>NC_092810.1:49518490-50118490 GCF_040954645.1 Diabrotica undecimpunctata | reverse complement strand
TTCTATTAGACTGCATTAAAAGGTCATTTTACGAAAAAATTGCAGATATTGCCATATGGTTTTCAAGGTGCGATATCAGACTAGGTTTATGTTTTGAAATTAGTAATTTTAACATTTCTAAATGGGTGTTATACCCATTTATGTTCCATTGAATTAGAGAGTTGAAAATTATGTGTTATTAATTTTCTATTGATGCGTCGCTTTCTAAGTCTGTTTAAAGGTCTAAGTTGATTTGCTTTAATATTTTATTTTTTATTCGAGTGCATTTAACTTTAATTTTTCGGTCCTTTAGGTAAGGGTATATATTAGTTAATAGATCTGTGACCTCTTCTGTTTCTTCTGTATACATTTTGGTGACACTTAACGGGTCTGGTGAGTTCTCACAGTGTTCAAAAAAGTCTAATAACTGTTCGTAAGTTATAGGGTAGTTGGAATTTGGGTTCTCAAATAAAGGTTTACAGTATCTTAGCATTTCTTCTAGTGTTTTTTGTGGTTTGACATTTTGATCTGATTTTACTTTCTTCTCTTTATTTTTTGGTGTAATAAAAGTAGGTTCCTCTGTAGATGTAGTAGCTGGTGGAGAGACTTGGGAGATTGTGCGTTTGTTTTGTGCTTTCCCTGTGTTTATATGCGTTGCCTTATTTTCTATATCTATTTTTGGGTAGTTTGTTGTTTCTGAATCTTCTTTGGTTAGCTGCATGTGTGGTTTTTCTTGTTGGTTATTTTGTGGTTGGGTTTCTTGTTGTGTGCTTTCTTCATTTGATTGTTGTTGTTAAGTGTTTGTCTGGGTTTTTTAAGTTGATAGATTAGTTGTATTTTCAATTGGGTTTATATTTGGAACTGGATTATTTGATGTTGAATTATCTATTGTAATCGCAGTAGACATTGGACAATTTTTTGTTAAGTGGTTGGTTTGTTTACATGTTTGACAAGCTTGGTTATCTAATGAAAGGAAAATTCTGTATGTCGTTTCCTCATATGTGATAAGAAAAGAATCAGGTAAGGGCTGGTTATTTAGTGGAGATATGTATGTTTGGCGTCTGAAACTCAAAATATGTTGGAATTGTGGTGTTGATGTGCCTATTCTTAGGAATTTTATAGGTGACAGAAGATTTAATCCATGTGATTTTAATGCGGATATTAGGACTGAGTGTGGGATTGAGGGACAGACATTGGACAATACTAATCGCTGACTGGGGCTAATTAGTCTACGAGCTTGTAGGAGTTGATGGTTTATTTGAATTTTTTCATTTCTGTTTATGAAATCCTCAGCTAGTTTTTCGTTTGCTAAATAAATACATACTCTATTATTTGATAATTTTGAACAGAAGGATATCTGGGTTGGTTGTATCAGATGACTCAAAGCGGACAAGTAATCATCTAGTTTGGTATTTTCAATTGAATCAAAAATAATTGCTTGTTTTCTTGATGGAAATATATTGGATTGTGGTGTTTGATTGGTTACGGAAGAATATGTAGGTGATCCATTAAATTGATATGATGAGGAGCTGTTTGGTGTATTGTTAGTTGTAGGAATTTCAGATTGAATAGAACTATCCATTTTTAATTATCATTTGTAACTGGAGTACGGTCCTGGCAAACAACCTTCTTAGTCTGTAGTGGAACAGGTTTGGTATAAATACCTGTCCTAGATTTTGTAGGTTATCCAAAATAATATTTGATAATAGTAAAAACTGTTATGTTTAAAGTAACTTACTATCTCTGTTGTGTTTATTTTTGTTATTTTACTGGTGGATCACTAATTAACGAAAATATTTTTAGTATTTCACTAGTTTTTAAATTAATTATGAGAGCTCGATTTAAAACACGTATTAGCTACTATGTTCAGAGTCGAATTACATTCCTAATTTATTTACCTTAAGTGATTTACTTAAAGCGCGCTTTAAACCTTCAAATAGATTTATTCCAAAAGTCCTCATGAGAAATTTATAAAATTCTAACTCATGCAGCCTCACGAAATTCTGGATGTATCAGATTTATATGGATGCCATCCCACATTGGCATTGCAGGCAACGAAAGTGGAATAACGAATGGGAATCTTCTCAAATTTCACTAAAGATAATTAAAAATACAGCTTGAAAATCCTCAACTAAGAACGAAAGAGTATAGTTGTGATAACTTGATTATAAACTGGACACACGATGCTAACTCATTCCTACTTATTCTCTAAAAGTGATCTACCTATATGTTAAATATATGTTAACCATTTTTTAATTGTTTGCACCCATTTTGCTAATTATTGTGTCGCATTTAACATACCTACCAGTATGAGTAATTTATTGGGAACTAATTTTTGTAGCGAATACTACTGTAAAGATTTTAAAGTCCATAGAAATATTTTATAAAATTTAATTTTGTATTCAGTAGTAATAACAATTATGGTGGATGCGCCTAAAAACAAAAAAATGTCACTTATCAAGAAATTGTTAATTTTAAACATTTAGGTTTCACAAAGCGGCTACCGACTTTGTTTCTACAATAGAAGTTAGAAATAGAATTTATCGTAAAAATAACTTTTTGTTATATATTACTTTATTTTCGGTTCATTAATCT
This sequence comes from Diabrotica undecimpunctata, assembly GCF_040954645.1. Classification (NCBI taxonomy): domain Eukaryota; kingdom Metazoa; phylum Arthropoda; class Insecta; order Coleoptera; family Chrysomelidae; genus Diabrotica; species Diabrotica undecimpunctata. The sequence continues at coordinate 50,115,916 of NC_092810.1, read as the reverse complement.
TATTATATTTCCGGAAGAGAACGGTTAGCTGCTCTATCTAATTTTTCAACCGTATCAATCCGAGCAGAAAAATTTTTCATTTAGTTGGCGGTTGATATTGTTATCTTTATTCTGAAAAAAAAACAAACACTAATCTATAATATCCATTGTGAATGGGAGTTGGTAGATACATTATTTTGCGGATTTTTTTAGCTTATAAAAATTTATATAAATTAGGTACATTTTTCATTTCATTAATTTAAAATAAATTCAAGTTTATTAATAATTAACATAATGGAAGACATAACCTTAAACTGAAGTACACACTAAATTTTATACAAAATATACACAATAAATAACAGTATGATCTGCTTTTCCAATTATACGTTAATTCAAATGAAAACCGAGGAGGACGTAGACATTTTCCATCGAGTTGAATCTATGGAGAAGCTATGAGCATATTAACGTGTGTATTAAAAACGGCGTAGGTAGGCGTGGCTAACGATGATACCAAGATGGCGGTGGGATCATGGCCGGACTCAATAATATTAAAACTACTATAAAAATATGACTAGTTATTCAGAAGATTTAATCATAATCTAAAAAAGTGCAATACATTTTTAATAAACTATGATTTATTTATCCCGCAGTAAACACTACAAACACGATATATTATACATAAAGATAAATTAATACAGTCAAATACTATTAATTTATTCTCTGAAGTACGGGCCATTACTTTGATTACATATTTGTATACTAACCTGTAAAACGTTATTTCTGAACATTTTTTATTAACATTGCTTCTGCTACTGCAACTACGTTGAGAACAAGAAACCATTATTATGCACTATCACAATATATTATTACAGTTTCTATAAAAGTATTACAAAAATAAAAATATTCGAAAAACAACAAACGTAAACAAACATATAGCATCTGTCAAAAGTGTCAAAACGATCTTAACGATATGGCCGAAGTGAGGTCGTTTTTAGTCACGTGATGCCCTCTCCATAGATTCTATCTAACTCTATGATATTTTCATAAACTTTATCAAATGAGTAGCGAACTAATAATGAACAGATGACGATTGTACATGCACGTCAGTATATCGTCGCTGTAAAATCACAAAGAAGTAAATGAAAAATTAGTTTTTTAAGATTTTGGTATCAAAAAATTTCTTTTTTGACTTTTTTAAAGTCAAAGCGTCATAAAATTTGAATAAAAATCCATCAAAGTCACCACTTTCCTTAACAGAAGACATATTAGCCCAGTCTGGTTAAACAAGGTCTAAAAATTTTTCGCAGATATCTGAAGCTTTTAAGACATAGGTGGGGGTCACTAGATGACAAATAGATGAAAATGTACTCTTATTTTTACCTTGCGTTTTTTTAACAATAATTTATACTCATAATTTGATTTTTTGTCTATAAGTTTTGTCCCTTATATTTTACATAAACAATATTTATATCATTTTTTTTATATCAAGAATATCTTTATTTTCCTGTTTTTTAAATTAAAATTGATAAATAGTTTCGGAGATGTTTGCATAAAAGCAGTTTTTTTGCAATAACTTATAAACTTTATTAATTTTTTATTATCAAAATAAAATGTTTACATTCGAACATCAAATGTAAAAAATTCGAAGATAAAATGAAAATACAGAAATCCAAGGGTAAACTAATGAACTATAAGCAACATAGAGTATCTATAGAATGTGACCTAACATTAAAAGAAATAGAAATACAAAGAAATCTTAGGAAGATAGCAGTAAATGAAAAGACTAATAGGAAAAGGACAAAAATTGGATATGGTTTCATAGTTATTGAAGGCATTAAGTGGAAATGGAATCAAAAACCAAGCCGGATACAAAAAGGACCATACAATACAGAACCAACTTGTTCAAAAAACTAGCTAAAGAAAACACAATGACGGACCGAGAAACAAAACAGGCATAGAACAGAGACATGAGCAGATCTAAACATAATAACACAAACGGAAGAAAAAAACAAATTGAAGTACAACTTAAACACAGAAAAGAACAAGACAATTTTGAAAATGGCATCATGGAATGTGGGAGGTATAAATGGGAAGGAAATAGAACTGGGGGAAGAAATTAGAAATAAGAACATTAAAATAGTAGCTATAACAGAGACAAAGAAAAAAGAAAAAGGATCAATAGTATTAGAAAACGGAATGTTACTAATATTGAACACACACTTCCATCATAAAAGGATACACAAGATTACAAGAGAAGTCAAATCAAGAGACGAACAATTAATTATAGACTATAGTGCAAAAAATAGAGGAGAACTGGATAAGAGACGTAAGGGTGAAAAGGAGTTATAAAATTGGTAGTGACCACTATCTACTAGAAACCACATTCAAAAGCAAAAGAACAGAAATAAAAAGAAATGAGAACATAACCAGAAAACACAAAGAAATTGTAAAAATTTATAAACTAAGGGAAGAAACAACGAAAATAAGATACTCAGAAGGGCTAGAGAAAGAGATGGACAATAAACATGAAATAACAGAAACAATAGAAGAAGAATGGGGAAAATTTAAAAATGCGATGATAAAAACAGCTAAATCAATATATGGAACTACAAGAAATAACAACACAGGGAAACTGACATCTTGGTGGAACGATGACGTAAAGAGAAATCAAAAAAAAAGAAACTATAGAAAGAATACATACAAGACAAAACACAACAAAAATATGAAAATTATAAGAGACAAAAAACAAAAGTTAAAGAGATAGTTAAAAAAGAGAAAAAGAAAAGTTGGGAAAAAATGGAAGAAAACAGCACAGAAAACGATAATTATTTTACAGAACACTGAAAAACCTAAATAGCAACAAAGAAACGAAACTGAAACAAATAATGAACAAGGAAGGAATAATAATAAACGACGATAAGACAATAATGGAAAGATGGAGTAAAATTTTCCAGCTGATACTGAACGAAAATCAAGCGAATACAATGAAGAAGGAAAGCCATAACAAGAGAGTATCCATGAGAAACACGGAAAATCCAAAAACAATAGAAAAAAAAGAACTAGAAGAAGCAATGAGAAAGATAAAGATAAATATACAACTTAAACATAAACAAAGAGAAGACTCAGATAATGAAAATATCAAGGAAACAAGGGACGGAAGATCAAATAGAAGTAATAATAGACAAACAAAAAATAATACAGACAAATTTATACAAATACTTAGGAACAATAATCAACAACAAAGGAGACATCAAGGACGATCTTAACAACAGAATGGAAAACATAGGAAAACTATTTCAAGCACTAAATAGAGGAGTCCTTAATAACAAAGAATAATCAACAAAGACAAAGATGACAATATACAAAACAATATATAGACCTATAGTGACAGATACTGCAGAGTAAGGTTAAGACTTGGCAGGAAGCAACACAGATGACATCCAATAGGAAGGAATGGAGAAAGTTCGTTAAGAGCTAGGACACCTCAGATAACTGTATAATAATTTAATGAATTGTATTATAAACGGCCCAACACCGAAAGGTACAAATAGGTCTACTGATTAAGTAAAGTAAGTAAGTTTAACATCGAGGAATTACCGACTTTTAAATTTGTGCGTTAATTCCTGTTCTAGCACTCGAACGAGTACGACGTGTGCCAAGTACAATTAAAATCCAGTTTGCCTTATCGGTAGTAATTAGTGTTTAATTTAGATTTAATAGTGTAATTTCGAAAAGTGATTTCTGGACAAGTTTTGTACGTATTTCTTTTGTTATAATATTAAATCATATAAATTATATTTAATTTATACAAAGTGCATACCAGAGACTGGTTTTACCAGTCTGCTGGTTCTTGCTGGCCATCCAATTCAATGGATTTTAATACAAATTTGGATAGCAAAATTAGTTAAAGAAGAGAAATAAAACGAGGTTACTGTCTGTATTTACATGGACAGTACAAATATAAACAATACTCCTACAGTTTCTACCTTAACAATGGCCCTTCAAACTGCTACAAACAACATTCCAGCAACTACACCTCTTTCATACGTAACCGCTGCAAAATCTACACCGAAACCATCTTTTCCAAAAAAAGAACAGGCGATAGTTCTTCACGCAGAAGAAAACCTTAAACTTCTAGACTACGTTAAAGCCATTGGTGACATCATCGGACCAAAAAATATTTCCTTTGCATCCAGAATATCTAACAATAGGATCTGCATATATCTAGTGAACTCAAATCTCGTTGATCAACTTCTGAAATCCCATCCAACCGTTCAAATCGGATGCCTTACTTTAAGTATTCGTAAACTTGTCTCCCCAACAAAAAGAATATTAATTTCGAACATCTCTCCTTACATTCCCCATGAACTGGCCGAAAATGCAGTGAAAAGTCTTGGTTTCCAAATAGCCTCCCCCGTGTCCTTTCTTAAAGCGGGCATTCCAGGTGATGAATACTCCCACATACTTAGCTTCCGCCGTCAAGTATATATTTTTCCTCCCTCTGATAATTTTGAGCTTCACACCTCCTTGTTAATTCCTTTTGAAGGCAATGATAATAGAATTTTTCTGTCTACGGACAAAATGGAATGTTTCTTATGCAAACAATCGGGACATGTTGCTTCTAATTGTCCCAATACTTCATCTGACAACTTATCATCTGAAAATCCTACTGTTTGCCATGTCCTCCCAAATCCCCCCACCGAATCAACGTCACAGCAACAGAATACACAATTTCCATCTCATTCTGAATCATCTCCCTTCCAAACAAATCTATTTTATTTGTCTTCTTCCCCAGAGAATTGCGAAAATGATACAATATCTGAAAAGTCAGATAAACTATGTTTAAGTTCTCATCTTTCACAGAAAAGGCCACGCTCATCTGTATCATCTATAAGCGATAAGACCCTTCAATCTGGGGAAAACCCTGCAACAGAACAAACTATGTTTCCTCCCAAACAAACAGTTCCTAGTTCTTCTAGCACCTCCAACACAAAAAAGAAACGAAAACGTAGTTCTTCTCTCGGCCCCACTTCTCTCGTCTATCCACTGACTCCAAGCAAGCAATACACGAAGCCTATAAACAAAACCCAGAAGCTTTTGCAGTTCCTCCTGATAATATAATTGCCTTTATCGAGAACGCTTACGGCAGCTGTGACCCTGTCTCAGAAGCATTTAAAATAAAACAGATGATTCTGAAAGTATAAACAGTCTTGATAATTCCCAGGATGCTTGTGATAAAGAATACCTGTCTGATAGTTCACAAACCTCGCAAACATCCAAACACTCTACATATTAATTTCAACCTTCACACTGATACAATGGAATTGTGACGGATTTTATCCCCGTCGTCCACGCCTTGAACAGCTCATATCTGAGTCTTCTCCTGACTTTCTATGCCTACAAGAAACAAACTTCACTGATAAATATTCCGGACAACTTAAAAATTTTACAGGTTACCACTATATTCGAACTACCCAACTTCGTGCCAGTGGCGGAGCATCAATTTTTGTTTCCACTGATATTTTCCATAAAGAATTTCCGCTAAACACAAACCTCGAAGCTATAGCCGTTACAGCTTGGTGTCCCTACAAAATTACAATTTGTTGCATATACATCCCTCCAAACTTCTGTTTAATAAGTTCCGATCTTGAAGATTTAACTTCTCAGCTTCCTACACCTTTTATCTTAGTAGGTGACTTTAATGCACATAATACTATGTGGGGATCCGAAAACACATTTGGAAGAGGTAAAACAATCGAAAATTTCCTAAATAACGTAAATATAAACTTACTCAATTCAGGAAGTAGTACATACTTTCACATCCAATCAGGTAGTTTCTCTTCCATAGATTTATCTTTCTGTAATCCCGAAATATTTCCTTTACTTTCATGGTACACATTAAACAGTCTCTATGATAGTAATCATTTTCCTATTCTTATCTCTGACCAGTCAAAAATGCCCTCGAGAATTATAACAAAATGGAAAATCACTCAAGCAAACTGGGATCTTTTCAGAACCACTGTTAAGGGAAAAACCGATAAATTACTTTTTAACAATGATATAGATACAGATGTAAAACTATTAAATAATTGTTTAACTGAATCTGCTGAGGAATGTATTGGTAAATGCGCGATTGATCCTTCCAAGAAACCTGTTCCGTGGTGGAATGAGTCGTGCAAAATAGCTGTCAAACAATGCAAAAAAGCATTAAATAAATTCCGGAAGACTCGTACGACCACGGATTTAATAAATTTTAAAAAACTTAGGGCCAATTCTAGGCGTATTTTAAAAGAAAGTAAGAAATCCTCATGGAATCAATACGTTAGTTTAATCACAAAAGATACTTCTCCCGCGCAAATGTGGTCAAAGATAAGACGTATGAAAGGTCATAATACATCCAGTAAAATAGCCGCCATCTCCCTGCAGGATCATACAGTTACCGATGATCAACATATTGCAGATATCTTTGCCTCTCACTTTTCAGATAAGTCAAATATTCCGAATCTTTCCAATAACTCAGATACCAACATTTCCAGCCCCAAAATATTTTCTAACACCAGCTCTATGAATCTTCCTTTTAATCTCCTAGAATTAAACGAAGCCATATCTTCATTGAAAAACTCAGCAGCCGGTCCTGACGATATCCCATCAATATTCTTAAAAAATCTCCATCCAGACACACATCTCAAACTGTTAGAGTTGTATAATAAGATCTGGTCTCAAAACCAGTTCCCAACGTTATGGCGACAAGCGACTACAATTCCTATTAAAAAGAATGACTCATCTCCAAATCTTCTAAAATCATATAGACCAATTTCTCTCACTTGTTCACTATGTAAACTGTTAGAAAAGATGGTCAATAAACGCTTACTATGGTATCTAGAAAGAAATAATATCCTTGACCCATTCAAAACAGGTTTCAGATCAAATCGAAGTACAATGGATAACCTGGTCATACTACATACTGACATTGTTAATGCATTTTCGAATAGAAGCGAAGTCATAGCAGTAACTTTAGATATCCAAAGTGCCTTCGACACTGTACAAAGACCTCTAATTCTAAGAAAATTAACGGAATATAATTTAACTGGTAACATTTATTTATTTTTAAAAAATTTTTTAACAAGTCGATATTTTAGAGTATTAACAAATGGAAAAATATCAAAACCACACGCTTTGGACAACGGTTTGCCTCAGGGCTCAGTCTTAAGCACTACCTTATTTTTACTTAGCATGAATGACTTTTCCTCATATATAGAACCACCAGTCAGGTACTCGATATATGCTGATGATATTATATTATACTGCCAAGGCAGAGTCACAGCTACCACCAGCACTTTGCTACAAAACACAATAAACAAAATAGGCACCTGGTCTACGCGTGCTGGATTTGTGTTTTCAGCTCCTAAATCTAAAGTAATTCACTTTACCAAAAAGCATAGACCTAATCCACCCTCTATAACTCTAAACGGACTTCGTTTACAAACAGTTAATTATTTGACACTTCTTGGTATCACCTTTGATAAAAAGCTTATCTGGAGACAGCTTATTCAGAAACTTAAAGGAAACTGTACCCAAAGAATCAATTTACTTAAATCTCTTGCTAGCTTTTCTTGGGGAGCTGACGAAGAATCTCTTCTTAAAATATATAGAGCGTTAATTCGCTCTAAGCTAGATTATGGCAGTATTCTTTATATGACATCTAGTAGCTCCCTACTAAAGTCTCTAAACACGATTCAAAATACATCCCTACGACTATGCCTCGGTGTTTTCAAATCAAGCCCCGCCGAAAGTCTGTGCGTTGAATCTTCAGAGCCACCACTTCATCTAAGAAGGCAGCAGCTTCTACTTTCATACTTTGTAAGAATATCAGCAAACCCAAGTAACCCGGTAATAAATCTAATCAATCCCATAGAACCTCCCCCAGTAAACGCTTCCAATCAGTCTCTCACATTACCACAAATATTATCTCCTTTATTAGATTCCATCAACCTCTCCAATACTACTTCTATTTATACCTCCAAGACAGCTCCATGGATGCACAATCTTCCAATATTCAATACTGATTTATGCAGATTCGACAAAACAGAAACCCCAAACTTAATCCTTAGAAAATCCTTCCAAAACATCCTTAACTTAACACAATTTGATGAAATTTTATACACCGATGCATCCAAGAATGAAGACTGTTGTGGCTCTGCTGTGTCCACACTGACGACGACAATAAGCTCTGTGCGATTGCCTAAAAGTTGTAGTATCTATACCGCAGAATTATATGGAATACTCCAAGCATTGAAGACTTCCATCCGTCCTACTTCAAATTAAAGCATAAAAATCGCCATTTGCACTGATTCTCTTTCCTCGATTTATTCAATAAGATGCATTTTCTTGAAAAACCCACTAGTCCAGGAAATCCACACTATCTGTAACCAACTATATTCTGCTAACATAAAAGTCGTAATGATCTGGACTCCATCTCATGTTGGTATATTGGGAAACGAAAAAGCAGACCAAGCCGCTAAAGCAGCATGTTCTTCTGACATAGCCTTCCAAGAGATCCAAATCCATACGGATCTTAAAATATTGGTAAAACAAAAAATCCTCAGCTCATGGGCGGACCTGTGGAGTAAAACAAAAACTAAGCTGCATGAAGTTCAGCCCAACTTATCTCGCGTCAATATCTCCTCTATGAACAGGAAAGAAAAATCAGTTATTCACCGACTACGAATAGGGCATACACGTCTCATACATGGATACCTTATGGCATCAGAAAACCCTCCAGTATGCCACTACTGTAATAACGTCCTTTCCATCAAACACGTGATAGTGGACTGCTGCCAGTATGACTCTTCCAGAAACAAGCACAGCCTAAAAGGAAATCTAAAAGACATTCTCAGTGTTCCAAACCGTTTTGACAGTGTTCTTAGATTTTTAAAAGAAACAAGTTTATTTCAGCTAATATAAACAGTGCATAGTGATAAGCTTTATTGTTTCTAACCTTTCTATAAAAAAAAAAAAAAATGTTCATATTAAATTCTTGTACCTATACCTATATAAAATATGTATAATGTTGTAAACTACTGTACCCGTGTCAATGACCATAAGCTGTCGAGACACGTTAATTTTAAATAAAAAAAAAAAAAAAAAAAAAAAAAAAAAAAAAAATTGTGCGAAATTTCCCCCGGATAGGTCAAATAGTTTAAAAGTTATTTAGTTTATTTTTCCCTGAGGCCAAATATTTAAACTATTGAACTCTTTCTAATAATGATGCTAGACACATTAAGCAAATTTCATAAGATTCTTTAAGACTTAAACTATGTCAGAAGTTAAACGCATATTGCGTTTTCATCGAAATTATTTAGAAAATAAACGTTTGAAAAAGGTGTATCTTTTTAATTGATGGATTCGACCGTTACTTAATGGAAATTTATTTTATGTAACAATAAAACACTGAAAACTTTGTTTTCAAACCTTCCACAAAATTTATTTAAAACTCTTATCACTACAGCTGTTTAAGCTGATTACCTTGCTCAATTGATCTATTTTTGGCATGCGTTTATACTTTATAGTCTCTAATGATATAGGTTGAGGAGGGGAGAACTGTTTGTGTTAAGTTGGTCATTCAGAATTATATCTGTGTATTTTAATTTGTTAATTTTCATAGATTCTAAGAAAGATAGCTTAAGGCCTTTATTTTGAATTTTAAGAATTTTAAATTCGTCATTAAAAGAATGATTATGATCTAGAAGGTGAAGTGCGTATGTAGAATCTGTTTTTCTATTGTTGAAAGCCCTTTTATGTTCTGCTATTCGTTTATTTAAATTTCTACCAGTTTGACCGATGTAAGATTTTGGGCAGTCGCCACATTTAAGTTTGTACACACCACTGTGTAAGTGTTTTTTATTTTGGCACTTGTTTTTAATATTTGCCTAAGTTGCTATTTGTTCTGAAAGCTGGTGGTATTCCTTTCTTTTTTATGTGTTTCGCTATTTTGTTGATATTTTGCCTGTATATGCAATCACGCAGAAGGTACTGGGTTTTTCTCAGGTGGTGTAATTACTAATTTCAGGACTTTCTTATGTTAAATGTTAAATCAAAAACTACAATATTTGTGGGCATGAAATAACTGGTCCTTATTTTGTTAAAGATGAGAACGAGCATGCAATTACTGTTAACCAAGAGAGTTACAAAAATAATATTATTACACCTTTTGTTAAAGATTTACCAAATTTTTGCCACGCACGAAATGTTTAGATGCACAGGCAATGGCTTTAGTTTAAGATGGTTCAACGTTCCATATAGCTCTAGATCTAGCGGTACTTCATGAACATTTTGACAACAGGATATTTTTTCATGGAAACGTCTTCGATTATCTATCTCTCTTACCTGACCTGACACCTGAAGCATACATTTGGGGTATATTAATGGAATCAAAAACAAAGCTTACTTTTTACTCGCCCATATGTTTTGTTTCAATAGCATACAGTAAAGATTAAAAATCAGGATCTACAAAGCTATTATCAGACCAACAGTATGGTATGGATGTGAGACCTGAGTGATGACACAAGACACAAAACGAAAGCTGGGAGTTTACGAAAAAAAATTCCCAAGGAAGAGATTTGGACCTATTAACGAAAACGGAATATAAAGATCCAGGTACAACCATAAAGTTTCAAACTGTTTAAAGAGACACCGCTCTCAGAATGCGTTACACTTCAGAAACTTCGAGAGCCTGGTCATGTAGTGTGAATGGAGACCAAAAGATTGCCAAAAAGAGCCCTAGATAGTGAAATGTAGGGCGCAAGACCAAAATGAAGGCCATGAAAAAGGTGGAAGGATAAAACAGCAGTGGATGTGAAAAATTTGCTAGACGTGAGAACCTGGGAAGATCAGCACGTTACCGGCTGGTTGAAGGTATAGTTTGGAAGAGTAAAAGGCTCAATTTAGGCTGTAGCGCCATTGAAGAGAGAGAAGGAATCGGTATTTATGTCATGAGTTTTATCAGCAGATATTGGAGAACTACGACACCAGATAATAACCTGTTTTCAATAACTGCAGCAACCACTCTTTATAATTATGTTGGATAATCTGCACAATCGTTATAAAGATTTTTTGCCGTTATGGTGCAAATTTTAACTTGAGTTGTACATATCATACGACAAATAATTGAAAAGCGTGTCGAAAGAAGTAGAGAGACCCATTTGGTATTTATAGACCTTGAGAAAGCATATGATAGTGTCCCGTTAAAGAAAATGTTTGAGGTCCCCAAAAGGTCGTGATTGGATTCGACGTATATCCGAGCGATATATAAATTGTACGAAAATGCAGTTAGTTGTGTAAAAATTGGAACCATAACCTCAAATGAATTTAAAGTCACTAAAGGCCTAAAGCAAGGATGCTGTTTGTCACCGACACTCTTTAAAATATACGTCCAAGAAGCATTGAGGAATTGGAGAAATAAATGTAGATTTATGGGCATCGAAGTGGGACAAGAAACTCTGTATACATTGTTGTTTGCAGATGATCAGGTGGTGGTTGCAACCGATGAGGAAGATATAAATTATATGAATCGAAAATTATTTGAGGAATATGCCAAATGGGGGCTTACTGTAAACATAAGCAAAACAGAATATTTAAAAATTGGAGGAAATACCACAGATCTGAGGCTTGAAAACGCAGTCATAAAAGGCTGCAACCAGTATAAATATCTAGGAAGCATCATATCAGCAGATGGCAGAGTTAAGATAGATGTACAAAACCGAATAACCAGAGGGAAAAATGCATCCGAATACTGAATTCATTACTGTGGTCTAATAAAATAAAGATGCATACCAAACTTCGCGTATACAGAGCAATTGTAGAACCAATTACCACATATGGTGCCGAATGTTGGACGATGACAAAGAATGAACGAGATAAAGTAGACGTTGTGGAAATGGATTATCTTAGAAGGTCATGTCGAGTATCGAGAATGGAAAGAATCAGGAATGAGGAAATACGAAACCATACAGGAATTAGAGATACTCTTTCAGATAGAATACAAGGAAGGCAATTACAATGGTATGGTCACGTGATGAGAATGGAGGAGAAGCGGTGACCAAAGAAAGCCTTAATGTATGTTCCGCCAGAAAGAAGGAAAAGGGGAAGACCACCAAATTCCTGGAGAAGAGAAATTACAAAAACAATGCAATCTAGAGGCTTAGAAGAGGGAGATTGGAGAGACAGGAAAAGATGGAGGCTGAAATGCGGGAAGCGGCAATCGCCGTAAGACCCCCGTTATATGATGATGATGTACATATCATTCTTTTGATTTTAATGGTGTCTTCCCATGATTCTATTCAATAGGTGCTTAAGTGTATTTTATTAGAAAATATCTTTTAAACTTCCACTATATCTGCAGCATTATTTACGTGCTCTTTGAGCTCTCTTATTTTATCCAATAAATTCTAATAATTCTAAGACGAGGTATTTAAATTTTTTATATTAATATTAGAAACACATTGCGTCTACAATAAACTAAAGAATAAAGTATAATAAAGTAAGATAGAAAAATATATGAAACAAATATTCACACTAATACGAAGAAGCAGTTTAGTGAAAGGGAAGATACATAACAGCATAAGAGAATATGTCGTTTAACGTTATGGAATACAAGTCAATGTTATCCACAAATCACACCAATATGTGCTTTACATCCAAAAATATCGAAAAATAAACGTTGTGTATAAATAATATTTAATTTTATAAATTTCCGTACAGGAAATAGTTACATGTAAAATAAATTCTATAAACCAATAAATAGTTAATACAATGTTAATACAATATTAGAAATAATTAAAATTACCCACACCGACGAAATTATCTTAAACTAAGGGCATTTAAATTGTTCTGTGTTAATAAAAGAGATGAAAAGAAACTACTCCGCAACTCGATAATTAAAGAAAAGTTTAATTTAAACTTTTACTTAAAAAGGTTCCATTTTGTTCTTCCAAATGAAATGAAATTTTAAAAGTTTAAAGAAGTTTCTTCCACGAGTTGTTATCTACTGATAAATTTCTTGTTATATTATTTCACCTGAAACTCTCTAATAACAAACTTGTTCTGCTCTTGCTAAGTAAATCTAAGTTATCACTAGTGATAGACGAAACGAGATGTTACTGTACACTGTACATCTAAAGAAAACGAGAAGTAATATTCACCAAAATTGGTTGGGTAGATATTAGTGTCAGAACTTTAATTGTGTTATTCGAAACATTATCATATAAATTATGGACAATAGTTTTTATTTTTATACGCCCTATCGTTTAGTTTACTTTTAATTATAGCTTTGCAAAGTCACTGCAACTCTGTTTATTGGTGTTAGTGTTAATGCTAACTGCCAGTCATCTCGCCATCTCTTAAATGGTCTTCCTGGTGGTCTGGTATAGGATCACCAAAAAATGAAACTCCCATTTTTATGACAGATTGTGATTCTACAAAATGTTTTTAAAAAACTGTAGTCAGTACCATTACAAAATAATTTGCCTTCTTATCTGTATATATTTTTCTGTAATTACAGCACCATCTATAAATTATCATCACCATCAATTTATGATCTATAAAAAAACTTGTTTATTTTTTCAGGTATAATCCCATTCAGCAATAAAAAATGGGGGTTACTATTAAAGATTTGAAAGTTGTACCCCGCCTCACATTCGGGGGTGGGGGTGCAGGGTCATATTTCATGACATTAATAGATGTTTTAAAAATATTAAACAGGTACTTTTGTTTTTTTAATTTTTTTTAGTTGGAAATGTATTTCTCGAGATATTAAACCTTTTCCATAATTTTCTTAGGGTATCGCGATAATTTCTTTTTTCGATAATCACGGCATCTATCAACAATTCGAAAAAAATGTTTCTCATTAAAGTTACTTATTTCTTATGAGAAATTCAAATCTGTAATAAAAAATGGCGGTGCTCAATTAAGATTTCAAAGGTGCGGTCCACCCTGCTTCAGGGGGTGTGGCAGGGGGGTCGTGTTCTGTATTATTCGATAGATTTTTTTAAAAATATTAACACATGTTATTCAGTTTCTCGGTCCTATGTTTAATTCGCGAAATATTTGACCATATCGCTTGTTTTAACACACCATGTATGTTAGTCTTCCTGTAGCAATAGTCATAGCTGTCGAGGTACTGCATATAAATAATAAGAATAAATAATAATTAATAATTAATCAATAATAAATAATAATTTTTTATCGAATAAATGAAAAAGGGGTTAACAATAACAAAAGAAAAAGATATTTATACAGCGAAAGCTCAGAAGAACGGAAAAGTCATAGGTCCAGACAATGTTAACGCATTAACCGCCAAGCAAAGAAATACAATACTGCAATCATATGTAATATTTTTTATTAACTAGGGTAAAATAAACTTAAATATTTGTAAAAAAATTGTTTTACACTTTGATACTGACAGGTGTCACAACAAAAAAAATGGTTCGTTTTCGAATCTTTGGCGGAACTGAGATATAAAAATTAAAATACACAATTTTATTTTTTGTGAGAAGTTTCAAAACATTTAGAGTGTAAATGGACCTGACATTTTTGACAAACAAAAACAGTATGGTTAGAAAACTGCCTGCATTTTCTTCTTGCATTTTCTGCATGCTTTATAACTAAATGATCTATCTTATCATTTTGGATTTCATCTGGTAAGCTATTTTTCGACGGTCTGCCTATGTTTATTGTCAACGGTACACTTGACATTTTATCTTCTTCATTCTCATTCTGTTCTGCTTCTTCTTGTTCATCTTCCGATTTCATTAGACAAATAATATATGACCGAAAATCGATTTGGAAAATGAAGCTTTTGTTTGCGAATCTGAAAAGTTTTCATTCCATCTAACTACAGACACCTCAGCTTCTTTATCAAAAACAAAGTCGAAGGACCCTCTATCTTTTTTAGAAATCATTTTTGAAGTTTCCAGTGGACACTTTTCAATCCTGTTTTCTCGCACTGTGCTAGTTGCATAAATTCCCTTTCCTTTCAATATTGTGAATAGCCTATAAGCCTAAAAGAAGTTGTCAAAAAATACTCTGTGGTTAAAGGGAGTTTCTACAACACTTAGTAATTTCAATACTACATCAGTACCCAAGCCTAAATCTGATTTTGTTGTGCTAGCACCACCGAAGGGGATAAACTGGAATAGGTATCCATCAGACGAACAGAGGCACCATAACTTATACCCAAAACACACAGATTTTCCCTTTGGAAACATTTTTGCAGAGTGCCTTCCAAAATATGGTACCATTTCTTCGTCTATAAATAAATTATATGCGAAAATACCAAATTGCAGGAATTTTCGATTCTTTACGTCGAAAAACGGGCGAAGTTTTGCAAATGTATCATTTTTATCTAACACCGTATTATCACTTACGTGAATATACTTTTTGATACGCCGAAATTGATTTCTACTCATACAGTTCCTAATGAATGTCACGTTCTTATCCTGGTCCTTGCTCCAGTACATATCCATTTGTGGCAAGGTGTGATATCCTGCAAGAATGAGTATTCCCAAAAACCTTTTCAGTGATGCATTTGTCAAATGAAAATCATGACAGATACTATCGTGGGCATATTTTATAGTAACATTAATAATAAGGTTGTAAACTTCATCATCGAAGAAGAGCTGGAAACATTCGTAAGGGGTTTTTCCAGCGACACGGTTCTCAAGTTCTATCCCTTTTTCAATTTAATGTGACTGTGGTGCTGATGAAAATGTCGGATCAGTTATTGTAGACCATTTTGGTGTTGCCACACTACATACTTTACGTTTTTTATTTGATTTGCTAGTTGTTGGTTCAACGTCGAATGACTCCCTAGTAGGAATCTCTACAAAGCCGGCAACTTCGAATTTACTTGTGGATGTTTCCCGAAGAACGGTATCTTTAGCAGAAATCTCAAATGTACCGGCAATCTCTCGAATCTCATTGTCACCTACAACGTCAGGTAATAGTTAATAAGAAACTAAAAATAGTCAATAGTTTAATTGTTACAACATCATCATCAATCATTTCTTTATCTGTCAATTCGTCATAGTCCGGAGGTATTATAGCTATTTCTGCGACCCCATCATCATTATCACTGAGATTCTCCAATTCGGCTTTTAACTCCAACAAAGTTAGAGCCCTTTTAGGGATATTTTTCCAATTCGACCTATTGTCTACGATACTACACAACCTCACAACCCTATATTATAACAAAACTGAATACCAGAATACCCGTCTTTCTAATACAAAATATAATAATAACTGCGTGTGAGTCACTTTGAAATTCCTGACCAGACAAGTTTTTAAGTCGACTTCCGCCAACGGTTATCGAACCATTATTTTCAAACACGAAATTTGATGACTCAAAAAAACTTTTTATTTATTTTTATATCAATTGATGTACAAATAGGTTAAAAATATCAAGTTTCAATTTGTTTGACCACAAAAGTGTTTTAGCAATAAAATTACTACACTAAAAATAAAGTTGAGTCGAAGGACTAAAAATGGCGGATATTTAGAAAATATTTTTGTAAAGAAAAAATGAGTTTGGAAACTAGAGAAAATTAAACTTAGTTACACTTATACCTTCTGGTTGCTAAAAAAAATAAAAAGATTAAAAAAAAACTAACGTGTTGCCAATAAAAATTCTGCAAAAAAATAGTGCGTTTTCGCACCTAAATGGGTTTATCGAATACTTAAATTGTTTGCACACAACGAAAGTATAACCTCGACTTAATAACAGTTCAATAAGATATATAAGACAGGTAAAATATCACCACACTGGCTAAAATCAATATTATTAACATTCCAAAAAAATGCTTTACACTGCGATGTATTTGAATATAAAGCATTATGTCTCATGTCCTTTAAACTTTCCTTAGAATCATTTATACACGAATTTACAAGAAGTGTGAATTTCAGATGAGTGAGACTCAATTCGGATTTCGAAATGGATCGGGAACACGAGAAGCTCTATTTGTCTTAAATGTGTTGAAACAATGAGACATGAATGTAGATGTATATGCATGTTTTATTGATTATCCAAAAGCACTTTACTACGTTTACTATCAAAAGATGATCGAAATTTTGGGAACCAACCGGAATTAACGAGCAATACTTGCGAAATATCCCAGAACTATATTGGCACCAAACGGTAATAATTGAAATAGAACACACAATATCCAAAGATATACAAATCCGATGCAACAACGTTGCATCTTATCACCGCAATTATTTAATCTGTATTCGGAATCTGTATTCAGAAAAGCACTAGACGAGTTTCAAGGTGGAAGCAAGATTCTTCTTTCTCAAAATCTCATTTCATTCTCTCAAATTTCTCAGCCAGGATTTCTTCTTTCTGTCCAAACCTCTTCTACCTTCAATCTTGCCTTCCACGATAAGCTGTAGAAGACTGTACTTATCATTACGGAACACATGGCCCAGGTATGACGCTTTCCTCCTTTTAACAGTTGTTAACAATTCCATATCTTTACCCATTCGTCTTAATACCTCTGTGTTGGT
The DNA here is from genome assembly GCF_040954645.1 of Diabrotica undecimpunctata. Lineage (NCBI taxonomy): Eukaryota > Metazoa > Arthropoda > Insecta > Coleoptera > Chrysomelidae > Diabrotica > Diabrotica undecimpunctata. The sequence continues at coordinate 50,098,381 of NC_092810.1, read as the reverse complement.
CACTCTGTCTGTCCAAGGTATTCTCAGTATGCGTCGATACAGCCACATTTCTAGAGCCGCTAACTTCTTTATAGTTGCTGCTGTTAACGTCCACCCTTCAACTCCGTAAAGTAGCGTAGAAAGTACGTAGTATTTCGTGGCGCGCCATCGGAGGTTAACGCTTAGGTGGCGGTTGCTTAAGAGCTTAAGAAGCAAGATTAACGGAACCAAAATAGACAATATCAGGTTATACCTGATACCGTTCTAACAGCAAGCAAAGCACAAAAACTACAAAATTTATTAAATGCGGTAGTTTGTCATAGCGAAATGTGCGGTTTATATCTAAATGTTTTCAAAACTAAAATTTTATTATTTTCGAAGAAAACTACAAACGTACATTTGTATGCCAAAGGACAAATAATAGAACAGATAACTTCCATAAAATATTTGGGAGCAAATATCAGCAACCAGTGTAAACCAAAAAAGAAACCCTATCAAGAATCGAACAAGCTAGGAAAACACTAATGAACATGAAAATATTTTTTACACGATCAGACCTTAACCTAGAGCTCAAAATTTAAATGGTAAGATGTTACGTTTTCTTATTTTTGCTGCATGGCTGTGAAAGTTGAATAATGGACTTTGAAACAGAAAAAAAAAACGGGTGTGGCAGTCCAGTGGGACTGCCGGTAGAAGTTATACTTTTATACACGCGTTTGCCGTTAAAAATTTATATAGGAGTCAATCTGCACCATCATTACATATGTAATGCTATAGGTAAGGGAGAGCAGAAAGAGAAAAATAATTAGTTATATAGGTATATGGTGCATCGTTTGCTGTATATAAACATTTGACCTGTAATAGGAGTATAGTTAACCACAAAAATATTAATAGAAAAATGTAACGAATACAAGTTTCCAGTTTTCCTAGCATTTGTAGACTACGAAAAAGCTTTCGATACCATAGAACACACGACCGTAATAAACGCAATGCAAATCTGTAGAATATACAGCAGATATATTAACTTAATAAAAGAAACTATGAACCAAGCTACAGCTACATACTACCTAAATGAAAATGAACACACGAACCCTGTACCATTAAACAGGGGAGTCAAACAGGGAGATACTTTATTACCCAAACTGTTCACCTTAGTTTTGGAGGACGTTTTTAAAAACCTAAATTGGAAATATAAGGGAATAAACATCAATGGCCGCTACCTCAGTAATCTACGATTTGCAGATGACATAATCCTGATAGCTACTGACCTACAAGAAATGCAAACCATGCTTTTAGAACTACATACCGAATCTTCTAAAATAGGACTGAAAATGAATTTAAACAAAACAAAAGTCATGCACTCCGAAGACACCGTGACAATAATAAACGATAAAGTTATAGAAAAAGTTGAAGAATATATATACTTAGGACAAAAAATAATACTAAATAGGGAAATTCAAACTGAAGAAATAAAAAGAAGAAGAAAGTTAGCTTGGGCAGCATTCGGTAATCTGAACTATATACTCAGAAATCAACAAATTCAATTACATCTTAGATCTAAAGTTTTTGATGCATGCATTATTCCGATATTAACTTATGCGGCACAAACATGGACAATCACAAAAAAGAATATGAATATACTTAGAGTCACTCAACACGGGATGGAAAGAGCAATGCTAGGTATATCACTTAAGAACAACAAAACAAACACATGGATAAGACAGAAAACCAAAGTCACCGATGTGGTGCAAAAATCATTAAAGTTGAAATGGGAATACGCTGGACATGTAGCTAGGAGCGATCTAAACAAATGGCACAGATCAATTTTAACCTGGAGACCATTCCAACACAAAAGACCCAGAGGCAGACCTCCTATGAGATGGACAGATGATCTGAAAAGGACTGCCGGGAAAAATTGGCTACAAGTAGCGTACAACAAAAAACAATGGAAAGGAAGACTTGAAGAGGCTTATGTTCAGATGTGGACGTGAATGGCTAGACGAAGAAGAAGAAGAAGAAAGAAGTATAGTAAATGAAGTATTGTATCAATATATTAATGAAAATATATATTTTTATTTTTATATATGTATAAAAGGAGTTGAATGCAAAAAAAAATTTACACATACTCTGCAGTAAAATTCATTGTTTATTTTGTTATTAATATAAAAATTACAATACAATAAATACACTGCAACATAATTCAATATAATAGTACAATATAAATTAAAATATGTAATATTCATAAGTATTTAAAACTGCCAATATACATAACTTACTTTACGAAGACAAAAATAAAAAACCAACAAGTCGGATTATGTTGTAAATTTTCATTTTATTTTAAAATTTATGTTTTTTGCGTATATTACATATTTTTAATAAGATTAACGTGAGGTTTTTAAATATTTCAAAAATAAAAAAGGAAATTCATAATTTGGATTCGAACTCACAACCACCAGCGTATGAACCAAACACGTAAAGGATTTGCCAATTAGACATAGTATCAAAGACATGAAAATACAACACTTGTGTCATGTACATATAAAGAGGTGAAAGATATGAATTACTCCCAATCATATTGGAATGTAAGGTGCAGGGCAAAGGATCAGTCGGAAGATACCAGGACTCGTGACTAAAAGATCTGTGGAGATGGTTTGACCGCTCATCCGCAGAGATCTTTCGCGCAGCAGTTTCCAAAGCTACAATTCCCATTTGGATGGCCAACCTTTGAAAGGAGACGACGCAATAAGAAAAAGCAAAAAATATAATTTTATTACATAAATTTTTATACATACCCTTAAAAAATTAAAAGTAAAAGTAACTGTTATACACTTAACTTATTGTGCCTTTTTATCTGTATTTTTACATATTTTTAAGCTTCCAGAATGCTAAAAAATTAGGATTTTTGTTATAAATGAATCATTGTGTTTAAATGCTTTTTCAATATGAGTTTTCAATATTTATTTTGAATATTGTTTATATAACGCTTTCTATATTAACAAATTTCACCTAACATTCGCATAATTTAAATTCACATTAATATTGCAGAGGGTTTATTAATATTAACTATACATTAGATGCTAGAGTTTTTAATGAGAGCCAACGTCCAGTTAACTGGACGCCCATTTAATGTTAAATATACGTGTTCCTTTAAACGGTGGAATCTAGAATTATAATCCACATTTTGAAACGGGCCGTGGCCTAAGATTTGCGCTAGAAATATTTTAGGTAACCAAAGAAAGACAAAGACTGTTATGTTTGTGAAAAGATGAAGTATATACCTTGCCTTAAACAAGAGAAAGAATCTTACAATCAATACCTACATTAAAGAACTCTCACAAATCCCCAGGATACGATTAAATCGATGGGAGAAGCCCGTTAAATAGAATAAGCGAAACTGTACCACTCGAGAACATAATACCCGACCATCAGTTTGGTTTCTGTCAAAAATATTTAATAATCCACCAGTGTCATAAAGTAGTAAATAAAATCAATAAAAAAGTTTGGGAGACAAGACTATGTGTGCTTTGGTTTTTTTTTTCGATATTCAGCAGGCCTTTGATAAAGTCTGGCACAACAGTTTGCTATATAAATTAAAATCTTTACTGTCTAGCGATATGTACCTTATCCTGAAGTCCTATATCATCCTATATTAACGAAAGTTCGTTCCAAGTAAAAATTAATAATAATTTCTCTACCTATCACTCAATCCAATCCAGGGTTCCTCAGCGAATTGTCCTTGGTTCCTTCCTGTACTTAATATTTACTGCTGACATATCTATTACAGATGACGTCACTGTAGCGACTTTTGCCAATGATACAACCGTTTTAGTTTCAAACAAAGACCCAGACATAGCATCTGAAAAGCTGCAAAATTACTTAGTAAATTAAAATACCGAGTTAATGTAAACACATTTTTAGAGTTTGTTTATACCAAGGACGCGTAATTCTTTGATATTTTTCTTTGATCAAAAGCCGCTCGATACTGCGTTTAAAATAAACATCCATTTAGAGGCTGAGAAGGTTTTGCCAGAAAGATAATTAGATCACACTCGCTGAGGCGTGGTCAAGAGCGGTAGGCTCCAGCGGTTGGTCAAAATTCTACGTCGAATTTGTGTTTTTGTTTTTAGTTCTTTGTCCTTTTTTGATGGTAAATGTGTAAAGTTAATAGTAGCAGTTTAATGTGTTCAATGTGTAGTTGCAGTTTAAGTGAGGTTTGAAGAATCGTTGTTTCCATCCTCCTTCTGTTTCTCCATGGTTGTCATCCCAGGCTTTTTGGCAGTTTAGAGATGAATTTGTTCGTGTGTTCGTTACGTAGAGAGTTTAAGTCCAGTTTCTACCCCCAGAAATTCCAGTGAAGCGCAGTTCTACCCCCAGAAATTCCAGTCAAGTCCAGATTACAGAAAATTTAAAGTAGTTTAGTGAAATTCCAGGTAAATTTTGTATTTAATTTCAAAGTAAAGACAGACATTTTTTTAATAATAATAATTGCTTTCATTATTTAAAAAGATAATTTTTTATTTGCCACACTTTATAGCTTAGTAACATTTGTAAGTTTTGTAGCAACAGAGTTTGTAAATGAATAGGACATATGTAAGTTTTTTCTTTTTTATTATTTTTAGTGCAGTCATTAAAACGAAAAATACATCAGTAAAATCATTTCCAACCTCTTGAAAATCTTACAACCCTTGCAAACAACCCCTAAATTGAAAAAATCACAAAAAAAATACTTTAAATTGTAACCCCCCTTCAACTCTTGAAAACTACTGCTTGATAAAAAATTGTTAAAATTTTTTTTTTGATAAAATGAAAAGGATTTAAATATTATTCCACACTCTCGAAAATGATTATCATATTCTTAAGCTTTTCTAACCTTAAAACTGCCCCTAAATTAAAACAGTAAATATATATGATTACATATTTAAAAATAATTTATTTAGAGTAAAAAATTGCCATTTATTGAATAAAATATTTACAAATTATATAAAATTTCTTGATTAAATTGTATGAATTATAGTATATTAAAAACTTGGTAGAAATGAGTTCCACTGTTTAAAACATTTTTTTAATTACGGCAGAACTAATTAGTACAATATATTTATGTAGCAAATAATTCTAAAAAATATGTTAAATTGCACTATACATAATCTATCAGTTAATTTTATTATCGATTAATTTGGTGCCAATTTTATCGATTTCTCACCTTAATATTTGTAAAAAGTAATTACATTAATACGAGAATAAGCTTAAGAGACGACCAGGTTAGTCAATAAATAATTAAACAATTTACTTTATTTACAATATAAATTCAATTTTATAAAATTACCTGATATAAGAAGATGCAGATTGGATTAAGTGCTGCTATCGTGCCCTTTGAATAGTACGAACGTCAATACTAGTAGAATATAATTTTCATTAGATTTTTGGATAATACAATTTTATGACATAATTTTAATAAGATATTATTAAAAAAACAGTTACTTACTACTACTTACATTTTTTTATTAAACAAAATGTATTGAAATTGGGTGTCTAGTTAAAATATTATATTAAACATGTGCTCATTCCTTTGCAGACGGAAATATACTGGTCACATTATAACGAATAAACATTATAAACATTATAACGAATAAACGGAGCACGCACAGCTGATCACCTGGCTTTTTCGTAGACCCCTTCACTCAAATGTGTTATATATATACATATAAGAACGTTGGTATGTATTCATGCCTACGTTTTCAAAATATATGAGCCATATTATATATATATATATATATATATATATATATATATATATATATATATATATATATATAGATTGAACGAATTTAAAACGGAACATACGAAATCAATGTATTTCGGCTCAACTCCGCTCTAGGTGGTTGGCCAACAAATAGTTGTCAAATAATTATATTATAAAAATCCAATATTCAGCGGGCTGCTAGATTCTGAATTTATTCAAGAACAAGTCAAAACTCCACCCAAATATGTTGCCTAGCATCACTGTGAAAACTAGACTAAACAAGCAGTTATTATGCTGTCAAACCACCTATGGCTTCCTTATAGTCCAAGAGATAGAGCCGAAATTTTGAACTGATCAGTAATATGACATTTCTCTATTGGAATATATTCATTGTAACTGGGTTAAGACTTTGCCTTACAGGCGGACGCCACTCGTGGTACAGGGGGTGGCTATACAGGGATGAAGTTGTAATTTTTTTCGGAAAAATTAACGATCGATAATATGGCTGAAAATTTGCCCAGAGTAAGATCTTGGTATAACTAGACGAAATCCCAAAGGGCGGACGCGAGAGTAGATACATAAGGGGTGGCGGACAGGGGTGAAGTTGAAATTTTTTGGGAAAAAATTAACGATAAGTAATATGTCCGCCTTTTTCATGGCTCATTATTTAACCCTAAAAACTCTAAATCCAAAAGGGCGGAATCTGGGTTGGTACAGAGAGCCATAAAACGGGGTCAAATGTACCACTTGACTGCGCATTTTAGGCCTCGGTAACAATTTTCAAACTGATTTTATTATGATATTTTTATACCAATTGATTTGAAAATTTGTATGCTCACTTCTGTTACTATTCTGAAAAGCGTCAAGTAGAGTTTTCCTCAAAATTTTCCAAAAAAATTTCCGTAAATGAAATTTACGGAAATTAAAATTAAAAAATAATAAAAATAAAATATAATATACCATAAAAATTTTTGAGGTAAAATCTAATTTGCAGAATCCTTTCGATTTTCTGTAAAAGTTATACTATGATTTTTTTCCAAAAATTTTCAAACGATTTTTCCGATAAGAAAAAAAATTTAGAAAAACTTTAAAAATTTCGTCATTTTTCTCACTCTCATTGATGCCATCACATTCATCATCTTCGTCACTTTCACTTTCAATAATATCACATTCATTATCTGCTTCATTTTCAATCACTACTTCTCGAACTGATTCTGGCATCTGAGGTCCACTAAACCATTTGAATTTATATGTTTCATCTTCAAGCTCCCAACCATGTTCTTCAACAATCAATTCTGTTAGTACTTTTTTATGAGCATTTGTCCAAATATTTGAAATATAATGAGTTCGCAGTAGATGTTGGTGTAATTCATCTTGACATGGTGGTAAGCTTGAAGCATCGAAATTTTTTAGTTTTTTTTTTAAAGGCTCGTTCACATCATGCAACTTATACTGCCGGTTAAATAGTGAAAATCTGACATTGTTTACTTTTCTTTTTGGAATTGTTCTCGTCAATCCTGTTCCATATAAGTGACATGAAAGTTTCTAAGGTTTCAAAAACTTCATTACAATCGAAGTCAGTTTCACCAAGTTGGATAAAAGCATCTTGATACTTATTACATTTAGCGCATGCGTCTGATGGACGCATGCGCTAGATGTCTGATCTAATCTAGCTTAATATTGCACTTAGAATACTTTATAAAAAACCAAATTGTTCATTTTTTTACCTGCTACAATTTTGTTTTTTATCAAAATTGCGAATTTTCAATTGCCAATAACTTGAAAAATATTGGATTTTTCGAAAAACCTTTTAGATGATTTTTTGCTTAGAATAAGGCCTTCTATCGATATCCGATTATTTTGAAAAAAAAAAATCACCACCGAGAAGGGATGGCAACCACCCCCAGGGTGGTTGCGAAGTTCAAATCATTTTCACTTTTGAAGTTAAGGGTAAGATGAACCTAATTTCAAAATTGTATGCAATTCGGTTTACAGTAAAAAAAAATCGGAGCAATAATGCTTCAATGACTGCAGTATTTGGTATAAATCTCAGTAACTATTATATAGTATTTTTTTGTGACATCTGTTTTTTGTAACTCTGTATGTTAACACAGTAATAAATGTTTAATTTATTGATCTAAACCATTTTGTATTTGTATTTTAGAAAAGTCACCTAACCATTTTTGTATTTCTAATAATTATTTCAATAGTACAACTAGTTGTTGTAATCGTTATAATTTGGCATCTCGAAGCGGCGTTTATTTTAAATTGCTAGAGGTCCTTCCTGTTGTTTGTTTTGTTTGTCCATTTGTTCCAAGAGATTTATGTCAGTACCTCTTTGTTTCACTTTTTTAGTTGCCTCAATTCAACCCCATTGCCATTCAACTTATCTACGACCCAGCTCTCCAAACAAACCCTGAGTGTAGTTTCGTTTATTTTGCTTGCCCTATCTCCACACCCAGTAGTTCCTGTCCCCAGTTTTCAAAACCTCCTATAATTATACCCTATGTGGTAGGCAAAATATTTCGTTACAATTCTCACCAAATAAAACAAAATTAAAATAAATTTTAGGCATCGTCTTCTTCTTTTTCTTCATTTTATGTAGACTTGACTCTCTCTGTTTTTTAATTTACCTCCAGTAAGTTGTCGTTCCATCGTTTTTGTATTCTTCCTACTGATCGTCTTCCTAGCTCTGTCCCATAGTGTCTCACCATCAAGGTATTTTTATCTCTGCTGTTTCTAACATCCTTTTTGTCCCCTCCGTGTCAGGTGTTATTTCTGTGCTCTCTATTCTTGAGGAATTCTTCTTAATTCCATTATTTTTTTGACTAGTTTTAATAGTTTTTTGGTCAGATCTGGTCCTCCATACTTTAGGAGATCGTTCGGTATTCTGTCCTCTCCTGGTGATGTTCTATGTATTCTACGCTATTTAAAGCGTTTAGGAACGCTTTAAATTCGAACACAGAAAGTATCGTAAACTATCCCAACAAAAAGCGTAAGTGACACTTAAGTAAAAAATTTAAAAACTTAAACATTTTAAGTATCAGTACTATTACAAAAATAAAACATACAACATAATTACTTTTTTCAATTGACAGTATTCATGCACGATCTCCAATCAAATCCCCAAACACCCTTTATAAAATATTTTAGGTTTAATACTGATTAATACTGGTACGAATATAAATTAAAAAAAAAACCTCTTCCTGAGAATTCCAGTTTTGCTGGTTACGATGTTTTCCTAAAATGGCTCGAAGGGAGGGCTAATAATTAATTTTTTTTTTAATAATAACAATAAAGTACAGGCCCTAAAAGTGATCATAGTTGCATTCTTTGTTCACCAGAGATCAAGTTATGTAAAACTTAAAGCGAATATGCAAATGTATTTAAAAATAAATATATTCATTTATTAACTAAATTATAAATAATTTGACAGGGAAGCATTACATATTAAAATGGGGAAACGCAGTTATTATATTTACAAGAAGTGTTCTTAATTTTTCAATATTTATTGTTATTAATATTTTCCTCTGGCGCTGATTTAATAATCCACTTAGAATTTTCTTAGAGCAATCAATTACTTGACATAAAAGGTTGTCAGTCGTGTAGCAAAAAGATTTTTAATTCCAAATTGGATTTTAACAGCGTTTCGTGTATCCGTCAGAAAAGGGAAATAAAAAAAAGAAGGCGAAACCGGAAACAAAAAGCGCAAGAAAAACTAGAACGAGGCGTTGTTTTTCTGAGTTGCCAAAGACCACATAATTAGGACCTGTTTTAAGCTTGGTTGGACATCGCTTAGTTTTTATTTATAAAGAATAAATAAGCCCTAGAGATGAAAATACTTGGACGTTTAACTCGGGTGGTAAAAGGGCGGTTTAACACGTATTGTTTGGTTTTAGTTAGTGAAAAGTGTAATAATTATCGGGTTTCATTACAGCATATGAGATCGTTTTCAATAAAATAACATGAGCTTTCGGGTTTATTTAACATTTCTTTAAAAAAACACTAAAATATTTTATTTAATTTTAACGCAAATCAATTATGGCCCATGGTTTAATCTGCAAAATATGTGTTATGAATCTTCTTTCTATATTTTTCTTTTAGCTTCTCTTTGCAATCTGATATATCCGCTATATTCAAGTTTTCCTTGGTCTATCCTTTCTCTTAGTTTTGTTTATGTAACCTTACCATCATAATTGTTTTCTTTTATCTTCAGCCTTAAGTAATCCAACTTTGGACACAAGCCTCCCCCAAATCAATCCAGTGTAATCTATGTTGCGCCACTTGCTTCCAGTTGTGTCCTCCTATTGTATTAATGTCCTCAGCCCATCTCATTTGTGGTCTTCCTCTGCTTGTCTTTCCTAAGCATAGCCTTCATTGTTGTATTTCGTGTTTCCATCTTTTATCCCTCAGTCGGGCATTCATATTACCTCAGACTCCATTTTAATTTGGCAGCATGTTATCCCGCGTCTTTTACTTTGGTTTTGCTTCTAATCCATTTGTTTGTTTTTTTTTTGTCTATAAGTTTCACCTCGAGCATTGATCTTTCCGTCGTTTTTTGTGCCTTTACTATTTTATCAGTATTAGACTTGGTGAGTGTCCACGTCTGTGATCCATACGTGAGTATAGGGAGGATACACTGATCGTAAATTATGGTTTTCAAATATTGTTCTATTTTAGTGCTTTTCAAGGTCCAACTCAGTTTTCCAAATCCTGCCCACGCTCACCTTATTCTTTTGGTAATTTCGGCAGTTTGATTTTCTTTGTTGTTAAATTTCATTATCGGTCCCAGGTAGATGTATTCGCTTACTGTTTCTAAATTTACATTACCTATTTTTCTAATGTTCGGTGTATTTGTCAATATTTTTGTTTTTTCCAAGTTCATCTTAAGACCCAATTTTTTCGAAGCTTGAAATTGTTGCGTCATCATGGTCTGTAGTTCTTCGAAACTTGTAGCGAATATTACAATATCATCAGTGGATCTCAAATGAGTCAGCTTACTTCCATTAACATTTATTCCTTTATCTGTCCAGTTAATATCTTTAAACACGCCTTTCAGCCCAAATGTGAATAGCTTTGGTGAAATAACATCTCCCTGGCGAACTCCTCTGTTGATTGGTATAGCTTTAGTTTTCGCATCTATTTGTATTTTCATTGTAGCTTTCTTGTAAATCTTATGTATGAGCATTCTGTATCGGGAGTCTACTCTGCAGTTATTCTCTCTATTGTCTAAAGTTCTATGGAGTCGAATGCCTTTTCATAATCAACGAAGCCAATGTATAAGTTCAAATGATATTCATTGGATTTATCTATTAGCGTTTTGATTGTAAGAAAATAATCCGCTGTACTGTAACCTTTTCGGAATCCTGCCTGCTCTACCTGTTGATATCTATCGAGCTTCGACGTTAACCTATTAGTTATTACTTTCATAAACAGTTTGTACATTTGGAACAGCAGGGATATTGGCCTATAGTTCTTTAGATTTCCCCTGTGTTTTTTTTAAGAGAAGTATTGTCAAACTTTTATTCCAATCATCTGGGACGTCTCCTCTGTGGAGACATTCGTTGAAAAAATTTTTCAGTTCTTCGAAAACAATTTCATTTCATTTCAGTCCTGTTTTCAAGAGCTTTCGTTGCATTTCTTTATTAATTGTGTTCATGTCAGAATATTATTGTTGATAATGTTCTACAAATTCTTTTCTTAAAACTTCTTTATACTCATCTCCCTTCTGTCGCATTTTAGTGTGATCTATCTAATTACAATAATTATGTGACCTGTTTCTACTGGTTTTCGTCTGTTTAACAAGAATCCTTGCTCTTAAAAGGCGATGATCGCTACCAGTTGTGAATCGATTTAGAGCAGTTATATCTTCAAAAATGTCTTTGTTTCCATACAAGAAGTAATTTATCTTGTTTTTTTGGCTTTTTATCGGAAGATATCCACGTCCATTTTCGGTTTTCTGGTTTCTTGAATTGTGTGTTCACGGCATATAAATTGTGTTGGTCTAAGAAGTTATATAATTCGTCTTCTCTTTCGTTTTGTGTGCCATGACCGTCAATCTCTCTTTTAGTTTCAATATTTTCTTTTTTTTTTTACTTAATTTTAAAGTGAAATCTCCCACAATGATGGTATTTTTTGTATACCATCACACATACCATTGTGTACTTCTAATTTTGTAATCGAATCTTCGTAGAACATTTCAACTATCCCTTCCTGATGTGTTGTTGTGGTTGCGTACACTTGTATAACCTTGATCTTGGTTTTATTATCGAGGTCTATTATAATATAAGCTACTCTATCAGAAACGCTTTTATATGTAGAAATGTATGGTATACTTTTTGACAAGAAATCTTACTCCACCATATGTTTCGTCTATTTTCCCTGTATAATATAGGCGATTTCCAGACTTTAGATGCATGCATTGTTCGCCTCTTCTATTCACTTCTGACAGTCCTACAATATCCCACTTTATCTTGGATAGTTCTTTTTCTAATTTGTAGACCTTTTCATTTGTATCCATCGATTGGATGTTGTATGTGGCTAGTAGTAGTAACTATTTTTGTTTGTTCGTATCTACTTTGACGCGTTTGGTTGAGCTTGTGCATCCCGCAGAATCCGTGAGCCTGACCGGTTTTCTGGTGTGAGATTCTGAGTTGCTAGCTCTGCCCACTCGGGGTATCGTCCCATTTTGTTTCAAGTTCAACATGTTGTGTTTTGAGGGGTATATTGGCATTAAAATACCACGCTTGCCGGACGGGTTGTGAGTGATCGCAGTATTATAGCCGGTTAAATCAGTATTTGATTTTCGCCGGCGACGTTGCGGTATCGCACCTATTAGGAATAGTAGTCCTCAGCCACGGGCCACAAATGACACAGCTGCTGACCTATGTCATGACTTGCACAAAGTACTGAAGGACCCCTACTTAGTTCAGCGTTCATCCTCGACACAAGCTGAGACCGGCACGGAATTGTTTTCTTTAAATGACTTTTATTATGGGTTCGTGGTGTGTTGCTTGGTAAAAGTTACATCTAATAATTACCTTTCTTATAACCGGTTTCACCAACGACGAATAGTAGTCTATTCGATGAATAAAGATATTCGACAAATAATACTGACACATTGTAATAATTTGCGATTCGCATCAATACCGCTTCGTAGTCACGCATCCCAACCAGAAGTTCCTACTCCATCGATGTACGTTAGAGGAAATGGAAGGCCTTGGACCGTATAAAAGAATAGCCGCCGCAAGAAAAACCAGAGTTCTGTCGGAGTAATGATCTGACAACAACTCCACTGGCCCTAAGGCATGGACTGAAGGCCAACCGCTTGGAGTATTGATCTGAGACATACCTATTCTCTCCTGTGTCCAACTACTGATTGGACACAGCAAAATTACCGTTTATATTTTATATCATTAATTTTATTTTATTTTTCGCAGATATTAACCGCCGTCGATGCAGTCGTCACCAGGTTGAAGTCTTTAATTTTTATTGTTATGTATTAATATAATACATAACCTAGGATATAATTTTATTTTGTTATTTATTTATTTCGAATATATTTTCATTTATATCATGAATGTGTTGCTTGTGTGAGTCCATTTCAAAAGGTAAAAGAAATAATAAATTAGACTTACTCACAATCAATTTAATTTAACTATCCAGACGACCTGTTTCGCTTTCTACAATATGCAAAGCATCTTCAGCTCTCGATACAAAGTTAAATAAATGCTAAAATAATAAACCCATATTAGGGTGTTGTCTAATGAAGATAAACAAAGATAGATGATATAAATTACAGTAAATATGCCAATATTACATGTCTGTGGTTTTTCAAAATGAATAAAATGTTTAAGCAGACAAGGTAAGACCCACAAATTGGTAAACTAGTCTATTAAATTGTAATAAATTATTAAATGAACAAATAAATAAAACATTACTTACATGCCGGTACTCTATTAATTATTGGTTAAAAGAACATGGTTCAAACTATCCTGTATTGTTGAATGGAGAACTTAAGTCTGCTATTGTAATTGTTTGACAGTAAACGGGGAAGTTCTTGAGCAGACAGATTTTATCCAATGAAGTAGAGATAGGTGTAATGTGAATGTTAGTTAAATGAAAGTAATGTTCCATACCATTGAGTTATTTAAAAGTTATTTATATTTATTCTAGAGATATATTTATGAAATGTGTGTTATTTATTGAAATTTTAAAAAATTAAAAAAAAAATAAATAAAATCTCAATAAATAACACACATTTCATAAATATATCTCTAGAATAAATATAAATAACTTTTAAATAACTCAATGGTATGGAACATTACTTTCATCTAACAAAAAATCACATTACACCTATCCCTACTTCAGTGGATAAAATCTGTCCCCTCAAGAACTTCCCCGTTTACTGTCAAACAATTACAATAGCAGACTTAAGTTCTCCATTCAACAATACAGGATAGTTTGAACCATGTTCTTTCAACCATCGATTAATAGAGTACCGGCATGTAAGTAATGTTTTATTTATTTGTTCATTTATTAATTTATTACAATTTAATAGACTATTTTACCAATTTGTGGGTCTTACCTTGTCTGCTTAAACATTTTATTTATTTTGACCACAGACATGTAATATTGGCATAATTACTGTAATTTATATCATCTATCTTTGTTTATCTTTATTAGACAACACCCTAATATGGGTTTATTATTTCAGCATGTATTTAACTTTGTATCGAGACCTGAAGATGCTTTACATATTGTAGAAAGCGAAACCGGTCGTCTGGATAATTAAATTAAATTGATTGTGAGTAAGTCTAATTTATTATTTCTTTTACCTTTTTATTTTCATTTAATTTAAACCTGAGTTCTACTGAGTCAGCTGTCTAGAAGAGCTACCCGTCACAACATCTACGTTTCACCAACGTAAAAAAAGACTTCTGTGAACAAACTCTAAATAAGTTATTCGTTCATTATCGGTTGAATAAATATTTATTCTTCGAATAAATTGACAAATTAACCTCACTATAAATATTTGGAATAAAGAAAATTCGTATGCTTAACTTAAAATTATCAAAATTGTATTGCAGGTAAACGCACTTCTATTATCTAATAATAAAGCACTGAAAACTGTTGTTTTCAACACTTCCACAAAATTCACGGTCGAATCGATCACTTGTGATTAAAGTAGTAAATTATTATGTGAATTTTGTATGCATATATATTTAATTCATATTAATATCGTCATCATTACCCCCTAATTGAGATGGACATGCGCAGCTAGGGAGCTAAACAACGCTTGTTGTAGCAGAGAATGCATCTAAATAAGTTTTGCTTTTCCTCATCTAAATAATTTTTGGTTCCTTCACATTTTCTGTCCATTTTAAATAACAAACAAAGATCAACCATTAATAAAGCTTATAGGTTATAAAAACGATTACAGTGGTGAATAAATGCAATGCGCTTGCGTCAACGAGTACAACTGACCACAACCTTGTTTTAGCAGACATGAAACTCAAACTAAATATAATAAAAATAGCCTCCAAAATAACTAGAATTAATCTAAGAAGACTAAAAGAAGCTGATCTCTGAAAACTGTTTCTTCTTCTTCTTTTTTATATGCACATAACTCTATCTGTTTTATAATGTGCCTCCAGTAAGTTGTCGTTCCATCGTTTTTGTGGTCTTCCTACTGATCGTCTTCCTATTGGGAAACCGTCTCTTGCCGTCTTTACTACTCTATTTCTCTATTTGTTGTGATTTGGCTTATATGATCGTTCCATTCTACTCTTCTATTTCTTATCCAGTACTTGATGTTTTCCACCTTGCATCTACGTCGTATATCTGTACTTCTGGCTCTGTCCCATAGTGTCTTACCATCAATTTTTCTAAGTGTTTTCATCTCTGCTGTTCCTAACATCCTTTTTGTCGTCTCTGTGTCAGGTCTTGTTTCTGCCGCTTATGTCATTATTGGTCTGATGATTGTTTTGTAAATTCTGCCATTCGTTTCTTTCCCAATATTTTTATTTCTCCATATTGTTTCATTTAGGCAGCCTGTGGCTCTGTTTGCTCTATTCACTTGACCTTCCACTTCAGTTTCGAGCTTTCCGCAGCTAGATAATGTGATGCCTAAATATTTAAACTCCATCACTTGTTCTATTATCTAACCTTTGAGCTCCAATTTACATCTTAGTAAATTTGCTGTTGTAACCATGCATTTTGACTTTTTTGGGGAAATTAACGTGTTGAATTTTCTGGCGGTTATATTAAATTGGTGCAGCAAACGTTGTAAATCATCTTCACTTTAAGAGAGTAGTATTGCGTCGTCTGCATAGCAGATTATTTTAAATTGTTTCCTCCCATTTGGTATCCTTTTTTAGTTTTTACTTTTTTTATTACTTTATCTATAATCAGGTAATGAGGGACACGGGAAATCTCCCTCTCTTATCCCATTGCCAGCTTCAATAGCTTCGGTTAGTTCTTCTTCTACTTTTACTTTTATTGTGTTGTTTTGGTACATATTTTTGATCGTTTTGATTATTCCTAGAGTACAATTCTCTTGCGTACAATTAGTGGATAACGTCTTTTAATTTGACCCGGTCAAATGTCTTCTTAAGGTTCACGAAACGTAGATATGCCGGTTTAGTGTATTCTTATGATTTCTCTTGCACTTGCCTCATTATAAATATAACGTCGATGCATGATCTTCCCAACCTAAAACCTTGTTGTTCTTCTACTAGTGTTATAATTTCATTCAGTTCATTTGTTATCACTTTGGTTGTTAATTTTAGTCTCGTGTTTAATAAATTAATTCCTCTGTAATTTTCCGGGTCCGTTTTGTCTCTTATTTTGAATAGAGGTATTAGGATGCTTGATCTCCATTCTTGAGGAATTATGTTTTGTTCTATTATTTTTTGGATGTCTTAATACTTGTTTGGTCATATCTGGTCTTCCGTACTTTATAAGTCCGGTCGGTATTCTGTTCTCTTCTGGTGATTTTCAATTTAATGCTTCCTTTACCTCTTCCTCCTCAATATTTATTTCTTCGTTTGTCGTCACCTCTGGTGTTGGTGGTTCATTATCGTCACCTTTAGCAAATAGGGATCGAAAGTAGTCTACCCATGTTTCCTTCTGAATATGTTCCGTTTTTATTAGTTCGTTAATCTGTTTTCTTTGTCCTCTGATTCTCCATATTTCTTTTTGTGTTCCATAAAAGCGTGTTCCATCTGTTTTGAGAAACTCTGCCAGAGTTCCTTTTTTATTTGTCTAACTAAAGTATTCATTTCATTTCTGATTCGTTTATAGTGGTTGTAAGCCTGTTGTGTTTGTTGTGTTCTGTATTTTAAAAAGGCTTTCTTCTTTTCTTTATATTTTGTCTTCACTTCCTCCCTAAACCATGGTGTTTTCTTTTTTGATATATTAGTGTTCGTTCCTTTCGTCTCTCCAAGTGATTTTTGGCTAGTTTGGAGTTAATTATGTTAATTTTGAGTTTTTTCCGGCTTTCCTTGATGTTATCGTTTTCTAATATTTCATTACCAGCGATTTTCTCTGATATCCTTTTCCTGTATAAGTATTCCGTGGATTCCGTATTTAGTCCTTCGACTTTGATTTTTGTTTGTGTTGGCGCCGCTCTCTTGGGTGGGAAGTATTTCAGGATGATTTTATTTTGCATAATACTAGGCTATGCAAACTTAAACACAGCAATCAAATAAAAAATCAAAGTAACGAAGGAATTGTGGTTATCCGAAAAATATGCAGAAATAGAAAGATTAGAGAAACAAGGATTTCTATCGAGGACCCAAAGAGACGCTTTGTCTCGGGTTCTCGAAAAATTTTATGTCGCAGTGCTTAGCAAAAAGAAAACCAGCAACAATTGAAGTCGATTCTGAAGCAGGATTTACACTTATATCAGAATCAAAATTTAAAGAACTAAGTCTTGATTTAGCACTTCAAAAATCTGATATTGCATTTAGGTCATATAAAAACCGTTTTTATCCTCTAGGGAAAGCAAGAACAATAATATTATACTCGTACTATAAAAATAAAACTACAGCAGAAGAATTTTATGTAGTTTCTAATAAATTGGACTCGTTATTATTGCGTGTATGAATAAGACATTTAAACATTATTCTTAAAGATATCCATAATTCAACAGGAATCTAGCAAAGAAATGTAAGAAAATCTTAAAAGACTGTGGAGAATTTAGTTCAAAATATTTAAATTAATTAATTCATGTAAAAGTTTTACCGAAAAGAATAGTGGGAACGCAATGCACTAGCTGACTTAAATGTTTTGATAAAACTAATGAAATACAATGAATGTCTATTCCCTCCTCTTTTAAGACATTGGGAAATAAAGGGAAGCAAAACTTTTATTTGGGTGAAATGATTTTTTCAAAAGCAGTCCAAAGAAAGCGGCTAACATCAGTACAGAGAAATCAAAAAGAAGTTTCATTTTTATGCAAGTTGTTTTAGTAGTTCTTTTTTTACTTAACTCTATTAAATAAGTGGTTTTTCAATAATTTTATTACGAATTTTACTAAATTAGAAGCTGTAAGCCATATAAATCTTTAAAAAGACGTTTTTTATGGTATTAATACTAAACATAGGAATCATATAAATAGCTTTTTAAGGCGAAGTTACAATTATAGCCAGGAAAAAATGATTTCAAGTTTTTTCTGCCTCAGAGTTAAATATTTCGAAGATGCATAAGCTGTACTTAGAGAAGTACGAACATGAAGTTTTTCAGGCCTTACAAAGGGGGAAAGAAGCCCATTCAAAAGTTACCTACACCTTCTACAACTGTAGTTTTGTATTAAACCATACTATTAGTTTCGGAACTCCAAAGTCTGACACATGTCAAACTTGTGACAGATTACAAAATATTGTACTTGTAGAGATATCTACAGAGAATAAAGCACGTCTGACTAAAAAAGATCACCATATTCGTAAATCTGAGATTTTTTACAAATAAATAAAGAAGTAACGAAGATGAGTCTATCGAAGTATTGTGTTTCGAGTTCCAGCAGAATTAACCTTTACCCATGTTTCAGCAGCAGATGTGTTTTATAAAACTTAACTTTGGAAATAAAATTTTTGCATTTATTAGGGAAAATTCGGAAACTCAACTTTTTACATGTATGATGAGCAGACCGCTAAGAAAGAAAGTAACGAAGTAATATCCTGTTTTGATCATTATACAAATCACGACATTGTTTTATTGTCCATACAACACAATGGCAATCGCTGTGACATGTTATACATTTTTACCTCTATATTCATTTCACAGTAGGTACGAATTGTCGTAATTGTCACATTGACATTAAAAATTTCAAACGAAGTTTTGAAATAATAAACAAATAATTAATAAAATGCCTATTACATTGTATACCGTAAAAGAAAAAGTTCAACTTATAACATGGTCCTTTCAGGGTCATTCGATACGCGAAGTTATTGATTTATTTGTTGTTGCCTTCGAAAATAGACTCTCACCAAGTATAACAACAGTTAAAAATACCATTAAACATTTACAAACTTCGGGATTTGTAAACAGTTGTAAAAAGTGTCTTGAATGTAATGAACCACGTGTTAGACCTGTCGATGAGGAGCGTCAAAACAAGGATATTGATATTTGTGCTTTTGTGGAAGCTAGTGAACTCTGCGATAGTATACAAATTGCTAGGGAAGATAACGTGAATACTCGAACTGTCCAACGAGTTCTCAAAAGGAATGGGTATTACTGTTTTAAGATACAACCAACACAAGAACTGTTTCCGGAAGATAACTTTAGGCGGATGGAGTTTTGTGTCAAAAAAGAAACCTCGCGAAAACAGAGTACCTATCTACTAGTTAAGAAGACATACAAGTGAAGAAGATCTACAGATTGATGACAACGTAACAATCAAAGGAAAGGATAAATTCAAATACTTGGGGTTTATAATCAAGAAAAAATGCAACAACAGGGGAAGAAATTACACAAAGATTAGGACAAACAAGAACAGCAATCCAACAACTTAACTCAGTATGGTGGGATATACACCTAAATGTGAAGACAAAAACACAGATTTATAAAACATGAGTGCGAAGTATTATGACATATAGGGCTGAAAATTGGATAATTGGATCATAAACAAGAATATTTGATTCTCAATAATAGAAAAAAGAAAATTATTGTTTTGTTTTTTTATTTAAAAGTACACACGATTCTTAGTCTGATTTTTTTTCTTCTTTCTTGTCTTATTGTTATAATCTTTGTCCATAAAATTTGTACAATTTTCAGTGACAATAAAGAATATCACTCATTTACTTACTTATTTATTTGTATTGCTGTTAAGGCTAAAAAATAACCAAAAAATTAGTTTTCGAGCATTATAATAAATATACTCGAGAGATGGGATTGCAATAAATCTCAATTCATATGGTCAACAAAACAATGTCGTTATCTGTATACACACATATTGGCTTGGTTCAGTAAGTAAGCTACATGAGCAACAGCTGTACATTTTTTCAGACAATGCATTTTCACAGAACAAAATCTAATGTTAGTGAAATATCTGTTTATTTTGGTAAATGAAAATGAAAAAACTAGTCAAATATAATCACCAGTACCACGAACTAGGACACAGTTTTCTACCACAAGTCCCAAAAAAGGTTCAAGCTATTCTCGACATGCCACGACAAGCAGGTCTGGATTGCGTTTGAAGGTTTCTTGGTGTGGTAAGGAATTATCAGGAAATTAGAAAGTTGTATATTATTCTGTTTGTTTCGTTATTGCTCTTTTTAAGTAACAAGATTGGCTTCCTTGTGTTCTATTGTTCTGGTATTTTAATATGTCATAATCTTGTTGTAAAAAGGGAGATCAGTTTAAAAGTAAAAACTACAGAGCAATAACGCTACTAACTGTGACATATAAAATACTGTCAAATATCGAGTATGACCGATTAAGACCATATGCGGAACAAATAGTTGGGGGATATCAATGTGGTTTCTGCAGGCAGAAGTCCACAATAGATCAGATTTTGTCTTAAGGCAAATCTTTGAAAAGGCAAGTGAATTTAATATAGACACACATCATCTTTTCATTGATTTTGAGAGTGCCTATGATAGCATCCATCAAGAATTTCTGATCCATGCACTGAAAAAGTTTAATATTCCAACTCAACTCATTGATATAGTAAAAGAAACACTTAAAGTACAAAGCAAAATTCGAATTCAAAACGCACTAACAGATACAATCCATGTGAGAACGGGCCTACGACAGGGAGATACCCTATTCTGTATTCTATTCAACATCACATTAGAGAAAATAATTAGAGAGTGTAAAATTATTGGCATTTGCAGATGATGTTGATATCATAGCTAGAAGCGAAAGAGAGATGATAGAAGCATTTAATGTGATAGAAAGAGCGGCACAAAACAGTGGCCTAAACAATAACGAAATAAAAACCAAATACATGAAGGCCAGCAAATCGACAGACCAAAGAAACCTACAGAATCTGACAAAAGAAGACTAACTGACATCTAAAGCGTGAAAAATTTTACATATCTAGGTTCAATGGTTACCGCAGATAACAATGTCAGTGAAGAAGTTAAGAAAAGAATGCATATCGCTAATAAAACATATAATGGACTAATTAAACATCTAAGATCTAACAACATCACAATAAAAATCAAATGCAAAATATACAAAACCCTGATAAAACCGGTCCTTGTAAATGAACCAGAGACATGAACACTGTCGAAAAGCGATGAGTACCTATTAGGTACGTTTGAACGAAAAATCCTTAGGCACATATATAAGGGGGTGAAAGAAAATGACATATGGCGCAGAAAATATAATTTCGAACTATACACAGCATACAATGAACCCGAGGCCATAATATCCATAAAGATCGGACGTCTGCGCTGGATGGGCCATGCTGAACGGATATTGGAGACTGAAACACCAAAACATATAATGAGGCAAACGCCAGTAGGGAAAAGGTCAAAGAGAAGACCCAAACTTAGATACATGGAACAAGTGGCAAAATCTGAAGACACTTAAGATTACCAACTGGAAAAACAAAGCAAGGAACATAACAGAATGGCGGAAAATCCTAGAATAAGCCAGGACCCAGAAAGGGTTGTCGAGCTACTGATGATGATGATAATCTTGCAATCTAGGAAAAACTGAGAAATAACATAATTAATGCAGTAACAGAATCATTTGGAGAGAGAAAAGTAACGAACACTAACATATCAAAATAGAAAACACCATGCTTTAGAGAGGTAGTGAACACAAAATTTAAAAAAATAAAGAAAGCATTTTTACAATACAGAACAAAATAAACACAACAGGCATATAACCAAGATGAACGAATAAGAAATGCAACAAATACTTTAGTTAGACAAAAAAGGGAACACTGGCAGAGCTTCTCAAAACAGATGGAATACGACTTCTACGAAACACAAAAAGAAATATGGAGAATGTTCAGAGGACAAAGAAAAGAAATGAACGCACTAATTAAAACGAAACACATTTAGAAGGAAACATGGGTAGACTACATTCAATTTCTATTTACTAAAAGTGACTATAATGAACCACCAACTTAAGAGGTGACGACAAACGAAGAAATAAATCTTGAGTAGAAAGAGGTAGAGGAAGCAATAAGGAAATTAAAAAATAGAAAATCACCAGTAGAGGACAGAACTTCTTAAGTACGGAGGACCAGCGC
Source organism: Diabrotica undecimpunctata (assembly GCF_040954645.1). Taxonomy (NCBI): domain Eukaryota; kingdom Metazoa; phylum Arthropoda; class Insecta; order Coleoptera; family Chrysomelidae; genus Diabrotica; species Diabrotica undecimpunctata. Next base: position 50,075,951 of record NC_092810.1, on the reverse strand, counting down.
TGACCAAATAACTATTAAAACTAATCCAAAAAATAATAAAACAAAACAGAATTCCTCAAGAATGAAGACCAAGCATCCTAATACCTCTCTTTAAAAAGGGAGATAAATCGGACCCGGAAGATTACAGAGAAATTAATTTATTTAACACAAGAATAAAATAAACAACCAAAGTGATAGCGAATGAATAAACTGAATGAAATTATAACACTAGCAGAATAATAAGGGTTTAGGTAGGGAAGATCATGCACCTACGCTATATTTATAATGAGGCAAGTGCAAGAGAAATCATTAAAATACAACAAACCGGCATATCTATGTTTCGTGGACCTTAATAAGACATTTGACTGGACCAAATTAAAGAATGTTATCCACTTATTGTGCGCAAGACAAATACCTCTAGGAATAATCAAAACTATCAAAAATATCTACCAAAACAACACAATAAAAATAAAAGTAAAAAAGAACTATCTGACTCTATTAAAGCTGGCAGTGAGAGATTCTCTAAGTCTTCCATAATTCAACCCTATTATGAATAAAATAATAAAAAAGTAAGAACTAAAAAAGGATACCAATTGGGAGAAAAACAACTTAAAATAATCTGCTATGCAGACGACGCTCTCAAAGTAAAGACTATTTACAAGGTATGCTCCACCAATTTAATATAAGCGCCAGAAAATTTATTATATTAATTTCCACAAAAAAGACAAACTGCATGGTTAGAACAGCAAATTACCTAAGATATAAATTGGAGCTGAAAGGTCAGATAATAGAACAAGTGATGGAGTTTAAATAACTAGGCATCACATTATCTAGCTATGCTAGATAGGCTAGGCATCACTTATAGATACGACCTGACATAGAGAGGACAAAAATGATGTTAAGAAACAGCAGAGATGAAAACACAGAATAATTTATGGTAAGACACTATAGGACAGATCTAAAAGTACAGATATAAGACATAGATGCAAGGTGAAGAATATCAAGAACTGGGTAAGAAATAGAAGAGTAGAATGAAACGAACATAAAAGCCGAATGACAACAGATAGAGTAGTAAAGACGGCAAGAGACGATTCACCAATAGGAACACAATCAGTAGGAATACCACGAAAACGATGGAATGACAACTTACTGGAGGCACATTGAAAAACAGACTGATTCATGTCTATATAAAAAGAAGAAGAAGAAGAAGAAGAAGAGAATACCTGAAAGAGAAAGTAATAAAAAAGAATACACTAAATTTTGTAGTGGAAGAAGAAGAAGAAGAAGAAGAAGACTCTTGTTAGTTAAGGTTATAAGTTGGTCCGTCATTGCCGCTTCACTATAAATCAATAATTCAGTTGATTTTTAAACTTTACCTCCAGATTTTCTGCTATCTAGCTTTTCTAGAAAAGTGTGCAGAGTATAACAAGCCTATCTTTCTTATATTCGTAGATTATGAAAAGGCGTTTGATATTATAGATCATCATAAAATACTTTAAGCATCGGCTGACTGCCGCATTGACTACCGATATATCGCATTGATTAAAAGTATTTACGAAACTGGTACAGCTTGTGTCCGCCTTCATGAAGATACCAAGAAGTTTCGAATAGAACGTGGAATTAGACAGGGTGATACTATCTACCCTAAATTGTTTACGGCTGTTCTTGAATATATGTTCGAGCAAATGGAACGAGAGGATAACATGGGAATTAATATAAAAATGGGGAAGATCTGAACCACCTAAGATTTGCCGATGATATCATTTTAATATCTGATAGAGTTGGTAAAGCTACAAAAATACTGCACACGCTCTATAAAGTGTCAAAAATAATTGGTCTTAAAATTAACACCTCAAAGACAAAATTTATGACCAACCTTGTAGTCAGCGGTAAAATTCTGATTGAGAGCCATAGCATCGATCAAGTAATAGTTTACAAAAATCTAAGGCATGAAATTCGCTTAGGCCGAGATAATCAGACAACTAAAATACAAAGAAGGATAGGTCTCACATGGGCTGCCTTTGGTAGAGTGAATAACATTTTCAAGTCTGTTATCCCAGTTTGTTTAAAAAGAAAGGTTTTTAACCAGTGCGTTTTACCGGTTCTTACGTATGGTACAGAAACACTGACTCTGACAAAAAGAACAATACATAAAATAAGAGTTACACAACGCGCTATGGAAAGATCAATATTAGGTATTACCATCAGAGATAAAGTACCAAACCTAGAAATCAGAAGAAGAAGAACAGGAGTCACAGATGCAGTTAAAAAAATAGCCATGGCTAAATGGGCTTGGGCCGGACATGTTGTCAGATTAACGGATGATAGATGGACCAGAAAGATTCTGCAATGGCGACCAAGGCAAGAGGCATATCGAAGCAGAGGACGACCACCGACTAGATGTACGGATGATATCAAACGCATCACCACAAACTGGATGCAAGAAGCACAAGATAGAAATAGGTGAAAAATTTTACGGGAGGCCTACGTTCAGCAGTGGACAAATATAGGCTAATTGATAATGATGATGATAATGAGATTTTCTAGTAATTTTTGTACTTTGTGCTTGCTGATGTGAACTTCGTGGTTTATGGTAATTTCTATTGTTATGGTTCTAACATCATTTTGTTGGTCTTTTGTAAATAACTTCTTTAGATAGTTTCAGGAAATCAGGAGTTTACATTATTTAAACATTTTCTTCTATTTAGTTTTATCTTTAACCAAATTTTTTTAAGGTCTTTTTGATGTCAAAAATGTATTTACTTTCTCAGAAATGTAAAAACAAATAAGGCGACTTTTGTGCGTAAAAAAGTATTCAGTATCATTCCAAAAGATCGTTTAAGATCGTATAACAAACCCAAATTCTATGAAGTTTCCATTTAGTTGAATGCTTTATATACAACCTGATAAGCTGAGCCCACATAAATATTCAGTAAATTACCACTAGAGCCTGTTACATATCATTACTTTTAGCTCTTAGATTTGGTATTTCTCTTTGGATTAGTGTTTTACTGCGTACATTCTCGAATAGAGACAATCAGCAAATGAAATAGTATTTCCCTAATGCTATAATCGCAGAGTGGTTATATTTTGTGAGAACAGAACAAGTAATTAAAGCAGGGTATTGTAAGTAACAATGGGGGATCAATTGACGAGAAGTGTTTACATAATGAATTGACGTGACAATAATGATGCTTTTATCTATATACGGTTAAAATTATTCGTCTCATAGATATAACGGTTTGATTAAAATTTTTGTGTTTAAATTGAATTTATGTAATCAAATGTACCTAAAAGAAATTCTTCTCAAAAAATGTCAAAATTTTTTAAGTAGGTACATCTTTATCGTGTGTGCAAACGTCAAAAAGAAAATCTCCAAACTTAAAGACATAAAAATGGAAATCTCAGATAGACCACGCATATAGATTTTGTGAAACATTACATCAAAGGCAAGCTTATTCCAGAGCCCATCGAAGACCAAATACGAAAGGAAGATAATGTAGGATCAGAGGATATACTAGAGATAAATTTATTCATCTTGTTTTGGCATCATAACCCTGGATGGGTCTTTGCCTGTCCAGCTATGTCCTTCCACTCAGACCTCTCTTGTGCTCTTCTCCTTCATTGTCGTACACACATTATTTTTAGGTCGTGTTCAACTTCATCCAACCATCTCGGTCTGGTCCTTCTTTTTTTTCGTCTTCCTATCGGCATCTCAGTAATATTTTTTTGTGATGTAGGTATACCAGTGTATCATAAGTAAAAATTTAACATGATCTCAAAAATATGTAAAATAATAGAGCTCATGGAAAAGATGGAAAAGAAAACATAATAAAATAATTGCTTTTGTACTAACTTTTCTTGGCTATTAAGAATGACGTCTGAGACCGTTTATAATAGAAAAGAAGTAGTTGTGACATGTCGGTTGAAGCATCTAAACTTTCCAACGGATTTATGACGCAATGAAATAAAAATTCCTAATTTTATTCTAATATTCTAATTCATCCTTATTTTAACAGCGTAATTTCTGTTGTTTCTAGAGATAAATCTTCACATTTATCATGTTGTACTCATGTACATAGTATGTTGGACTCCTGTGGGGAAAATACCTCTAAATAACAGTGTCAACATAACATTTTGGTAAGTCCATAAAAAATGTTATAGTATTTTATTGTAGAAAATGCTTTTCCATTCTAGCGTAGTACTGACGAAGCCCAAAAGTGAAAGCTTAGCTAATAACTGACCGGCAAAAAAAGGTTGCCACCCTATTAATTTCCAAAAATAAAAATTTTAAAATTCATTTGAAGTTTTGTGCACTGTTTCATATTTTATACTCAACATCTTTCATTTTTAAAACAAAAAATGGTTATTACTACTCGATTCCTTAGCATAATTTATTCAATTCAGCTACAAAAGAAAATAGTGTAAAATCGAAACAAATTAAAAACAATGAAAATTACGAGTGAACTTGAATAAAATTGTCCAATATCGGGTATTATGCCCTAAAACATCAATAACTGGCATGCGATTTGGAAGGGAATGGAACAAATTTTGAATAAAAACTTGAGGAATACGTTTTTATTCTTTACAAAGCATATTTTGACGTTCTATAAGACTTTCTGGCTGACCTGCTTGACTTCTAACCCTACGATGAAATTCATCCCAAAGATATTAGATGATATTCAAATCAGAGCTGTAAGCCATTCTAAAGTATTAATTCCTAATTCCACTAAGTAATTTGTCATGATTCTTGCAGTTTGCCGCCATGCATTATTATGCATAAACACGAAATTCCCCAATAAGTGGACCAAATGGAACTACTGCTTCTGTCAAAAGATCCTATATACAGGGTGTTTCAAAAAAAGGTAACCCCGTCTCTAGGGTAGGTAAAAAACTAAAAAATTATTGGGGTTTGCTTTGTAAAAAAATTTTGTAACGCCATCCGTTTTCAAAATACAGGGCGTTAAAGAAAAAAAAAAATTAGGCTTTTTTTACGATTTTGCCGAAACTACTGGCAACATTGTAATGAAATTTTATACGAATATGTTTTGGAAGCTGATACATCCCATGAATTTGTTTTTATATCTGATTCTCATAGAGGGCGGTAGTTACACGGATCGTACTAAGTATTAATCAATATAACTTTTTTAGTATAATTATTAATCAAAATTTCAAGTAAACTTAAACATCATTCAATTTTATACGAAAAAGGTACTCTTGGTAAAACTCGATACTGTGTACCGTTTTCGGAATATTTTGATTTGAAAATTATGAAGTAATAATTGATGCTGGTATAAAATAGTTAGTAATTAAACAAAACCCACAAGAAGAAAATTAAATTAATGACTAAGAACATAAAATAAAATTCAATTACAGTAAGTGTTCAAAATACCCTCCGTTTTCGCGAATACACAGGTCTATTCTTTTTTCTAAAGATTCCATTATCCTTCTAAACGGTAGGGGATCAGCTATAATGTCATTAAATTGACGTTGAATTCTTTCTTCCAATTCGGGGCGTGAATTTACCTCTGTAGCATAGACTTTTTCCTTAATATACGACCAAACTGCGTAGTCCAAAGGGTTAAAATCGCATGACCTAGCGCCATCTCTACCAATCCATCGATTCAGAAAATGATTACTCAACCAATTACGACACCTTTTATCAAACTGTGGTGGAGCTCCATCGTGCATAAAAATAAAGATCTTCGCTCGTTTAGCGTTAAATCTTCTAATATCTCGAATAAGGAATTGTTTAAAAAATCAAGATACATATCACCATTTAAATTTCCAGGTAGAATATGATAACCTATTAATTTGTTACCTAAAGTTGCTGCCCAAACATTAACTTTAATGAGTGTTGGTAATGTGATACCCTTTTGACTCGTGGATCCCCATTACACCAGTAGTGTGCATTATGGGAGTTAAACATACCTTGTCGCGTAAAGGTGGCCTCGTCCGTAAAAAGAAAGCATTTTAAAAAATTTGGATTGTGGGCTGTCCTTTGTTGCAATGTTTCACAAAAATCCACTCTAACCGGTAGATCATCTGGCAAGAGCGCTTGGACTTGTCTGTAATGATAAAGATGTAATTGCTGTTCTTTTAGTATCCGCTAAGTACTTGAAGAAGAAGTATTTGTTTGTCTTGCTATATTCCTTACGCTAACTGTTGGATCTTGATCAAGTAAATTTAAAATATTATTTTCTTTATTAATTGTTCTTGTTGTTCTTGGTCTACCAGAATTTATTTTATTTGGTCTTACATTCCCAGTTTTTCGACAACGTCGTTCAACGGCTCTAAATGTTTTTTTACTTGGTGAGTTTCTTCTAGGAAACTTTTCTGCATAACGTGTCACAGCTGCACTAGAACATCCTAAACATTCGCCTAAGGTTAATAACATGTCAGTGTATTCAACATTTGAGTACATTTTGATTTGATTTTACAAATAACAAGGTTTCAAAATTATTGTTGATTTATCCTCATAACAATCAATAAATGTCAGATTTCCATGGCACGCTTGGAGAAAAGAGAGGTATACCTATTAGAACTTTATCATTACTACCAGCATCAATTATTACTTCATAATTTTCAAATCAAAATATTCCGATAACGGTACACAGTATCGAGTTTTGCTAAGAGTATCTTTTTCGTGTAAAATTGAATGATGTTTAGGTTTACTTAAAATTTTGATTAATAGTTATACTCTTAAAAAAGTTATATTGATTAATACTTAGTACGATCCGAGTAACTAGCGCCCTCTATAAGAATCAGATATAAAAACAAATTTATGGGATGTATCAGCTTTCAAAACATATTCGTATAAAATGTTATTACAATGTTGCCAGTAGTTTCGGAAATATCGTAAAAAATGCGTAAATTTTTTTTTCAACGCCCTGCATCTTGAAAACGGATGGCGTTACAAAAATTTTTTACTAAGCAAACCCCAATTATTTTTCAGTTTTTTACCTACCCTATAGACGGGGTTACCTTTTTTTGAAACACCCTGTATACCTGATCTGCATTCAGGGCCATTGAGGAAAATAAATTCAGTTCGAGCTTTAAATGAGATTTTAGCCCAAACCATGACACCACCATCGCCAAACTTTCTTCTTTGGAACATACAAGCTTGGGCATATCTTTTATTTCTACATCTCCAAACCCTGTCATCGCGAGATTTCAAACAGAACCGCGATTTATCAGTAAAACAATTCCGCTCCAGTCCTGTATCTATGTTGATATTGTCGAGCAAAAATTAATCGATTCCTACAGTGTTTGGAAATTAGAAGACGCATTGAAATAGCAAGATCTGGTTTCATAAATATGCGAAAAATGCTCTGTAACCCCAAGCTATCAGTCTCAATGAGATTGAGAACACTAAAGTATTATGTGTGGTCTCTATTACTATTTGGCTGTGAGACCTGGACATTAAAACAGTATGACGTCAACAATGAATTTAATAATTCATTTGAAATGTGGATGTACCGCTGAATGCTAAGAATAAGCTGGACCAGCAGAACTACGAATGAAGAAATACTGAGAGCAATGAAGACACGCCCTCATCTGGTCAATACTATCAAAATTAGAAAGACGTCATATCTAGGACACATAATGCGCCATAGGGAATTTGAGCAGCTCCAACTAATATTAGAAGGGATTATTGAAGGTAAAAGGGGCATCGGACGAAAGAAAATATCTTGGCTACGAAACATCAGAGATTGGACCCACACAAAAGGAAATGAATTAATTCATCAAGCCCAGAATAGAGAGAAATTTGCCGTATTGATCGCCAACCTTAAAAGAGAAGGCACTTAGGAGGAGGAGGACAGTGTTTGGGTTGTAATTCGGGAACAATAGCCGGCTATCTTGCGATTAGTCATTTCACTGAGGCGTCTTCTAACCGTTCTCTTATTTAAATTCACATTTTAAAACTCCTACAAACAGTTTCTTGCAGCAATTGCAGTGGAAAGGTGATTTCTTAAAATTTTCATTACAATAAAATGATCATCTCTTTGTGAGGTTACACTTCTACGACCGGAACCAGGTCGACGGGAATATGTACCAGTCTCTTTAAGGCGATGGGAAGCTCTACGTACTGTAGTTCACGAAATACCGAAAGTTTCGGATACATAAACTTGACTTCTTCCATCGTGTAGCAATGCAATAATTCCATCAACATCTACTGTAGAAAATACCATATCTTAATTATTCACTAATAAACAGCAAAACTACTAAAAATAAGCATACATGATCGCAATAAATATTTAAATCGAGATGCAATATGAAACAGAGCATAAAATTTTCAATGAATTTTTATTTTCGGAAATTTGCAGGCTGCCCACTTTTTTTGCCGTTCAGTATATATATGGCTTGTATATACCCATATACACTTCTGCAAGAAATTAACGCACCACTTTGAAATATTAAAATATTTTATTAGCGTTAATAAAAATTTCCATTGTAATGTTATATTTTGCAAGCCCCTTGTATATGCTATTCGTACACTCTATATTTATTCACTGTGTTTTATCGCTATAGTTTTTTTTTGCAACAAAACAAAAAGAAGCCAAAAATTTACTAATTCTATAAATATACTAATTTCCAAGTGTTCACGAATTTTATTCGACTACTGTTTAATTGTTGATTATTGTTAATTGTGTTTATTATGGAGCGTCAATCACGTAATTTAACCCGAGATAAATGTGCCCAAGTAGTGATACTGTCGGAAGAAGGTTGGAGTTACCGAAGAATTGGTTGTCAGTTTAATGTGTCCCACACATCCGTCTCACGGGTATTAGAAAGATTCCTCGAAACAGGGGATCATACTCGCAGACCAGGGTAAGGACGAAAGCGGGTAACTACCCCTATTCAAGATCGATTTTTAAGAATTTCTGCTCTTCGACAACGTTTTGTAACACATCGAAGTCTACAAATTCAGCTTCGAGACGTACATGCCTTACAAATTGGTACTGAAACTATTCGTCAGCGACTTAGGGAATACAACTTAACACCTAGGATTGCCGCCCAAGGTCCTCTATTAACTGCAGAGCATCGAAGGGGGAGACTACATTTTGCCAGAGAACACGTTAATTGGTTAGAGGCTGACTGGGAACGAGTGATATTTACTGATGAATCCCGATTTCGTTTGTACAATAACGACAGACGTGTGCGTGTGTTGCGACGACCCAACGAACGATATGCTCAGTGTAACTTCTCACACCACATTTTTTGGTGGAGGATCCGTTATGGTGTGGGGTGGTATTCCTTTGACCGCACATACGGACCTAGTGGTCATACAAAATGGAACTGTTATAGCTGAAAGGTACATATTGGAGTTTCTGGAGCAACATGTATTACCACTCGCTTCTTATATCGGTGAAAGTTTCTTAGTATTGCAAGATAAGGCCAGACTTCACGCTTCACAGATCGTCAGAAATTATCTAGAAGAGGTAGAAATTAATACTATGAAATGGCCAGCACATAGTCCGGATTTAAATTTGATTGAAAATCTCTGGAATATCCTTGGTAGGCGATTGAGAGCAACACGGATCCAACCAAACAACTTACAGGAAGTGGGAGAGAGGCTGATCCAGATTTGGAGAGAACTAGACCAAAATGAAATACGGCAATTAATATTAAGTATGGACCAACGATGTGAGACTGTTATATGTAGTAGAGGTGAAAAACACTCGTTATTGACTTTTTTCATATTTTAGTTTACTTTTCTTATCACTATTTTTTTTTAGAATTTTCCGCTTTATTTTTTTTTCTCCTGTACTTCAACATTTTCTGATGATTAGACAAATTGTTATAGTTACTAATAAAATGTAGAATAAATCTGCTGAAGTTTTATTTTTTATTCTTTGTCTGTTTACAAATAAAATTGATTTATTGAAGTGGTGCGTTAATTTCTTGGAGAAGTATATATTGTTGTGGTATTCAAAATTGAAGGGTAAAAATATTAAATGTACGATGAAATCAATATTTCAGAGATTAAAGAAAATAAAAAAATATTCCGAGCTGCCTGGAATTAACCAAAGGTAATCTTATTCCTAAATAATCTTTTGTATAAATATATCAATGAATAGAAGTTAACGATGGTTTTCCCCATAAGCCATAAAGTGTTCCGGATTTGCGCCTTGAAAAGGACAATAAAAATAGTTAATAAATAAATGATTGTTCGGAATATGTAAATACCCAGTAGAAATTAGGTGTCCTTGTAGAAATAATATGAATTAGGAAAGTTTGTAGGTATTTCTGATTTTAGGTGGGAGTGGTATGCAAATTTCTGATTGGCCGAGAATTTGGAAAGTGGTGATGGGTGTGTATAATGAGAGGTTGAATGAATGGATAGAGGAGATGAGAGAGTCAATTAGTTCGAGTTTCTTAAAGTGAATGGTTGGTTTTCGAGATGGTATCCAAGGGTAGTAAGTGATAAAGAATAAGTTGTGAGTTGGTGAATTAATTGTGTCCGACGGTAGCTGATCTGGTACAAATTTGTAAGTAAACTTTTCCTACTTGTATTCTACGTATCGCTGTTTATTTCGGAACGAGAGATTAAATTTGGCGAGAGGAAAAGAGGCTGGCATCATTGGAAAGGTACGTGCATTCGAAGGAGAGCATTGAAGACACTAAATTACAATATCTTGTTTAATATTGCCAATTACATACGAGGCTGCTGAGAACTGATAGTTGATTTTGCATAGAACAAGGAATTGGACAACTCAAGGCAGAGGAAGCGTTACAACGGGAGAAACATTCATAGTATATTAAATTTGAGAGTTTTGGGTAAAAAAATATTATATCATATTAGTAAGGTGTGAATAAGTTGTCGATAGTCGAAGGAGATCAATTTTTTTCTGAGAAGGGACACGGAGCTGTGGAGAGAATTGGATAATTCATACAAATTTTTCTTGGTACAATCGTTATATCAAAATTGCATTAGGAAGGACACTAAATATTATTTGATTTGTTTATGTAGAATAATAAGCTGTATTTTAGATTGTAGTTGTAGTTCACGTACGAAGAACGAATTTTGTTTGATAAACATTGTATGCTAATAATTTTTGGAGGTATTTTAATCAGTTTATTTTATTACATTATTTTCATATCATATTATGTTGTTTTATTCCGTTATTCTTTGGACCTAACACATCAGCTGTAAAGTATAGATATTGAAGCACGAGTAAAACCTGAGATATCAAAATTGAAAGGTGTGATATAAATCATAAATCAAAAATTTTAATAATGTTTTATATATATTTTTTTGTAAAGTTTTAAAATTAAAATTCTAGATATCACATATCACATTAATATATATATATATATATATATATATATATATATATATATATATATATAAAGATATATATATATATATATATATATATATATATATATATATATATATATATATAAATATATATATAACCCAAAGCTACCTTTTATTACCAAAGTAATAAAACCTTAGAATTGATGGCATCCAAAATAAAACACAATAAATACAAGCCATTGCAGCAGCAATGTTCTGAACATATGTACCATATGAGAAATTCAATTAAAAAGGATTAGAATAAGACCACAAAATCCTAACAAGTAGCAGTCGCATCGGATCTTAGAGCTATTTTCAGGACATATTCTTTTCTTGGTTGAATAAGGCATGGATTTAAATTGTATTCCATGAAATACTTTTAATCCGATGAATTTTTATAAAAGAAAAGTTCTGTGTAGCTGTAGAAAATTCGACTGGGATTTTATTTCCTAAAATTGTTTTTGTATTATGGCAGACACATATTTTTTTATTCTCAAGATGTATCTTTCGTAGGAAGAATAAAAACTTAATCTCCAACAATTTTTTAAACACATTTTTTATATGTAACATAAGTACATAATATATCGACCCTCCCAACGAAAACTGTCGTAGCTTAAAATCGCTCTTTCCGAGATAATTGCGTTTAAAAGTAATTGTGAAAAGTGACGTTCTGTAATTTTTTAATTATCACTACTACGTTTATTATTTTTTCACTTTAAATTTTTTGTGCAATCAGAATTTTTGCAAACGAATATAAATTTCATAAAGATATGCTATTTTGGATTTTGGATGAGTTACTACAATGCGTCGTCGACAAAAATTTCATTTATAAAGACATACTACAATAATACAACGAATAAAATTAACATTATTGAATAACATTAAGTTATTCAAAAATAGTCAATTTGTACAGTGTCCTTTTTGTCGATATTATTATTCAAAAGGATGAAATATAACTAGGGCGACCTGGAATTTTTCTCTTAAAATTTTACAGAAAATATTGTGTAAGTTTTTACGCTTATCAGCGTTCTGCCACAATATAAGACTAGTAAAGGCGTTCAACGTCATACAGCGTTGTGCCTATTGTCGTTTTCAACCTAATACATGCAGTGACTCGACGTCTATCAGCGAAATAATTTTTATTAAGAAAACGTATTTTAATAAAGCAATATTTATTTAAAGAAACCAAAAAGACATAATGATTCTTAAAACGTATTCAGAAGTCAAAAATATTAATTTATATCAACATAGTTTACGCATAAACGTAACTTATACAAAGATATCTAAATTAAAATGTATTCTTGATTTTTTGTTATTTCGTGCCACTCTTCAAAACAGTCTGGCCACAACGAAGGCTTCTCGGGACATCCTTTACATCTGTATCCTGATTCTTTCCGTTGACTTTTTTTGGCACACATATGTCTACACTTCACAAACACTTTTTTCTTATTCGATTTTGCACTTGCAACGCCTGGATTTCTTTCAGGCCAATGATTTTCTAAGTTTGTTTGATTTGTGAAACATTCAGGCTCGTAGTTTGAATTTTCCGGTAACCTGTTATCATGTTTTTCTCGACGAACTAAATTCTTTGCTTCTAAAACTAGTGGTAACTTCAAATAAGATTTAATGAGACTGTCACGGACGGAACTTTAAATATCTGTACGTCTTGGAATTATTTTTACAGTATTTTCGGTATAAGTAGAAAGAGTTCCATACAGTTACATCCATAATGTTTATGTATGTATGATTGTTTCATCGACTTCGAGAAGGCGTTCGACAGAGTACAACACGATACACTTTTCGATTGCCTACGGGCAGCAGGACTTGACCACTATGATATAAGACTGCTGAAATACTTATATTACAATCAAGTAGCCTCTATCCACATTGAAGACAGTCCGACTGAAAAAATATCCATCAAACGTGGAGTACGGCAGGATTGTGTTTTGTCGCCCACTCTTTTTAATCTGAACTCTGAAGAAATCTTTAGGGAGGCTTTGGATGACAGTCAAGAGGGAGTAAGACTAGGTGGAGAAGTAATCAACAATATTAGATACGCTGACGATACAGCCATTCTTGCAGAAAACTTAAAAGATCTCCAAACATTACTAAATCTAGTCAGTGAAGCAAGTTATCGGAAAGGCCTTAAAATCAACATTTCAAAGACTAAGTGGATGGCAGCTGGAAAGATCAATATTGATCAAGGTCTGATTTCTCTAAATGGAGAGGAGATCGAAAGGGTACATCATTTCAAATACCTTGGCAGCTGGTTAAATGAAAATTGTGACTCTGATGAAGAGATAATAACCAGGATCGAAATATCACGTAAGGCTTTTATGACCTGGAAACCAGTTTTATGCAACAGAAACCTGTCGATGAATATTCGTAAGAAGGTCCTGAAGTGTTATGTGTGGTTCATCCTATTGTATGGTTGTGAGACATGGACATTAAAAACCACAAGGCTAAACAAGTTAGAAGCATTCGCATTGTGGTGCTATAGACGAATCCTAAAGATATCGTGGATTTCGCACACTTCCAATGAAGATGTTCTTCAAATGATCAATTCAGAACGTCTGCTCATAAACACCATAAAGAGAAGAAAAACAGAATACTTCGGCCATATAATTAGAGGACCTAAATACCATCTACTTCGCCTTATGATACAAGGAAAGGTGGAAGGAAAGATATGGATTGGTCGAAAGAAACTTTCATGGCTGCGTAATATTAGACAATGGTGTGGTTCCAAGTGAAGAATTATTTCGCGCAGCAGCCGACAGAGAAAGATTTCAGGAAATTGTAAACATGATGACGACCAACGTCTGAATACGGACGCGGCACCCAAAGAAGAAGAACATCCAATAAATGGAAAATTACCTTCTTATACCAACGTATCGTTTTCCTTGGCGTTGAATAAATTGAGGTCACCTGATCACACCTAACGATTATAAACGTCAACTTCTTCAGGTTTTATTTTCTCCTGGCCATATCTGTTTTTCACTTGTATCAATCGTGGTTGATTTCTCGTGGTGATAACAAGAACATCGCGCTTATCACGCCATTTGGAAAACCCTTCTTGAGTTTTTTTTTTTAAGTTCCTTGGGGTTATTTCTGCGATTTGACCGGAGAGTTCCATTAGTATGAGTTTTTAATCTTAGTAACTTTTTAGATAATATACAACTATTATAAAAGTTGTCCATAAACAGTTTGTGCCCTTTCATGAGGTAAGGCTTCATCAACCTCATAACTAAAGCTTCTATTTTTTTAGTTCCCACATCGGAAGAGTTTTGAATAGCCCCACTATACATTTCAGTATTTAAAAGATACCCATCGGAGGTTGTCAGTTCATAAAACTTAATGCCGTAACGGGCCTTTTTATTTTTGTGGTAAACACTAAATCCAAGCCTGCCACGAAAATGTACGAGGGATTCATCTAAAGACAACTCTTTAGACGGTCCATAAGCATTGTGGAATTTGGCGATAAGCATGTTTAAGAATGCTTGAATCTTTTCTTTACGTTTTGCGGTTATCGAAGAACAATTTAAAGTTCTCAATATTTTTTCATACCTTCTCCCTGACATAATGTAACTAAAAATTGGATAAAAGTACAATACATTTCCATATGAAAACAAGCTGCGCATGTTTGAAGTTGAAATTTGACCCTGCAATAAACACAGTGCCAAAAATTTTTTCATTTCGTCGATAGTCACAGGTTTAAAACTACTATCTCGAGCATTCCTAGTTTTGGGCCTATTCGATCTTATTAAATCTTCTCCACAATTGTTGGTACATTCCACCAAATAGTTTATGATGTCATCGGTAGAGAGGTATTCAAAAATATCTTTTGGACTATCTTCTGCATTCAAATTAATATTTAGACGATTAGTGGATTCATCAAAATTGAAATCTGGTATATCTGCAGTTGTAAACTCCCATTCTGTATCTATGTCATCTGAAGAATCAGAATTTTGATTCTGCAGTACTTGTAGGGGTATACTGTCTTGAGATTTCTGAATAATTTTCTAAGAATCCTGGTCCAACGCGCCGGGCTCTTCTACTTCACTTTTCTCTGGCAGATTATATTGCTGGGAATTGTGAAGAGTATTATTAGACGTCTCTACATTGGAGAGCTCGAGGAGTTCGTTTAAATCAGAGTCTTCACTTTCATCTGACTGCGAGGCAGACGACTCACTGGGTGGGTACATAGTTTTCATCTGAGCTGAACTCTCCCTTATAAGCCGCATGATGGATCCCCAGCATAGGGATGACGTAATATCGTCATACAGCTGAAGAAACCGCTGCTGTTCTCTCTTATACGGGTCACGGTCCGCCATCTGAAAGCAAAATGATATATTTTAAATTAGACATCCTACTATAATAACATAAAGTATTAGGCACAAAAATATCACACTCAATAAATTAATTTTTTACTTACATTTTACGAATAAAACTCGTATTCACCAAACCACGTGTTTTACTATCTGCGGCACAGTAGAACACACCCCGGATACTTCAATATAACTGGCGAGGCGACGCTGTACGCTGTACGCTGTACAGCTTCGCGTGTGACTTGAACCGGTTAAAAACTTTAAATGGGTGGGGTGAAAACGAGAGCAGCGAGAGCTGGAATTTACCAGACGGGTAACAGGTGATTTCATAGTTTTAACGCCTAATATCCTCAAATTTAAATGTACAAAGCGGCCCTCGAAAACTATCCGTTTTCTCAATTGCAATTTGCGTTTCCTCATAAGAAATTACAGAATATATAAAGTGGTATATTTATTTGTGCTTCTCTATAGTAGACTTGACCAGAAGTTGTTGTACAGTGTAGCCAATTCTTGTTCACAAGTAGTAATTATAGTCGTACAAAACCTGTATTCTTCCACGCAGCGATTATTAACGTCATAAAAATACCAAAAAACATGATTTTTTTCAATAATAAAAATTAAGCACAAAATTGTAATGAAATAAATTTTATTTATATGTTCCGTTTCGTTACATATTTAAATATATAAAATAAAAATCGATATTTTAAAACATTATTTTTCAATCGTTTGGCAACGTTGAAATTAGCGAGGAAACTCCGATTTGGAATTAATTCCGACCCAGACATGTAAAACTAGTTTTTAATATTTTTTCGCCGAAGAAATGCCCATCAAGACATAACCGATGGTTCATTTACATTGGCGTTTCTATGGGTAGTGCATGTGTTGCATTTTATAAGTATATTTTATGTGATAAGTTTGTAAACTTATTGTTGTCAATACTGTTTTATCAATACTGTATTGTAGTATTGATAAAGCGTGTTATTGATAACAAGAGTGTTATAGTTTGTCGTTTTATAGTAAATTTTTAGTTATATTCTGTAATTATTCAAATACAATGGACGAAAAACCGAGTTGTTCCAAAAAAAGACAGTAAAATTCTGATGTTGATTCCAAAAATGAAAAGGCGCAAAAGAGACGGAAAATGTTAACGTCCGAAGAGAAAGTATTGACACTAAACGTTTATAAAAGAATTGTCGGCAGAAAAATAGCATTAAATGTTAGCCAAGCGGTCGACATTTGTAGCAGTTTAATAAAAGTATCCGTTAGCTGTATTTATCGTGTACTCTAAAATACATCGGAAAATAAAAAGCAAGAAAAAGGTAAAACTAGAGGTAGGAAAAGCATTGTTTTGGATGACGGAACAATAAATATTATACGTCAAAAAATTCATTCATTTTATTTTCGGAGTGAAATCCAACACTGAAAAATATTTTTCAAGGGCTTGAAAACGATGACTCCTTACCCAAGATATCTCGTAGAGTCTTAATCAGGACCATGCGCGAAATGAACTTTCGATATGTAAAACGCAACAGAAAAAGTATGCTATTAAAAAAAAATGAAATTATTCTGTGGAGAAGAAAATATTTAGAAAAAATACGAAAAATTCGCAACACTGGACGCAAAATATATTATTAGGATGAAACTTGGATTAACGAAGGTCATACAGTTGGAAAAGTTTGGCAAGATTTAAATGTCAAAAGTAAACGCGAAGCATTTATAGAAGGCTGATCTACAGGATTAAAAGCTCCATCAGGAAAAGGACGGCGTTTAATCATTACCCATATACTAAGTGATACAGGGTTCCTTGATGATGGTTTGCTTCAATTTGAGTCGAAAAAAACAGGTGATTATCATGAAGAAATGACTTCCGAAGTATTTGAGTGCTGGTTTAAGACATTCTTACCAAAATTGAAATCTGGGTCTGTAGTTGTTATGGACAATGCGCCATATTATAGCCGCAAACTAGAACAATTACCGACGACGGCATGGCGGAAAGGGAGAATTCAAGAATGGCTTACAGAAAAGGGGATTGCATACGAAGAATCAATGCTCAAAATTCAGCTACTTGACATTGCACGGTTAAGGAAAAGTGAATATCTTAAATATGCTGTGGATGAAACTGCAAAAGATTATGGTGTCAAAGTTCTGCGTCTACCACCTTATCATTGCCAACTTAATCCTGGGCGCAAGTGAAAGAAGAAGTAGCACGCAATAACAAAACGTTCAACTTAAATGAAGTTAAGGAACTTTTAATTCAAGCAATCCTCCATGTAACTCCAGAGAAATGGGCTAAATGTATAGGCCACATAACTAAAGAATCCAATTATAATTATACCAGGTGAAGATAATGACAGCGATAGCAGCACTGCATCTTCAGATTTAGATAGCGAATAATATTTTCTAATAGTTTAGTAGGAACATCAGCATAAAAAAAACAAAAACAAAAAAAAACGAGAAGAACATAGTAAGTGTGTATAGTGTTTGTGTTTAAACACATCAAACATTATTTTTATTTTGTTTTTATAGAATTTTATTTTGTTTTATAGGATTTTATTTTGTTTTATAGGATTTTATTTTGTTTTGTTTTATACTGTTTAAGTGTTTTGTTCATTTTCTTTAATGGGACAATATGGCTCTTGGCGAACACCCATTTAAAAAAAAGTAACCCGCCACAAGAAATGCCTTTGGGGTGGTGTGGAAACTGTCTTAAAATTTGTTTTAAAAAAATTTCATTGTGTAACTTTTTAAAGACGGGTCACGTCAAAAGATGTTTTAGCGTAACTTCCGCGACAGCCGGGTGGCATCAGTAAGCTTTCTGCAAAATGACTTGTTTTTTATAGCTTTTTGTTTGTAGCATTCTGTATTTTTAGGAGACTGTAGGGAATAAGCCACAAAATATTTATTTATAGGTTTAATTTACTAACGTTTCGATCTCTACATAAAGAGATCGTTTTCAAATACACAAGTGATAGTAATATTTATTTTTCTATGGCTTTTTGCTCGCCGTTCTGTATATTTAGAAATAATGTTGGGAATAAGTAACAATATATTTGATTGAAATGTTCAATTTACTGACGTTTCGATCTCTTTCGATCTTTCGATCAAATATACAAATTATAGTAATATTTATTTTTCTGTGGCTTTTTGCTTGTGGCATCCGTATTTTTAGGGAGAATGTTGGAAATAAGCCACAATACATCTATTTACGATAATAATAAACAATAATATTAATTAATAATAAACAATAATAATAAAATTAATATAACTATAATTTATATCTTTGAAAACGGTCTTTGGATATAGAAATTAAAACTTCAGTGAAAATAAATAAATGCAACGCAAATAAATATATTGTGCCCTATTTTGAACAACAATATTTAAACAATATAATACAATTAACGTTGAAATAAAAGTAAGTGTACGCCACTGGATTTTCATACGTCTTTCCCCACTTCTCCGCCTACAAACGATGAATCACTCTCTCAAATAGTGAAATTAGAGTTTAGATAGGTATTCTACGACAATGGGTTACGTGTTACCATGTATTTATATTATAATTATAACGCGGTACAGCGTTCTGCCACGATGTTAGATTTTGTTAAGGACGCTTCACAGCGTTCTGTCACAACACAATTTTAAAAAAAGATACTGCACAGCGTCTCTGTCCATTAAGGTATTAACAAATATTTTATTTTTATCAATTTGTTTATAACGACAATATGACACTAATATTAATAATAATTAACGACTAATTGCTCAGTACAATACTCCTCTATTGTTCAGATTCGGAACCAGTTTCTTGATCTGTAGAGCACTCTGGTAGAATGTCTTCACTAGCAGGCCGCAGGGAGTTATAAAACCCATGGTACATTACTGGTATTAAATTTTCTTTACATAAACTTAATAGACCATTTAATTTTTTACTGTCAATTGGTAAAAGACCTTGGTATAAACGTAGTAGTTTATAATCTTGGGGTTTACATAATTTTGATGTCATGATGTCGAGCTATTTGTAATTTTCTGCAAAACTGTAAAATAACCTTTATAAGGATTCTTCGGTTCGAAGTGAATTTCTCTAATTTTGCTTATCTTTACCACCTCCGTAGTGTTAGTTCTCTTCCAGTTCTCTTTCTGAATCATTGGTTTAAAACTAAAAAAGTATTGTTGAGGCATTTCTTTCACTCTATATTGTAGAGAAGTAACTTTTGCCATCTTTGTGAAGCTAATCTACTAGTCAGGAGTATAAATATTCGAACTTCGTTTCTTTGCAACTTCTACCACAGCGTGCATGCTGTCGATTGCGGTAAACGATTGCGGTTTTGCCCTCCGCAATTGTCGGAGTATATCACGACTATTCGAATACCATCTTGTTTTGCATCTTTAAGAAAATACCATAAGCAGATTGCAATTTCATTCGACCCCTTTTTGGATATTTGTTCATGCCATACGTATCAATATCTTTGATTATTGCTAAAGTCGTAAATAGTAAAATTATAAGTTGCAAGCTTACTCTTATAATAAAAGTTATTTACCTGTAACTTGGGCGTTACTAATATCTTCTGCAAATCGAAGCATATTGTTAAAAACAATTTATTACTTTTTGACAATTCCTTATTAGCATCTTTCAGATTTTCAACAGATTCTTTGTTTTAGACGTGGCTAGTATAAATTTCTTCGATTGATTGAGTTATTTTCCTTAGATCTGTATTGTTATAAGCACTGCATACTGAACACTGATCTTTCTTAGACTTGAAAAATGTAATGTTGAATTGTGATTTTAGAGTATTCCCTGTATTGTCGAACTGTAGCGACGGCATCCCATTTTATGAGTTTGGCGTAATCCACGTACATTCGGTGCATTACAGATATTTTAGGTTTAAGCCCTCTTCTAAGTTTTAAGGTCATCCTTGTATAATGAGAAGGTACACGCGGAAATAATTTTATGTGTTCTACAATGTTATCTTTTACACTATCCGGGATCTTGTGCGGTCCTGTATTATGTTTTCCTCTCTATCTGCTTCTATGGTACCAGCTTCACTAATTTTTTTGAGTGAGTTTTAGAAATCGCAAGCTTATTCAAGAACATTGTCTTGCAAATTTGTTTCTCGACATTACCAATAATAAATTTATATTTGCACGAAAAGTTTCTCCTAGAATTGTTTACAGTGATTTTCATTTTACCTTGTTGTGTCACGCACCTTGCAAGAAAATTCCAATGCCTGATATGATCTCCAAGTTTCCAAAATTAGTCAAAAATTACTTGTCTTGTTTCAAAATTTAAAATGCTATTACATTTATATCTGCAACTATCCTTACAAAGAACCTTCATATTCTTTGCAGGTATAAACCTATTTTTGTGGTTCTTATGTTCCAGACCGCTATTTAGTTCTTTTTTGACTTCTTTGTCAATCCACTCATTTCTAACTCGTTTCCTTCCCATCTTAACCTTTTCTGTCACTTTTCGCTTTATTTTTGATGACAGTCTGTCCAATAATACATTCCTTCTCTTGTTATCAGATTGATTCAAATTTTCATTTTCGGCTTCTGATCCTGAGGGAACACACTTTGGATCATCGGAATAATCAGAAGGAAATATATTGGTATTGTTACGTAAAAATATGAGTCATAGTTTTAACCTTTAAAACATGTTTTTATTCACTAATAATTCTGTTTTATTGTAGAAATTTTGGCGAAGGATCTAGATTCAAATTATGGTGAATCATCCAACTAGATGCTTCTCGATTTTTCGATTCAAGACAATGCGATCTTTCGATGCTGTTCTAGTATATCAGGATTTCGTATATAAATACAACATTTTTATATGGAGGGACAGTTAATTCTCAAGACCCGCGCTCGCGAATTTGTTACGTACGGATATAATAAATTATTGTCAGATAAGTTAATATAAATAAAGAAATAAATTAAATCCGTAAGTGTTATAAATATTGAACCTTTTAATAAATTCACAACAAATGGTGTCAGAGTGAGATCGAACATAAATTAGACTTATAATAATAATACAAGTGAATATAAAATAAATTGTGAAAATGGCTACGATTTATGAGCTGACAGTGACTAATTTAAGAAGACATCTTGAAGACAGAGAATTAGCTTCCACCGGAAAAAAGGCTGAGTTAGTCCAACGACTAAAGAACGCTTTGCTAGAAGAAGGACTAGATCCAGAGACTTATATATTTGAAGACAAACATGATGCTGTCCTCTCGTCGATTTCGAAAGTTTCTGGTGACATCGCATCATTGGAGAACAAAGTTTCTGACGATATTTCGAAAGTTTCTTCTGATGTAGCCAAAGTTTCTGGTGACATCGCATCATTGGAGAACAAAGTTTCTGACGATATTTCGAAAGTTTCTTCTGATGTAGCCAAAGTTTCCGGCGACATCGCTTCGTTGGAAGACAAAGTTTCTAACGAGATTTCTTCGCTGGAAAGCAAAGTCTCTGCTAACATCTCTTCGGAAATCTCTAAAGTCACTTCTGAGATGTCTGCCCTGGACGATAGAATATCTTCGTTAAAAAACCAAGTTGCTGCCGATATATTGGCCTTCGAAGAAAAGATATGGAAAGAGATGGAAAAGAAGATGGAGGAAACCGGGACAGCAGAGAGAGGAAACAATCCAATTACAGTGGAGACAAAAGAAGACGAGACGAAATGTAAGTTGGAAACACGACCGAAATTTGAAGGAAGTGGAGGTTCTGCCCATGTGAAAGTCCCAACTTTCGACGGAAAATCATCATGGAACAACTACATGAAACAGTTCGAATCAGCCGCAAGAGCAAATGGATGGTCTGAAAAAGAAAAGGCTGTAAACCTGACTATCGCTCTTCGAGGAGATGCCTTAGATGTGCTTCAGACCATAGCCGTAGAGGAGACCGATGATTTCGAACAACTGAAGAAGATGTTAAATATGCGATATGGCCACGAATATTTGGAGCATGTATATCAGTCACAGCTTAAAAATCGTAGACAGAAGAAAGATGAGGCTCTTCAAGAATATGAGGTAGATATTGCCAGATTAGTACGATATGCTTATCCAACAGCTCCCGAAGACATGATGGAAAAATTGGCCGTTCAAACGTTTATTGATGGTCTTCGTGATCATGAAATGCAGAGAACACTGCGATTAGCTCGTTACAAAACGCTGGTTGATGTCTTATCCGCCGCCCTCGAATACGAGTCAGCTACGCAGGCCTCTGGCGGGTACAGTAAAGTTAGAACTGTAAAAGAGGAAGGAGATGAAGATAAACTTGACCAGCTCGTTAATATGATAAAAAGCATGACATACAAGAAAACGAAGACCATCAGATGCTGGAATTGTGGCGAAATAGGACACGTACGAAGCTCCTGTAAGCACCCTAGGTACGACGCAAGTCAAGAAACTCACCATCAGGAAAACTAGAACGGGTCAGCCTTAAGGGGGCAGCTTCGACCCAGAACTTTTCCAAAGACCCTCTCATACTAATAGCTTCTTTGAAATGTCGTGAAGATAGTGTATATGTAGATGGAGACATAAATGGTAAAAAGCATACGTTGTTGGTGGATACCGGAGCGACCAGAACCATTATACGCCCGACAGTTATAAACAGCCGAAAGAAACTGTTACCAACGAGGTTGCGACTTCGGACCGCTACAGGTGAAAATGCCAACATTCATGGAGAAATCCAGGTACAATTGGGAATTGGAGCAGAAAAGTTTGTCCATACTGTTATAGTTGCTGACATCGAAGAGGATGTTATATTAGGAATGGACGTAATGAATATGCATGGATTCCAATTGGATTTTAAGAATAAGGTAATCAAAGTTGGCAACGAGGAAGTATTTCTCCATCCACATAATGACAACACTGTGCAAGCAGCCATTAAAGAAGATACAGTCGTGCCTGCGAGAAGCGAAACGATCATAGTAGCGCGGCTACAGGGAATTGTGGACGAAGGGAGACCTGTTATGATGGAGCCTTGGAACCACGACGATGAGGTTGGCCGTGGAATCATAATTGGAAAGGAATTGGTGACTTCGGCTAAAGAAATTCCTGTGAGACTTATCAATGTCAACGACTACCCAGTGACCATCAAGAAAGAGACAAAGGTAGGAACTTGTGTACCTGTGACATCCATAATCCGTCAGGCGACAACATCTGATAATTCCAACGACAAATTCGACCAAATGGTTGCAGTTGCAGGACAGTCTCTAAATCAGATGGAGAAAAGGAAATTAAGGGAATTTCTTCGGCAGTATCGTGATATTTTCGTACCGAAAGGAGGAAAGACGGGAAGAACTACCGTTGTTAAGCATAAAATTGATACTGGTAATGCTAAGCCAATTCGTCAAACAGCTCGACGATTACCACAGGCGAAGAGAGAGGAAGCTGAAACGATTGTTCAGGAAATGAAGAAAGACGGGGTGATAGAACCTTCTACGAGTCCATGGGTCTCTCCGGTGGTCCTGGTTAAGAAGAAAGACGGAACGACGAGGTTCTGTGTGGATTACCGTTTGCTGAACAACGTTACCAAGAAAGATAGTTATCCTCTGCCTCGGATCGATGACACATTGGACACATTGGCTGGAAGTAAATTGTTTTCTACTTTAGATTTGAAGTCTGGATACTGGCAGGTAGAAATGGACCCAGTCGATAAAGAAAAGACATCCTTCACCACAGGATCTGGATTGTGGCAATTCAACGTTATGCCATTTGGACTTTGTAATGCTCCTGCGACATTTGAGAGGCTTATGGAAAATGTGTTGAGAGGGTTATCTTGGAAAACATGCCTGGTTTATTTAGATGACATAATCGTCTTGGGGGAGACATTCGAAGATCATTTGAGGAATTTAGAAAACGTTTTTAATCGACTTAAAGCTGCCCAATTGATGCTAAACCCCAAGAAGTGCCAGCTATTTCAAGGTAAAGTCAATTATCTGGGTCATATAGTCAGTAAAGAAGGAGTGGCCGTGGATAAGGGAAAAATCGATTCCATTAAGGAATGGCCAAAACCAACTGACAAACATCAAGTGAGAAGTTTTCTTGGACTATGTACTTACTACCGGAGGTTTATTAAGAAGTTTGCAGATATCGCTAAGCCATTAACGCGACTTACAGAGGAAGCAAGAGAATACCGCTGGGATATAGACTGCCAAAATGCCTTTGAAACGTTGAAAAAGCATTTAATAACAGCACCAATTTTAGGGTATCCACTGCCAGAAGGAGAGTTCATCTTAGATACGGACGCAAGTAATGTGGGAATTGGAGGAGTGCTGTCTCAGATTCAAGGAGGACAGGAACGAGTTCTCGGATATTTTAGTAAAGTTCTTTCAAAACCTGAACGGAATTATTGCGTCACGAGAAGAGAACTTCTGGCAGTAGTGAAATCAGTAGAGCACTTCTATCAATACCTCTATGGCAGAAAGTTTCTAATCCGAACCGACCATGCCGCCCTTAAGTGGTTGATGCAGTTTAAGAATCCAGAGGGTCAGATAGCCAGGTGGATCGAACGACTCCAAGAATACGATTTTAAGATTGAGCACCGGGCCGGAGTTAGCCACAGAAACGCTGATTCTCTTTCCAGAAGGCCATGCCCAGCAGAGTGTTCCCACTGCAACAAAACGGAATCCAAGGAAGCAGCAGTGCTAAGAACGACGATTGTCAACGACGACTGGACGCCTACTAAGATAAGGGAAGAACAAGAGAGAGATCCAGTTATACAGAAAATCCGAAAATGGAAAGAGGAAAACCGTCGACCACCTTGGCAGGAAATATCAAACCTATGCTCAGTAGTTAAGACGTATTGGGCCCAGTGGGACTCATTTATCATCGAAGATGGCTTGCTCAAACGAGTCCTGGAAAATGATGACGGTTCAGAGAAAAGAAGACAGTTGGCGATCCCAAAGAGCAGAATAGCCGAAGTACTTCGTCAGTTACACGACAGTCCATCGGGAGGGCATTTTGGTGTAAGGAAAACCCTTCAGCGAATTCGGGAACGGTTTTATTGGATGAACAGTTCCGACGACGTAAAAGACTGGTGTAAGAAATGTACTATTTGTGCTACGAGTAACGGGCCTCACCGGAAAAGGAGAGCTCCTATGAGACAATATAATGTTGGAAGCCCGTTTGAAAGAATAGCTTTGGACATTGCAGGGCCATTTCCAGAAAGTGAAAATGGGGGCAAGTACATGTTGGTAGTAATGGATTACTTCACTAAGTGGGTCGAGATTTACGCACTTCCAGACCAGAAGGCCGCCACCGTTGCAGATAAGTTGATCCAAGAATATATCAGCCGATTTGGAGTGCCTTTGGAGATCCATAGTGACCAAGGCAGGAACTTCGAAAGTGATCTATTCCAAGGAATATGTGATAGACTAGGCATGAAGAAAACAAGAACTACCGCGTACCATCCGCAATCGGATGGTATGGTAGAACGAATGAATAGGACAGTTGGCAAGTATTTAACAAAGATGGTGTCCGATCATCAGCGAGACTGGGACCAATACCTTCCGTTCTTCACAATGGCCTACAGATCTGCTGTTAACGAATCAACGGGCCAGACACCAGCCAGAGTCCTATTCGGACGCGAAATGCGACTACCTTGTGATCTAGAATTTGGGTGTCGACCTGGAGAAGATGTAGCAGGTGAAGATTATGTGATCGAATTACGAAGAAAAATGGACGATGTACATGAGTTGGTCCGTTCCCACCTTCAGATCGCTAGCGACCGAATGAAGAAACGGTACGATACACAAGCCGAAAAGGGTTGCTTTAAGAAGAACGACAAAGTATGGCTGTATAATCCCAAGAAGCGAAAAGGTTGTTCTCCCAAATTGCAGCAGTTTTGGGAAGGTCCATACCTCATCATGGAGAAGATCAACGATGTCATCTACCGAATAAGCAAGATTCCGAGGGGAAAGCCGATGATAGTACACCATAACCGGTTGGCATCTTTCGAAGGTGACCACGACGTAGATGAAGAAGTGGAAGTAAACCAAGTCCAAGATGTGTCTGACCTCACGTTTGAGGAATTCATGGGTGCCTATGGAGGTACCGGTAAAGCGAGACATGGTGTTACCACTGAAGAAAAGCAAGATCTACTCGCGCTCCCGGAGGACTACTCGCTGGCCCTTACCATCCCGGCCAGTATCAAAGACGCACCAGGGTTGGCATCCGTCTTTCGAAGGAAGTTTGGTCGAGTTGCAGAACTTCAATGCCAAGTGCCAGCTCCCGGTAAAACCTTGAAACTCCAAGATGCATCACGTTACCTTTTCTACCTGGTAACAAAAGACACTGCCCGTGACCAACCTACCTACCGAGATGTATGGGAAGCCTTACTTCAATTGAGAGGGCACGTACTAGAGTCCGACGTGCAAAAGTTAGCCATGCCAAAGTTGGAGTGCCGCCAATTAGATTGGAGGGTTATCCGAAATATGGTGGAGGAGATCTTTAAAGACACCGAAGTCCAGGTGTTAGTCTGTTGCAATCCGCATAGTTACTGGTGCGGAGAGAAAACCGTCCCTTGTCATTTTTATACAACTGGAAGTTGTAAAAGAGGGTCCAGTTGCCGATACCAGCATACCGTTCCAGTTCTAGTCCCAACAAGGTTCCAGGAGGAACCATCTTTTTGAGAGGGGGGCAATGTTACGTAAAAATATGAGTCATAGTTTTAACCTTTAAAACATGTTTTTATTCACTAATAATTCTGTTTTATTGTAGAAATTTTGGCGAAGGATCTAGATTCAAATTATGGTGAATCATCCAACTAGATGCTTCTCGATTTTTCGATGCAAGACAATGCAATCTTTCGATGCTGTTCTAGTATATCAGGATTTCGTATATAAATACAACATTTTTATATGGAGGGACAGTTAATTCTCAAGACCCGCGCTCGCGAATTTGTTACGTACGGATATAATAAATTATTGTCAGATAAGTTAATATAAATAAAGAAATAAATTAAATCCGTAAGTGTTATAAATATTGAACCTTTTAATAAATTCACAACAGTATCAATGCCAACGGTATGATTGTCGTCGTTACTTTCATGTCTAATATTGTTCTGAAGCTATTTTCTTGTGGCATTTTAAATTAATTACTATTTGACTGGGAATAAGCCACAATTAAAGGTTAAAATACGTTTATTGACGTTTCAATTTCCACTTCGGAAATCGTTCTCAAAATACGAAAAGAAACGTTTAAATGATTAAATACCTTTATGTTTGTTAGATTATTCCTTTGAAATTAACTGTTTTACTGTCTATGCTACGTAGAACATTCAGATTTTAAGCAGATATTCAAATAAATATAATGACAGCAACTTACCTCATGCTATTTGCGTATTATTATTAACAAGTAATCCCAAAATTCGTTTAGTTCTCTGCGACAATATTATAACATATTATAACAATAAACAAGGTTCTCTTTAGTACTTCAGCTAATGTGAAGCGACCTTTATTAACATAACCTATAATTTTATTCGCTTGAAATAAGCCACATTAAGATAACAGGATCATAGCGGCAATGCGCTGTCCTGTCCTAAAATTTGTGTTATTATAGTAGTATGTATTCTCTGGAAGAAATTTCGGTATCATAAAATCTGTTTATGGTAATAATTCAAAATTGAAAAAAAAAATGAGTTACTACTGGAGCGTGTCAAACTATACATTTTTAAAACGCTTGTATAAAAATATGTTTAATTCTAATTGAAAGCATTTTTTAAATTTAAATTAACTATGAAAAATTAATTTTAATACAAAAATAAGTAAACTGAAATTTTGTTGGCAACTGTGTCTTGCTTCAACGCGTTTTTTGGTTGCAGTATAGAACATGTCGCTGTTAGTATGGGCGTGACGAAATTAACTTGGAGTAAAAACAATTGCTTTTTAAACAATTATACAGTGTTAGCTACCATAGACAAACAATGTTGTTACGCCAATATATGGATTTAGTAGATGTGAAAAGACGATATGTTCCTGAAGGTGAATCGCGATGAAACTGATCGTTTACTTATACGTTGCCTGTTTCAAGCACAAATATACAAATACAAATATAAAAATTGCAAGAAAAAATTAAGTTTAATCAAACATTGTTTGATCAAAGAGGAAAACATAAAAATAGACCACATGCAATCTATGATGAAGTAAAAGTAGCTGTAAGAGAGCACATTAAATCTTTTTCAAAAGAAGTGAGCCACAATTCCAGAAATAACACTCAAGAGCTTATTTTGCACCCAGACCTATCCATAAACAAAATTTACTTTTTAAGGCAAAAGTTCCCAATTTTCGTTGCAGTGAAAATCTCTACCGATACATATTTAATTCCGAATTTAACTTGAGATTTGGCACACCTAGATCAGACACAAGTTTTATGTTGAGCTTGTATGTGCCAAATCTAATGCCGAAATGCAGAGACTTTAAATCGAAAGCAAGCTACACCACGCAAAAGCAAAACAAGCATATGCTACCTTAAACGAGGATATAGAATTAGCTCAAAATAATCCCAATATTATTGTTCTACCTACAGATCTACAGCAGTTACTATTTTGCCCGACGCTAAAACAGTGTAGCATATTTTATCAATTATAATATTCATGTTATAATCAAACAATCCCCAATATGGGTACAAACGAAGCTTTTATGTGTCACATGTGACATGAAATTGTAGCAAAAAGAGGTTCAGCTGAATCAACATACTGCCTACTGAAGTATATTACCACTAACTTTAAGCCCATAGAAAAAACAGAAAGAAAACTAATTGTTTGGTTAGACCCATATATAGGACAAAATAATAATTGGCGTAGTATTGCAGTATTATACCAGTACCTGATCACTATGAGATATTTTACATCTGTGGAGCAAAAGTTTTTAATTAGCGGACACAGCTTCTTGTCTACGATACAGATTTCACTCTTATTGAGCATAAGAAAAAAACAGCAACAGTGTATCATCCAAAAGACTGGATTGAAGTTATAGCCAACGCAAGATCCTCTAAGTCATTTATTGTGTGTTTTACTATGTGACTTAACTATAGTCGAGTCAGACTTACTAAAAAAAAAAGACTGAAATAATTGAAGCGGTATTGTACAAAATTACCAGTGATGATCCTACAAATCAATTATGTCGAGAAAGCCACAATGTATTGCGATCTTGGACTTCCCATCTCTTGGCTAAAAAAGAAAGAGGAGTTAAAAATCCTTTTTTTGCCACCAACTGCCATTCCAATTGAAATTCTTCCTGTGTTGTATAAGAATCCCTTGCCAGTAAAGAAAGAAAAAAAAGAACTTAGTGGATATGTGTGCTTATATTCCTAATCCAGAATATAGGGAATTTTATTTAAACCTTACTTCAACCGAATATGAAAAATAATTTTTCATTATCTTTGTTAATAATGTAGGTTTATATAAATAAATATAGGTATAGGTATTCCTTAAAAAATAAATATCATTTTCTTAACAAGGAGTCATATTTGTCATATTCACTTGTTCCACTAAACTGATTTTCTATCGCCGCATATAGTCTTAAGTTTTTTATATATAAAAGTTTATGCTATATTATCCTCCCAAAAAGATTTATGATATTCCTTATTCCTTATCCAATAATAAAAAGTAGATTATTCATCTTAAATTTGATTACAAACGAAAAAAACGTTTCCTGCCAAAACATGATTTTGTGGGTTACAACCTTATTCGGGCGGTCATTCATTTAATTATAAGATCATTCCTATTTAAAAAGGCCAACGAGTCAACACCTCGGCTTCTTCTAATATTCTTTCTAATAAAAAACTTGTCAGTTAATGTGATTTGTTATCAAGTAATTATTGAAAGTGAAAAGTTTTTTGTGAAAAAACTTGGTATGTACTTTTGCAAGATACTTTATAACACACTAATAGGCCAGGCATTGCGCCTAGTTTTCATTAAATATTTTGGCATCCAGAATATTTAAAAATGTGTTCTCAACTTACCGCTTCAAGCTACGCAGTTGTTACCACATCAAATACAACAAAACCTACACCGGCTACCACATCATATCCTAGCAGAAAGCAAGCGATAGTATTAAATATTCTTTCGGATACAGCTCTCTTCGATTACATTAAGTCCATCGGTGAAATCGTAACACCATAGCGTATTACCCACGCTTCCCGCATATCCAACTAATGCATTTGCATATTTCTTGCTTCTATTTCTTACGTCGATATCATTTTCAAAAAAAAAATCCCACTATTTTCGTTAAAAATGATATCGTCCATATCCACAGACTTATTTTTCCAGCTAAAGATTCTTAATATTTAATGTATGTCCATCGATTCCAAATCAACTTATTGAGCAAGCATTAAAAAACGAACTTGGTCTGCAACTAGCCTCACCTGTATCTCAGATTCGTACTGACTCACCCGATAAGGATTATTCCCATATATTAAATTTTCGACGATCCATCTACGTAATACCAGATAAAGAAACTTTCGAAATACAAACATCTGTATTAATACATTTTGAAAACACTTCCTTCCGAATCTTCGTTACATCAAACAAACTTAAATATTTCCTTTGGCAAAAAGCCGGCTGAAATGCCAATACCCACCGGATACCACTACCCACCCCGATTTGCCAACGTATTTAATGAATCCATCAAAAATAGCCCTACTGCACCTTCCGTCATCTCTTGCACTTCTGCCTCAAATTCTTCCTCCGACAATTTATCTAACATCACACCCATACCTTTAGATCAACCTCAACCTACACTCCTACTATCGCTCTCCTCAAAAAAGCCCATTCAACTGACCCAAGCCTTAATTCTGCCCCTGTAATTACCATTTCAGATCCCACTGCTCACAGTCCAATCGATCCACATTCCCTTCATGACAACTCCTTCCGGGCCTCCAAATCAGTTTCTAAAAAAAATCGAAATCCATCAGCCACTATCAGCCCGTCTGCCCACTCAATCATAGAAAATCTTACAGCAGCAAATCTTTCATCCTTTTCAATTAACTCGCTACAACTAATTGCTTTTTGTAAAATTCTTTCGAATGCCATGACCCCTTAACTGAAACATACCAATTTACCACGAACATTAACGCCCCTCTTGAAGAGCTCAAAATCTGAGTATATGTGATCCCAAATCGGTCCCCTACTTATCCTGGCAAACAGCGGACGACCTTCACTACAGCAATCATTTCCCTATATTTATACACGACAACATCGATGACCAAGTTTCAGTGAGAAGCTATTGGCTCTTCAACAAGGTTAATTGGCCAGAGTTCTTCAAAAAATCTGAATCCCTTATATGCGAATTACCTAACTTTAATAAAATTGATGATTTCATAAAACTCTTCTTAGATCAAGCTCTCTCTCAGAGCAAGAAAACATCCTGGCATAACTATGTATCGTCTTTGAATGATAACACAAATCCCTAACAAATGTAAAAAAAATTTCGACAAGTACAGGGACAAAAAACTAACACCAAAATTACCCATTTAATCTCTAACAGCACTTCTAGCAACAGCTATATTATTTGCAATACCCTGGCTAACACATTTGGGGAACAATTTCACAACAAACTCAAATCCCTTATTTCATCCCCTACACAAGAACCGCTCTCCTACAATCTTACTTCACAGCACTTACAAGATATCGACAATATAAATTTTCCTTTCTCACTGGCTGAACTTACATCTGCCTTATCTTTATGCAAAAATACTTTCGCCGGCCCTGATGATAACCCTTATATTTTTCTTAAAAACTTACCCAACCGCTCCCTCACTATCCTGTTGGACATATATAATTCTACCTGGTCTTCTCAAATATTTCCTACTCAATGGAATACATCCGTAATTATACCTGTCGTAAAACATGGCCAAACACCAACCTTTCCTCAGTACATAAACCGATTTCTCTCACTTGCACCATGTGCAAATTAATAAAGAAGATCATAAACATACGTCTTTTATGGTTTATTAAGAAACACCAAATTTTACCTAAAGAACAATCTGGTTTTTACCGATATCGTTCCACAAGCGATAACCTCGTCCTCCTTCATACCCACATCGCCGAAGCTATTAATAACAGTCAAGAAGTGATTGCCTGCATTTTTGATATTGAAGCTGCTTTCGATAAAATACCTAGACAGATTATTCTCGATTTTGACATTCATCAAGCACTTTCTTAGCTCTAAGTCCTTTAAAGTCTCTGTGAATGATTGACTATCATCAACCAACATTCAACAAGACGGAGTCCTTCAGGGCTCTGTATTAAGCACCACATTGTTTATTTTATCAATTAACAATATATCCCACAGTCTTCCCTCCCCAGTCAAATTTACTACATATGCTGATGACCTTGTAATTTATTGCCATGGTGTTGCGAACACTATAGTGGAGTTCCTGGAGCATTCAAAACAGTAAAACCTCGGATTAGAGTTACAGTGAACGAATTAATATGATCGATGTCGGATATTGTTTTTAAAACTATAAATTGCAATGTTTACCCAAAATTTTTTTGTGCACTCTATTTTTTTTATTGTTAAAACAAATTATTATAAAAAATTAATGTTTGACCATATATTTTCACTTTAAACATTTTTTTTATTTATGTGTTAAATCTTACCTGAGTAGACATATAGGAATATTTTTCAAAGATACCTGTGTATAAAAATAGCAGTAGGCATGTCGAACAGATAGAAAAATGGTTTTGGTTTTTTAGTGAAAAATTCTTGTATATTTTTGTACTGGAAGGTGTATTGAAGACGACGTTTTTATATTGAACTGAACTATTACAAATTATTTCGTATTGCTTAATTTGGTAAGTGATTAGATTGATAACTACAGTTCATTATTGAATTAATTAAATAATAAATAAATCGAAAATTAAAGATCAGTTTTAATAAAAAAAGAAATATATGATAATAATGAATCAAATGCAATTAATTAGATATTATTTTTTTTTTAGATTTCGAACAGTGGATAAACCAACTGCTAGCAGCATGGCTGATGAAAATAGCTGCATAATATGTATACACCTGGGTTCATCTTCCAAAACATATTCAAATTAAGGTGAAATTATAAAAATTGGTAGAGGAGTAACCTCTTTAAAAGCTGCTTCAACCGAACGGCAAGATGGATTGTTACCTCACCTACAAGGAAAAATAAAATAAATTCTCTATTGGCAAAAAATAGCAAAATTAAAATTCATGAAGAGGTTATTCCTGTTGACCCATTACTGCTGTTTCAACGTATTTGTGTTTTAAAGAAAACCGACGAAGAACTTAAAAATTATATGAATTACGAATTGGCACCATATTCACTTGCTCTATTTGAAGATGATGAACTGCGAAAAACAAAAAAATTAACATTTTACGAATTATTTCCGGAAATTTCTATTAATTTAAAAAGTGGAGAAAATCTCTATTATGTTATTGACGGAGGTATGTTACTACATCGTTGTATTACAACGATGTACAATTAAATGAAAGGTTTGCAATAATATGTGACCATTATGTAAGATATTTAAAAAATAATTATAATAGTAACACGTACGTGGTATTTGATAGGTATAAAAAAGATAGTATTAAATCAGCCGAACGGAATCGTCGCTAATCAAAAAATAAATATGCAGATATTGAATTTGATGAACATATGCCTTTAAAAATTGCTCAAGATAAATTTTTGACAAATAGTAAAAATAAAATTCGCTTGATAGAAATGTTGAGAATTAAATTAGCTGACAACAATATTTTTACATGCCAAGCGGAAAGCAATGCCGACAAATTAATTGTTGAGACGGCAATGAATTTGGGATCAAAAGATGTTGTTATAGTTTCAGAAGATATCGATGTCTTAGTGATATTAACGGCATTGGTAGTAAAAGTATTTAAAAATCCCCAACAATATATTGCAAGCAGGGGTAGCATGTATTTTGAGTTTATATGGCGCTTCGTCTAAAACTCGTGATTTAAATACATTGAGGTTCAATTCTTTTATAAAAGCAACAGCCAAAAATACGAGTGTTCTTTTGTCATCACTGCCTCCAACAACTGATGCAGCGTTTAAGCACCTTAAAAGAGTGTACCTACAAATTCAGATATGGCTAGGAAATGACGTAGTTATTGAAAATTGGGGATGGAAGTATTCCAATAACATGTACATCCCAATAACAATGAATCAATTACCAGCTCCGGATAATTTATTGCAAATATTATTTTGTAATTGCAAAAAGGGATGTGGAGCTGCGTGTGGATGCCGAAAAAGTGGTTTATACTGCAGTGCAGCATGTTTACACTGCAGCGGAAATAGTTGTTCCAACTCTTCACCTATTATACAGATGGATGAAGTAGAAGAAAATATTATTTGATGTAGACAACAATGTTGTATATTTAAATAAACAGATTTTGTACTAATATTTTCTTTTCTTTTCATTATTCGTAATTAATTACCTTATTTTTTTAAATGTACACAATAGAGTACATTTCATTTATAATTAAACTGTAAACTGGCCGAGAAGTTCCATTGTACATAGCAGCTGTCACTCCGCTCTCCCCTCCAGGTTTTCCTACCTGTTCGAGATCCCTACTGCTATTTTTATACAGGTATCTTTGAAAAATTTTCTTATATGTCTACTCAGGTAAGATTTAACATATAAATAAAAAAAATACTGTTTAAAGTGAAAATATAATGTCAAACATTAATTTTTTATAATAATTTGTTTAAACAATAAAAAAATAGAGTGCACCAAAATTTTTTGGGTAAACATTGCAATTTATAGTTTTAAAAACAATATCCCACATCGATCATATTAATTCATTCACTGTAACTCTAATCCGAGGTGAAAACCCCCAGGCGCTCCACTACTACTAGTTGCAAACTGATCCAAACATCAGTGGAATTATTACAAAATAGATTGACTGCCCTCGGCCTGTCCCTCTCATATACAAAATCACAACTCATCGAATTCACCAGAGAAACTCTCCACTACCCCTAAAATCTTAGTCAATAACCACCCTCTCCCAGTCGCCGATCACCGCAAAACTTCTAGGACTGATATTCGAGTACCGACTTTCTTGGAAACAACATAATCAGGAAACTAGACCAGAGTGCCCAAAACGTTTAAATATTATCAAAACACTTTCCTACTGCTGTTGCCGAGAGGGGGCATTTGGGCCTGTAGGACCCATCGCCGGCTCTTCGGACTTCTTCCTGTCCTCGGAATTAGACCGGGTGTTGACCATCTTTGCTTGCCACTGATGAAATGGTTAAATACTGCTACTGGTATAAAATAACGGTTACCGTGACAAGTATCTGTTATAGGTAACAGTTCCAAGGAGCAGTTACAAAATATTTCATCAGTGGCAAGCAAAGATGGTCAACACCCGGTCTAATTCCGAGGACAGGAAGAAGTCCGCAGAGCCGGCGATGGGTCCTACAGGCCCAAATGCCCCCTCTCGGCAACATGGCGCCCCACGTTGGGCGCCATGTCACCTCGGGGGAACAAATATGGGTCTAACCACCTTATGATATCCCTGGGTGCTCTGTAGAGGGCTTCGGAGTAAACGTCGGGAGCTCCTCTACTTAAGTCCATTTTCGGGTTATGGACTTTCGAAAATATTTATCTTCGGTGTCTTGCCTTGAAAAAGGCAAGATATTTCTTACATGACAATTTCTTCGTCGAAATAAAACACCAAGTTAAGTTGAAACAATTCTCAGCCATAGAGTATGGTAAATAAATGCAGGAAGCAGAGCCCCGAGAGCACTAAGATCTCGGAGAGCCCGTGAGGGACTGACTTGGCTGACCTGAAAATCGCCAATATTTATATGTGCCGTTCGAGCGATAAATGGGGATTTCTAGGTCAAGAGCCAATAGGAAAATTCGAGGCGGGGCGATGCGCATCGAAATGCGCACTAGTCCACAGACTATGGCATTCGATGACACTACCAATGGGGCATTAGCTAATGTACACTGTTAGTATATAGTTCTTTTGTACGCTCTAAACTCGCTTACGGCAGCCTTATATATAATATATATATATATATATATATATATATATATATATATATATATATATATATATATATATATATATATATATATATATATATATATTATATATATATATATACATATATATATATATATATGTATGTATATATGTATATACATATATATATATATATATATATATATATATATATATATATATATATATATATATATATATATATATATATTTATATATATATGAACAAACCCTTAATTTAGTACATAATACTACTATCCGCTTCTGTTTAGGAGCTGTCCGTATCAGTCCAGCTGAGAGCGTCTACCGTGAAGCCAACGTACCCCCTCTTTGGCTTAGGCGCCAATATCTCCTCTTTTCTTATGCTGTTTCTACTTCAGCTAACCTTTCTTATTCAGTAGACACACTGCTGACATTACCTAACTATACCAGTACTTACCCTCCTGCTCCACGCATACATACTATCCCCCTCCTACTTTTAACTTTAATATCACATATAAACTTATCCCTAACTTACCCTCTCACGATCCCGCAGAACTCTCCTTGGACCAAAACTTTATCGAAATTTAATGTGTCACTTACAAAGTTTACTAAGGCTGAAACCAACCGAAATTTGATTAGGAAATCCTTACTAGAAATTCTTAATTTTAAGAAATTCGATAGGGTCCTCTACACTGACGCATTAAAGAGCGAAACGCTCTGTAATGCGTCTTTAATGGTTGGTTGTATGGTTACCACTACGGAAACAGTCGTTAGATCATAACAAATACCTGCCACATGCAGCGTTCACACTTGTGCACTGTATGCTATTTACCAAGCCTTCAAACTCTGCACAGCACCCAATCAACATATTGTTATCTGTACAGACTCCCTCGCCTTTATCTACTCCATCTGAATAATCTATTCACTTATCTCCCTCTTGTAGAAATAATCCATGACACTTACCAATACCTTATCATCCACTACATCCATATCACTATCATATGGATTCCCTCCCACATTAGGATTACGGGTAACGACAACGCCGATCAACTTGCCAAAGAAGCTGCTGTATCCAATTATACACTACGTAATATACAAATCGCCAGTGATCTAAAAACTAGTATAAAGAAACTGGTACGAAATTACTGGCAGAATCATTGGAACCAATCCACTACACTTTTACATCAAATAGATCAGACGATTGAGCGGTTCGTTATCCCTGGTATACCTAGAAATGAGATGGTTGTTACTAGAAGATTGCGTATCGGTCACACCAGACTTACACATGGTCTCCTAATGGATTCTTAACCTTAGCCATCTGTCACT
This sequence comes from Diabrotica undecimpunctata, assembly GCF_040954645.1. NCBI lineage: Eukaryota > Metazoa > Arthropoda > Insecta > Coleoptera > Chrysomelidae > Diabrotica > Diabrotica undecimpunctata. The sequence continues at coordinate 50,038,039 of NC_092810.1, read as the reverse complement.
ATTGCCAATATCCACTAAGTTATTTACACATCCTTGTGGACTTCCCTCATTATATTAAACGACGTCAAGAACTGGCGACATCACAGATATTATCGAACCAAAGCCAAATCATCACAGCTATCCAGTTCCTGAAGCTAGAAAACTTACTAAATAATATATAACTATGGTATATAATATGTAATTGTATCTTATATATAATTGTATCCACGGTACCTCGTGCTAATGGCTCACAAACACGTAAAATTAAATAAAAAAAAAACAGTAAGATCGTCTAAGATCGTAAAATTAGTCTAAGATCGTAACAAGTTTGTATATTTTGCCACATAATTTTATTATTTATATTCTTTAATTAAATTTCCTCGTAATTCCTCGTTTTAATTCCCTCGTAATTAATATGAATACCTACATTCCAGTGTGGTATGGTAGAAGAAATCAAGCTTATCATTATCCATGTATAAACATTTACAAGAACCACTTCTGCATGTAAGATTAAATACTGTCTAATCCTAGAGTCCCTTTCAACATATATTTTTGCATAATGAGCTGGTTTATTCCTCCAAAACTAATTTCGTTCCTTTGCGTTCCATGGGGACCGATTCACCTTTTAGAACTTAAGGTATTTGCGTAACCTCCATGATTATCAAACTTTGTCAAGATGCGAACAATTTCACTAAATAGAAGAAAAGATCAAAGGTTTTTAGGGCACTAATTTTAAGTTCATGGGTGCAGGGCGTTTATTTGAATAATTAAATTAAAAAGTGATTATTTTGGAATATTTATTATGCATTTTCCTTTTATGCCGGTAATAATATTATAATTAAATTATAATATATATTTAATTTTTATTTCATTATACAAAGTTTTAGTTGGTATTGTCAGATTACTGATCTGCTAAATTAAAAATAAAAATATATAAAGTCCTTTTACCCTAGGATAACCAATATGCAATATGCAATTAACATATGATCAGTGGACCTCAAACAGTGGGGCGTTACTATTTAATTCCGATCGCTTAAAAAGTAATTAAAAAGTAAAAATATTTAATTTCCTGTTTTTTATCTTCAGTAATAATATTGGATTTGACTGTATCAAAGGCAAATAAAATTAATAAAATATGTATATACAGGGCGTGTTAAAAGAAGTGAGAGGGAATATTTTGAATTATTTGTCGACAACAAATGTTCATCAAGGTCTCTATTTTGTGTAGAGTGAAAATTATACGAATGGTTTTGCATGCAGTAAAATTGGAAAATACTTGCCAAGTTGCTGGTATGGCCAAATTTGAATAATATACGTCCAAGACTTTACTTTCTTCAGACACTGTATTAAATATAACCTTGAAACAAATTGGCACTAAATCACCGAGTTTTCATCAAACCAAAATGTTTAAACAAGTGTAGTCCAGTAATTAATACCAAAGCTATTGAGAGTGTGCATTCCAGTAATTAGACCGAAGGTACTTTATCGTTTAACTAAAATACACCATAAAGTCTGAGTTAAATTGCCGAAACACTTTTTTGTTACTTCTTTTTAGCAAAAGATTTGTCTTATTTACTGTCTGATTTTTCACTATATGAATGGTCTATTCAAATAATTAGAGGCCGGACTTCATCTATAACTCACTCGGTTTGAAAAGACTGTACGATTATGTCTTCCATATGTCTAATACAATTTTTCCATTGTTCTGCCTTTATTTGTTCTAGCGATTTTTTCCATAAAATAAGAACTCTAGCGTCATGTGTTGTTTTGGATGCATGTTTATCATAAAAATTGTTGGCTATACCCCAAACTATTTTAATTGAATTATAGTGACAATGGTAGGGCGGAAGTCGAAGAACTTCATAGCCATAGTTAAGAGCCATTTGGTTAGTAACAAATTTCTTTTGACTTTTGTGCTCTCGGCATCTTTGAAGTAAATCGACTTTTAAAAATATGTCACTGTAATAAATTTTCTTTTCTATCAACCACAACTTTATTTCTTCTTTTTTCCAGCTGCTTGAAAGAAATCTCTCTTCTACTCTTGAGTGGTAGGATGCATTATCCAACACTATTATGGATAGTCGCTCCAATATTTTTAACAAATTTTCCTAAAACCATTCTTCAAAAATATTTTGAAAAAACCACTCTCCACAAACTTGTTAAACTAATATCACACAGTTCCTTGTCTTTTATTTCTTGTAACACAGCACCGATTGTTACATGTTCTTTGGCTTTATATATATTATATATAATATTTTTAATTGCAAGTTTAATTGACTGATGCAAATCTAAAGTTTTTGGATGTCGAAAATCGATTTATTTTCTTCCAAATTACTTATTTTACTTTAAAGTACCGCTTCACTACACTACTATAAAAAAATAGGTACTAGGTAATAGGTTATATACAACTACTACACCCCAAAAAGGACGAGGGTTGTACAACAGACGAAACAATCGAACACAAATTATCTAACTGTCAATGCTAAACAAGCATAAACACTGCATTGATTGTGATTGCAAAAACCGTTCGCACGTTTTTAACAAGATTTTTGCTGATTACGTATTTTGCTAAATTATTAAATTTCACCAATACAACCGGAGTTACTGCTATTCATACGCCATGTTACCAAATCCACTGGTAATTTTAACATCATAGAATTTATCACAATATAATGTAAACCAAATTTTAAAACACAATTTTTAACAGATTTTTACCCACATATTTAGTGGCTCAATACATTTATACCCACCTAGTGCACTGATGATGGAACATGGATTCCGAAAAACGTTTTGATATGATATAGCCCGATTGGGTTTTTAAATTATAAACCTTTTTTAAAGGATTTTTAATAAAAATTTTTCAATTCAACCCGCAACCGTCAATTAATTTTTAACGATAAACAGAAGTGTAATATGATGACAAGTTTGAATTTGATCTACTTTGTCGACAACTGTGTCATTAACAGAAAGATATTTTTAAATAGCATGAAATTTAATTGCAAAGCGGTTTTCTTATGGGAAAAATATTTTAGTAAAAAGACAAAAGCATTTAACTAAGGACAGTACACAGATCTAGATATTATTGAGTTTGTTTATTTATTAGTTTTTTTTAATTGCTGTATTCCCAGATTCCAGTAAGGGCCTAAGAAGGTATCCAACAACTAAAATAAAAAACCAAAAATTTATAAATAACCATACCTATTACCGTAAATCAGAAAATGTCTCAGACGTTAGGCCATAAACTAATAAATAATATTAACCATAAATTTCAGATCCCTGGCTCAATTTTCTCTTCTGTCCTCCTGCTCCTTTTTCTTCATCACCCCAGAAATTAGACAGTGTACTTTTCTCCATTCTTTCTCTCCTCTCAACATTATGTTTACAACGTTTCTTTCATCCAGCCCGAAACCCATTAGTTATTAGTTACAAACGAAACTAGCAGATTTAGGTAGGTAACGTAACAAATATATAAAAACGAAATTTACAGCAAACAAGTTTATTTAAACTCGTATCCCCGATTTACAGACAACCATAATTAAATAATCATACATATTTTTTACATCATTAATAGAAAGTAGTTTATGCTGAATATATCACACTAACCTATGATTTTATTGTTTCATGTTATTGTAAATAAGTAAAAGAATTAGTCTCATCTTATGCATGGTCCTTCGAGCCAGGTATTCACAAATACATGGGTAGATTACGCGGGACCAATACAAATAAGTACTACAAAAGGCAGAGGATATAAGAGTTACAAGGGATACATTGCAATATTCGTGTGTCTGTCCACGAAGGCCGTACACCTGAAGGTCGTAAGTGATATAACCACAGATACATTTATCGCAGAATTTAAAAGATTTACAGTACAATGAGGACAGTGCAGTAACATATACAAGGGAACGATATTCATAAGAGCATACTATGGTTACACTTGGTACACAAAGGCATGCCATACCCGCATAACTACTCATCACTCTTTGGAGGACTGTGGGAAAGTGCAGTACGAATAAGGAAACACCACCTTAACCTAGTCATATGGGAAACAGTGCTAATATATAAGGCATTAATCACAGTATTAGTACAATTAGAAGCTTGTATAAACTCAAGAACATTATGTACTGGTACAGAAGATTAATAACCTATATGACCGTGCCGACTAAATGGAGACTACTAAAGAAAATTAAGAGGGATTTTTGGAATATCTCAAAAGAATAAAATTCTTACGTCAACTCCAACAGAGAAACAGATGGCTGAAAATACAAAAAAACATAAAAAATGACGAAGCAGGCATATTAAAAAAAGAAGAAACATCCCTAGAAAAATGGCCGTTAGCAAGAGTAGTAGACACTATGACCAGGTAGACACTCACCTAGGCTGTGGGGGACTAACAAGAGTATTTACACTAAAAAGGGCGAACGGAAAACTAATAAAGAGACCGATACATGAATTAATAATATTTAAAGAAGAAAACCAAGCAAATCTGAAAATTAGCCCGGCAAAACGGTAGAAAAAAGTATTAATATCGTTAATATTTTTAAGACTATTACGACCCTCTAACGCAGAGTTGTACAAAATACACAAACCTGAACCAGGATTATTTACTGAAACATTAGATGTGATGATCGACAGGGGAACCTTTAGAGTAAAGCTACTACTGGAGAAACTCAGAATTCGACAGGAATAATAATACAAGGATTATATGATATAGAAGAGCAAAAATGATAAGTAAATCACTGCCAATTAAAATAAAACACAGGAAAAATAGAGGAGTATTAGGAACTGTACTAACATATCTTTTTGAAGTAAACTCTCAAGCATGTAGGGATATCGAGGCACTCGACAAGAATGAAAGGAAACTAAAAAAAAAGAGCACAACATTAAACAAAGATTATATTAGAAACAATAGCATTGATTAACTATACAGAAATGAGGATGAACCTTAAAAGATTTCTAGATGCTCTCAGTAAAGAGACGCAAGAAATATCTCAAGAGCTTGACGCCGTAACAGATAAAACATAGACATTGGATATAGAATACATTACACTTAGACTACAGACGATCGCTCAACAAGTAATGGAATTCATACAGAAATACATACAAATATACTGTTTAATTTTTTCATATGCGAAAAATCATATCATTTTTTCTCCCATCAATAAACGTATTCTCCCTTTCCTGTCGACTATCGCTAGCAACAGACGTATTCTCTCTACTGTCGATGGCCGCTAACAGACATTCTCTCTCTCCCGCTTATAGTTACGCGAAAAATACCGTAAATACTGTTTTAAATCGTATATAGACGCAAATGTGCTCTATCAGTGTTAGTACTGAGAGACACGTGTTCAAAAACCGGTACTCGGACAGATTCCCCGTATGAAGGACAACCGCGAGTGAAGGTCTGTAAATAACGCCCGTGTGTGTGCAGCAGAAGAATTTGGTAAGACTTTGTATAAACTTAATTTGCTATAATCTGTATAATCCTTTACTACACATCCTAATTTAATTGAACCAGCCCTATGTAATGCAGTCCTCGTACACTGAAATTATACTCATAATTTTACATATGTACATCATTTTTGTACATAATATACGAAGAAATATTAAATTTATAATCATCATCATCATCAGTGGCGTTACAGCTCTTTATGAGCCAAAGCCTTCTACAGAACAATCCTCCATTCGCCCCTGTCTCTGGCAACTCTTCTCCATGCTCTAATATCGATAGACTTCAAATCATTTTCTAGATTGTCTTGGTACCTAAGTCTCGGTCTTCCTCTTCTTCGTTGTCCGATCGGCCTTCTTCGGTCAAAAACTTTTCTGACTATGGCATCTTACTCTCGTCTGATTACATGACCTATCCATCTGAGGCGTGCTACTTTAATGAATTTTACAACGTCAGGTTTATATAGAAGATTTGGAGAACCTGACGTTGAATTTATAATACAACCACGTAAAGATATAATGAAGCCAGGACAGATCGCAAAGGCGACAGAACAGGCAAGGCAGGTCCTACCTTAAGGTGTAGAAATATGAACACAGCCCATCGATACCGAAGTCAATACTTATGGCAAATAAATAACAGTTATGGGGTACTTCATAGCAACGAGTCAGTACAAATACCAAATGCTAAAGACTACCTTATAACTCTGAAAATGAAGAGGAGCGTGGTGTTCTCATTTACCGCTCCAAGGAATCTACCAATCTTCTTCTCCTTCTTCTTGTTTTTTTTTTTATATAGACATGACTCTGTTTTTTAATGTGCCTCCAGTAAGTTGTTGTTTCATTGCTTTCGTGGTCTTCCTACTGATGGTCTTCCTATTGGGGAACCGTCTCTTGCCATCTTTACTACGCTATTTATTTTCATTCGGCTTAAATGATCGTTCCATTCTACTCTTCTATTTATTACCCAGTTCTTGATGTTCTCCACCTTGCATCTACGTCGTATATCTGTACTTCTAGCTCTGTCGCATAGTGTTTTACCATCAATTTTTTTAAGTGTTTTCATCTCTGCTGTTTCCAAGATCCTTTTTGTCCTCTCTGTGTCAGGTCTTGTTTCTGCCGCGTATGTCATTATTGGCCTGATGACTGTTTTGTAAATTCTGCCTTTCGTTTCTTTCCCGATATTTTTATTTCTCCATATTGTTTTATTTAGGCAGCCTGCGGCTCTGTTTGCTCTATTCACTTGATCTTCCACTTCAGTTTCGAGCTTTTCATAACTAGATTATGCGATGCCTGGATATTTAAACTCCATCGCTTGTTCTATTATCTAACCTTCCAGCTCCAATTTACATCTTAGTAAATTTGCTGTTGTAACCATGCATTTTGTCTTTTTTGGGACAACTAACATGTTAAATTTTCGGGTGGTTATATTAAACTGATGCAGCATACGTTGCAAATATTCTTCATTTTAAGAGAGTAGTACTGCGTCTTCTGCATAGCAAATTATTTTAAGTTGTTTTCCATACATTTGGTATCCTTTTTAGTTCTTACTTTTTTTTATTATTTCATCCATCCATAATCAGGTTGAACAATAAAGGACTCAGGGACTCTCCCTGTCTTATCCCATTGTTCCATTCCGATTTGTCTCTCTTTTTAAAGAGAGGTATTAAGATGCTTGATCTCCATTCTTGAGGAATTCTGTTTTGTTTTATTATTTTTTGGATTAGTCTTAACAGTTGTTTGGATAGATCTGGTCTTCCGTACTTTAGGAGTTCGTTCGGTATTCTGTCCTCTCCTGGTGATTTTCTATTTTTTAATTTCCTAAATGATTCCTCCTCAATATCTATTTCTTCGTTTGTTGTCACCTCTGGTGTTGGTTGTTCATTATCGTCACCTTTAGCAAATAGGGATCGAAAGTATCCTACCCATGTTTCTTTTTGAATATGATTCATTTTTATTAGCTCGTTCATCTCATTGCTTTTTCTTCTGATCATTCTCCTTATTTCTTTTTGTGTTCCATAGAAGTCGTGTTTCATCTGTTTTGAGAGTCTCTGCCAGTATTCCTTTTTTATTTGTCTAACTAAAGTATTCATTTAATTTCTGATTCCTTTATAGTGGTTGTATGCCTGTTATGTTTGTTGTGTTCTGTATTATAAAAAGGCTTTCTTCGTTTCTTTACATTTTGTCTTCACTTCCTCTCTAAACCATGGTGTTTTCTTTTTTGATATGTTAGTGTTCGTTACTTTCCTCTCTTCAATGATTCTGTTACTGCGTTAATTATGTTATTTTTGAGTTTTTCCCAGCTTTCTTCGATGTTATCGTTTTCTGATATTTCATTCCCAGCGATTTTCCCTGATATTCTTTTGCTGTATAAGTATTCCGTGGATTCCTTATTTAGTCCTTCGACTTTGATTTTTGTTTGTGTTGGCACCGCTCTCTTGGATGGGAAGTATTTCAGGATGATTTTTATTTTACATAATACTAGGCTATGGTCGCTACCTACATCTGCTGAGTTGAGGCATCTTACGTCGATTATTGTCGTTGGATGTATATATCTTATATATCTGCTCGGTATAACATAATCTATAATAGTCCACGGTTGTTATTAAATGTAGATTTGTGTTGGTATTTGTGGTCATAAAATGTGTTGTTTATTCTTAGTGCGTTATTTGTGCATACGTTGATCATCAGTTCTCCATTTTCGATTAAAATCCCCCAACATTATCATCTTCCCTCTGACTTGATCTACTACTTGTTGTAATTGGTCATAAGACGCTTCCCTTGTTATTTGAGGCATTTTATTTTCTGGGCAGTATACTCCGATGATATTCAGGTCTTCCTTCTTCATTCTTATCTTTACTGTTACTATTCTTCCTGATATGTATTGACACTATTTGATGTGATTTTGGTACCATTGGTATATTAGTAAGGTTACACCTTATTTGGCCCTGTTTTCTTTTGCTACTCCACTGTAGACAAGTATGTATTCACCTAATTTTGATTGACCTTTTCCTTTCGTTTTTGTTTCCTAGAGCACAAATGTCTATTTCTTTCTCTTTCAGCACTTGGGTTATTTCTTGGTCCCTTGAGTTGAGCGATATGATATTCCAAGTAGTGATTCTCATCTGGGGTTTGGATGTTTTTCGCTTGTCATTATTTCTTGCCGTAGTCGTCTTCATAGTATCAATCCGATTCCGACGCTGTACATTCTTTCTTTGAGCACTATTTGTTTTTTACGATTGGTAGGTTGCTAACCTTGCCAATCACCCTCCACATTTTATCCGGGTTTGGAGCCGGCTGTGGTAACCGCAGAGCTACTTAATCCTCCCCGCAATCACCCCAGGCAGTGTTGAATCTACCAATCGTAAACTGTAATACACTCCATTACTTCGAACTATCCATTGAAGATAGAGAAAGATGTATATGATTAAAGAAAACGCATATGGCGTGCTCACCGATCGGTATAATTAACATTAATACTAGACCTCACTGTATATTAGATCTAGTGTCTTAGAGTATAAAGAATTTAGAGCTCTATAGTTGAATCAAAAATAGCACTAATAGTCCTGTGATCCATTACACGGTGCAAGATACTTAATGGTCTATTTCCAATGGCTATTCCCAATTTATGGGGAGTTATAAAGTCTAACGTTATTTAAATATCCATATATGTGACTGATCATATATCATATCACCCCACTACTGAAATGGCTAAGCGACCCCGTCGGAAACAAATAAAAATCCCCGATGGTCACACAAAAATTCAAGGAAAGGAACTACAGCATATATTTATAGACGAAGTGACCCTAGAAGATGAACTAAGCAGCACATAGTGGCAGACAGGGAATGAGAATTCCACATTGGTAATCATTAATTGCTACTGGAGCCACGACGTAAATGGTGGTTATCGGACTCATGGTGCTTCCAGCTTTTTTAATAAACATTAAGAGTCCAATCTTTGGCACCATAAAGAATACTATGGTGAATTTAATATTTTAACAGCGGACTAAATTCTATTATATTTTATTATTATAGTACATTCTACCGAGAAATTTGCGACGCAAGTGGTTTCACTTAATAATATCAAGAGCACAAAATTGTAGCTAAATTTCAAGTATAATAGTAAATTGTTGTTTAAAAACACACCTGCTGTGTTCTTGAATGTCCTTCGATATCCTTTATTAACATACAAAATAGCATATATTACAAAATAAAAAATCATACATTCTTGTCGATAAAGAACGTAACCTTATCCTAAATGATATCGATAAACTACAAAAATTATAAAGATTACATTAAAGAACTATTTGGAGATACAGTAAAAGTAAAATAAATACAGATTTGTACTAGAGGTTTAAAATTAACAATGGACTACTTAAAAAAATGCAATAAAAATAACTAAAACCAGAAAAGCTACAGGACAAGTTGAAATACCAACAGAAATATTTAAAATATTTAACTAAACAATAAATTAAATACAGTAGGTATACGAAACAAGAAAAATACCAACCGACTGGCTTAACTCTTTATTTGTGAGGTTTCCAAAAAAGGAACATGCTAAAAAGTTCAGAACAATAATTAGTCTTATAATATTTTAAAAACCTTTCTTTAGAATTTATGCTGGGTATAATTGAAGGAGAGACCCTATTTAGCACGCAAGTACTGGTTCAGAGGTAACGAGATGTCAATCATCCTCCCTACATATGGAAAATGCGGTTTAAAAATCAATGCTTTAAAAACTAAATATATGGTAGTCAGGAAAACACCGGTGGACTACTAGATAACTACAGCCTTATGTATTAAAGTAGAAAAACCCCGAACATCACTTATCTAGGTTTGAATATAAAAAAAGATAAAAATGTAAATTAAAAAGTTAAAAGTGAAACTGGAACAAACCATGAAGTGGAAATATCCAGGAGTGGCTAGTATACCTGTTGAATACAAAGCACGTGGTGTTCGTGTGTATTACCATTATTACCATTATTATTATTATTATATTTTTTTTTATACCTTAATACACACGAACACCACGTGCTTAAATTAAAAAGGTCTAAACAGTGTTCTTTTGAATAAAAAATGTATTTTCTGGACAGAATATTAATATTATCCTGAAAATATGAACTTACTTAATAGGTACTTAATATTACTAAAAAAGTAACACAAAGTACCTAGTGAAAATCGTGCAAATACAAAATTTTAAATAATTTACTAATGTTGCCAATGTCATGCGACAACCAAAACAATATGAAGTTGTTTATTTTATTATTCATGGCAGAATATGTGGAAAGAGCAGTCTCAGTAGAAGAAAAATATTATGGCTTTGTAACCAATGTTACATTGATTTACATCATAGAGTGATTTAATCAGTTTTTGCTGTCACTCTTGGGAGTTGCGGTGAATAAAATTATTATATCAGCAACATCATAGCCAACGTTCAGTACGAAAAAAAATATATTAACACAATACAACGTCTGACTTTGTCTGACAAAATCCATTACTGTATATATCTTGTTATGAAAGGGACAGTAATCTAAAATTATTTCATAAGGAACGTAACTTAAGTCCATTTGAATACGAGGTACAAGAGGAGAGTTTACTACAAATTAAACTAATTTGCATAATCAACACTAACACCACGTCCGAGCCATCCATTTCTCGATTAATATTGCTTATAATTAATAGATTTAGAGAGGATCATCGAATATATTTCGAACCCTAAATGATCACAATTATTATTTAATCTAAGCCCTTCAAGGATATATCACGGATGGGCATTGTTGGACAGGCAGTGCTTGATATTGTTTGTATCTAACAATCCAAATTTAATAACTTCACATAACGGATTAAATTTTAATCAATCAATAATTTATTGCATTTAAAAATTATAGCTTTATAACTTTGTGTTTGTACATTGTAACTGACTGAAACAATAAGCATTTGGAATAAACAACTACAATAAGAAAAATTGAGAGCAGAAGAAAATCTACTCGTCAATAAAAAAATTAAAAACAAAAAAGTAACTAAAAAAATCAAAAACCAAGCAAGACATAAAATGCGTTCTTCGTTGTTCTTTTGTGAACCACACCGCTTCACATTTATCAATTGAAATAGACAGCCCATGGGCTTCTAGCCAATTATTTTGAATGTTTATAATTTCTGGGATGATCGTATTTATCATATTATGAATGTTTTGACCGCTAATGTACAAAACCGTTGATTGAATAACCCAATCAACGACAAAACTAAAATCATCTGCGTACCCACATATTTTCATTTCGTTAGAGCATAAGTAGAAAAGGTCATGAATGTAAATGTTAAAAAGTATGGTGCTTAAGAGAGAACCTTGAGGGAGCACCTTGGAAGTTTGATATGGTCCCAAGAAATTGCCGTCATCAGATCTCAAATATAATAGTCTGTCTTGTAGGTTTGTAAGGATAATTTTGTTTAGAGCCATGGGGATGTTAAGATTTTTGAGTTTATTATAAAGGTTGTATATTTCTACATTGTCATAGGCTGATTTCATATCTAGAAAAATGGCTAATACCATTTTAGAAGATTCAAAGGATTCATTCATTTTAGAAGATCATATGTCCCTCTACCAAACGATTTTTTATTACGATTTCGAGAGTTTTAAGTACATTGGATGATAAGACTATTGGTCTAAAATTTTTATACAAAATAGGATTTTTTTGAGGCTTTATGATGTTAATTATGTTAAATTTTTTCCATTCTCAACTCAGCTCAACTTATCCAGACAAGCACAGGTAAAAGTCGGACGTTACTTATAGTTCAAATTTTCCTAACATAGCTAATAATATAAAACCCATACGGAATTGCTCGATTTTTTATAGGCGTCAACATAGTATAATAATCAGAAAAATTTAATCATGAATATATTGAGAGTTTTAGAATTATATTGATTAAAACCCAAAAACATTTGTTATTATTAATAATATAAATTTTATGAAATATCTCTTTAAGTCTAATGTTCCACAAAATAATGATTTTAATTAAATATATTAGACAATTGTACGCAACTGATATGGGAATACTTTAAATTTCAATGACAGTTCAGCGTGTGGCAAAATTGTATAAAAGTGTCGCCGCTTTTTTAGAGTAGGAATTTTGTTTATATTCTAATTTATTACACAATTTCATCATAATATATTATATATAAATAAATTGTATTTATAAATACATACTAAATTTAGATTAATAGCCTTAAAAACTAATTATTGTTGTGCATTGTGATTGTGCTATGCCAAAATAACTAAATAGTCTGTAGAAAGCTGACAAACTGTCATATAAGATATATTTTGAACAAGAAATAATGGCGGGTCGTTTTTACAATTAACGCTGTAAAAGAAGTAAGTTTAAAATGTTCAATATATAATTTTGTATTAAAATTTTTTCTTATGTCTTTTAGTGTGTTGAAGTAGTTTTAAAAGAAAGTGTATTTACTGTTAATATAATATAATTATATAATACTGTTAATATAATATATATATATATATATATATATATATATATATATATATATATATATATATGTATATATTGAGATGATATTAAATATAGGAGAAACAAAGATAGTGTTTAAAAAAAAATCGGTTGCCTGTAAAGTCGGTTTTACGGGCGAAGATTTTACGTGACAACGTCTTTTTCTCGGTAGAATATTTATTGATATGAATATTATTAAATTGCACAATAGGAACAAGGAATTGAATGAAAATAAGAATTGCATTACCGATTTATTAGGTATTTTATATATTATTTATATTTTATATATTATATTTTTATATATTATATTTTTATATATTATTTTATATATTATTTATTTTATATTATATTATTGATCTTATTATTTTCTACAAAATTTATTTGAAATTTTTTTCGATATATCAATTAGTTGCGGAGATATCGATCATTGAAGTTATTGTTTGCTACCAGTATTTTATTATATTTATTTTTTTCAGTTATAAAAAATTACTATTTCCAATTGTGTCTACCAAGTATGGTCACATGTATTTGCCTACATATTAAATAATAATAAGTACAGATAATGTTATGTGACGTTCACTTCTGATTATATATATTTTAATATTTTTAATTTTAAAGAAGGGATCTGTCAAATAACTGTCAAAGTTAAACTTGATAATTAAAAGTTCTCCTATTAATTTTTAATAATTGTGTGTATATTAAACAGTATTTAATAGTTATATTACAATTAATTAGTATTCAAGATTCCCATTGATGTAGCCAACGAGTAAACATTACCTTGTGATGTGATAATTCGAATTATTTTGTGTGTTATGGAAAAAGCAATTATTATTGGACTATAATATTATTATATTCAACTGAAGGAAAACTGCAGATACAGGTAACTGTTATATTCCTATTATTTTATTTATTTTATCCTAATAGGACGACTGTTGCAATACTAAAAATTAAGTGAAGTGTTTTTGGTATCCAGGAACACTCACAAAAATGAACTCAAATCAAAACCTCACAACTCCACAAGTCCTCCCCACAAAATCATATGTCGCTGCTACTTTATCCAAACCTCCACCTCCTACTTTCCCACGTAAGGAGCAAGCCATTTTAATGCACGCTATTCCAAATACTGTTTTATTTGACTATGTTAAAGCTATAGGGGACATTGTTATCCCAAAAAACATTACCTTTGCATCACGTATTCCAAATAACCGCATCTGTATTTATCTTTCCTCGCCTACAGTTGTCGATAACCTTCTAAAAACACATCAAAATATCTCTATCAACTCTACAGTAGTTCCCATCAGAAGACTTATCACCCCAGCTAAACGCCTTCTTATATCTAACGTATCTCCTTCAATTCCACATTCCATAATTGAGAAAGCCCTTAAAGATATTGGATTACAGCTGATCTCTCCTGTGTCATTTGTGAAATGTGGTGCACTCGGAGAAGGTTATGCACACATAATGAGCTTCCGAAGAGTAACGTATATTATCCCCGATAAAGAGAACTTTTCAATAGATAGAAACTTCGTTATTACATACGAAAACACACCTTATAGAATATTTATTTCTACGGATAAATTGCATTGTTTTTTATGTAAAGAGGTCGGACATACCGCTGACTCATGTACCAATAATCCAACTACTTTTTCTCAAACTAAACTACCCCATCTAGAGCCCTCTACATCTGAAATTACTGATATAATTTCTGACGTAAACACTCCTGTTCAATCAGACCTAACTACTTTAAATTGCACAGAAACCCACACTGAAATAGATACTGAAACTATACACCCATCAATTCCACCCACACAAGGACAAAAAAGAGCTATATCAACAGACAGCAATTCTGATATTCCTTCTCTATTATCTTCAGCAAGTACACCCGAACCAGCGTCTAACCAAATGCTTCCTCCGTTATCCACAAAAACAAACACTATCTCCAAACCTCACAAGAAAAAAGCAAAAACTACAAAATCAGAGGAACATAATCTAACAGCTAGTTCACTACAATCCGTAGCGGCCATTTATAAAAATAATCCATCTGGTCTAACTTTGACCGAGACTCAGTTTATTGCTTTCCTAGAAAATACACATGGTAATCCTAGTCCACTTAATGAAGCTTTTGTTTTTACGTCAAATATTGAAGGACTATTACAAGACATAACAGTTCTCCATTCAGAAACTAAGGAAAGATCCCTTAAAAATCGACTTACGAGACTTCAAAAGAAAATCAAAAGACAGCTAAACCCAGATGACTCTGATAATATCAGCGTCTCATCTGAACTCCTAACCGATGATGAAACCAAAATCCTTATCTCCCAACAGCCAGAACAACCATCTCAGTTGCACCTTACCCCTTCAACTCAAGATTCACCTTTAATTTAATCCAATGGAACTGCGATGGGTTCTTTCCCCGTATTGAAAGAATCCAACAACTAGTGACAGAAAAACAACCCGATATCATATGTCTACAAGAAACGAACTCAAAAATATCTAAGCTTCCCACACTAAAAAAGTTCGAAGGATATCATTATATCAGAACTAATTGTGACAGAGCCAGTGGTGGGACATCTATTTTTATTTCAAGTGAAATATATTCATCCCATCTTCTCATCACCACCGAACTCGAGGCTATCGCCGTAACTACTTGGTGTCCTAATAAACTTACGATATGCAGTGTTTACATTCCTCCTAACTACCCCCTTAAAGAAACTGAAATTCTAAATCTTATATATCAGCTCCCCGTTCCATATATTCTAGTAGGTGACTTCAATGCTCATAACTTTATGTGGGGGTCAAACCATACTAATGGCAAAGGTAAAACTATAGAAAACGTTATCAATTGCACAGGCTCCTGTCTACTAAATACAGGCTCTAATACGCATCTGAACTTTTCCTCTGGCACATTTTCGGCGATAGATCTTAGTTTTAGCGACCCAAAAACATATACTTCACTAACTTGGAAAACTTCCGATGATCTATATGACAGCAACCACTTTCCAATATTTGTATCATCTGATATCTCCAACCATGAACAAACTATAACCAGAAACTTCTGGCGGCTAAAAAATGCCGACTGGATAGACTATACTTCACAAACAGATAACACCTTACCTTCTCTATCCCTATCCGACAATATTAACAATAATCTATTATTAATCACAGATTCCATACTTAAAGCTGCAAATTTGCACATAGGCAAAAATAGTATTTTCCATAAAAGAAAGGCAGTACCTTGGTGGAATACATCTTGCCAAACTGCAACAGAACAACAAAAATTAGCTCTTAAAAATTACCGTAAAAACAAAAATCTGGAGAATCTTATTGAACTAAAGAAAACCAGAGGCAAAGCCCGATTTATTATAAAACAAAGTAAAAAATCATCTTGGAGAGAATATGTATCCTCTATTAATTCAAACACCAATCCGGCGGACCTCTGGAAAAAGATTAGGCAAATCCAAGGAAACAACACCAACCTCAAAATCTCTAGTATTGCTGTAAATAACACTACAATCACTGACAATCAAGAAATCGGTGAAACCCTAGCAACGCACTTCGACACTAAATTCAAAAGTAAAATAGATGCCTCCTTACGAAAACCATTACCTAACGCCCCACCCTGTTCCTCACCCGAAACAATAATGGACATCACACATCTTAATTCTCCCTTTCTTTTTGAAGAACTAGTATCAGTTATTCAAACTTGTAAAAACAATGCCGCTGGTCCTGACGACATTCCTTACATATTAATCAAAAAGCTTTCAAACTGTAGCCTACTCAAAATACTTGAGATGTATAATTTAATCTGGTCATCTAACCAATTTCCCAATCAATGGCAAACCTCTATCGTAATACCTATTAAAAAGCCTAACCTAGAACGTTCCTTGGCCAACTCTTATAGACCTATATCACTAACTTGTACGATGTGCAAAATATTCGAAAAAATGATTAATAAAAGACTCCTATGGTTCATTGAAAAACATAAGATATTTGCTAGTGAACAGTCAGGATTTCGTCAGAACCGTTCAACCCAAGAGAACCTTGTAATCCTGCAAACTCATATATCAGAGGCCTTAAACAAAAGACAAGAAGTCGTAGCTGCCATATTTGATATTGAAGGTGCTTTTGACACTATAAGTAGGCAATATATATTAAACAAACTTATCCTTCTTAATATTAATGGTAATATATTTAACTTCATACGAAATTTTCTATCTTCTAGATCGTTCAGAGTCTCTGTCAACGGTATTTTATCTTCTACTTATACTCAAACTGATGGCGTACCTCAGGGATCGGTACTAAGTCCTACACTTTTTAATCTAGCAATAAGTGATTTATGCTCTCACCTCATTTCCCCTATTAAACATATCATGTATGCTGATGACCTAGTAATTTACTGTCATGGACAAAACTCTTCTACCACCTCGAAGCTTATTCAAACTGCTGTTGACACACTTTTAAAAAAAACTAGTGACATGGGGTTATCTTTATCCAATGTAAAATCTAAAATTATAAACTTTAGTAGACGTCCCCCTTCTCCATCTCCACTTATTTTGATCAACAATGTCCCTCTTCCTGTTGTTAAACAATGCAAAATTCTCGGATTAACGTTTGACTCACGACTAACTTGGAAGCAACATATATTTGCAATAAAAAGAGAAACGGGCATAAGACTAAACATAATAAAAACTCTATCACATCATTATTGGGGATCTGACGAAAACTCACTTCTTAAAATATACAGATCACTAATACGCTCCAAGCTAGATTATGGTTGTCACATATATATATATATCCGCCTCCAAAACATATATTAACCTTCTAAACTCAATTCACAACACAGCCCTTCGTCTTTGTATTGGCGCTTTTCGATCTAGTCCTGTAGATAATCTTTATTGCGAAGCTAACGAACCTCCTCTTTGTATAAGACGAAAACAACTGCTACTCTCTTATGCAGCATCGGTATCAGCTAACCCCTCTAATCCAGTGCATCCCTTATTTGTAATGTCCACGTATAATTTACACAATACCAATTTCTTACCACCAATAAAACCTATTCCACTAATTTTAGCACAGACACTTAATGATATCTCTCTTACACATACCCTTCCTCTTTATCTCCCTCCATCTCCTCCTTGGATCATGTCCACGCCCAAATTTAACACCTCGCTCACCAACTTCGATAAAAATAAACATCCGAAAGAGATCATTATAAATGCATTTAAAGACATTATAGATACAAATAAATACGACCTAATATTATACACGGATGCCTCAAAAAATGACACAGGAGTAGGCTGCTCTGTTACAACCTCTCATTCACTAATTAAGTCATCACTTATACCAGCCATCAGCAGCGTTCATACTGGCGAATTATTTAGTATATTGCAAGCTTTTAACCATATATCTCCACCTAATAAGCAGGTTGCCATATGCACAGATTCTTTAGCATCAATCTATTCTATCAAAAATATATTTACTGATCATCCAATCGTCCAAAAGATCCTAGACTCTTACAAAATTATCTTGTCCCAAAACATAACAGTTACCATAATCTGGCTGCCATCACATATTGGTATAGAAGGCAATGAAACTGCAGATCACTATGCTAAACTTTCTACAGCATCACCTGAAATCACCGATAAAATTCAAATTTGTAAGGACCTAAAATCATATATTAAAAGAAGAACCAGACTCCTTTGGCAGCAGCATTGGAACTCTAACCGTTCGATCTTACACGAAATACAACCGTCAATAACCAGTCAGCCTACATTTGACTATTCAGCCCTCTCAAGACGAGATCTCATTGTGATAAGACGACTTCGGATAGGACATTCAAAACTCACACACGGCTACCTAATGTCCTCTAGCATCCGTCCCTCCTGTCAAATCTGCCAATCATATTTGACAATCAAACATATTCTCACTGAATGCCATCAACATTTGGCCAGAAGATTACAATACAAACTCAAAAGTGAAGTACGAGATATCCTAAACAACCCTGACCAAATAAAAGCTGTGCTACAATTCCTTAGAGATGAACACTTATATCAAAAAATATAATTAGATTTTAATTTAGACATTGTATAACATATTATTATCATTCCGTATTATTGTAACATATTCTTAATGTAACACTTAATGTTTGTGTAATGAAAATTCATGTTATAGTACCTGTGTAAGTGGCCATAGTAGCCGAGCACGTTAAAGTTGAAATAAAAAAAAAAAAAAAAAAAATTTTAAAGAATCAATTTGAAAATCAAAACAATTATTCAGATCGAAGGTTCAAATTTTTGCTAAATAAATTTGAAATTAATTAAAATTTGTAAATGTAAATAGTAAAGTTAAAAATTAAAACATTTACTAAAATTGGAATTTGAAATTCTTGCTAAACACAGTTAAATTCTAACTCCGCGCGTGGTGATTGGTCGGTTTAGTTCGTTTGTTTGGTCGCCCTGTTTTGACAGGTTGGAAGTTATAATTTGTTATTTTAAATGTTTGACTAGCAATACGCGCTGTTTCTTCTCAATCGACTGAATTACGATTGATTGCAGAGTGATTTAAACTAATAATTTACTTAACACTATCAACATTTGTCAATAGTATGACATAACCTATAAACTTAGTTTCTCAACTTTTGTGTCAATCTAACAATTAATCAATCAATCATAGTTTACGATAATGAAATATTAGTGTACAATTATTTACCTTTATTGTTGTAGTTGTTGTAAATGACGAATCTAAGCACTCCACATTTTCACTACAGACACAGCTGACGATACTTTCAACGATTTTCAACTTTAGCGATTCAACGCGCCTAATTCTCTAGTGCCGCGCGCAGCGGACCGATCATGTTTGAGTGGGAGAGAGACGCAAGGCATTCGCCGGTCCGGCGGGCCTCTCTCTCGTTCGGCGACTCACTGTAACAGACGTGAGCGGGCGTTACACTTTTTCTTAAATGACTCCGAGCCACAACCTAATTTAAGACGTTGTCACGTCAATTATTTATAAGTTATATACTAGATAATATTAGTGTGGGCATTCTTAAGGAATTAATATTATAATATGTTTAAAAAGTGTTTAAGTTGCAATGTAATTATAGTATTGTAAATATATTTTGGTGCACCATCTTTGTAGGCAACCAAGTATACATGCAAGTAAATAAATTGTAGAAACTTTTATATAGAATTATGGATTTAAAATGGTGTCATTTATTAATTTAAAAGATATAATTTATATATAAGTTTATAATCTGATCTGAAAAGCCTAAACTTCCATAAAATTCTCGATAGAATTTTAGTTAGAATAGTAATCTTCTAGATAGCATAAAAAGAATTATCTAGAAAGACGTCAATCGACAGAAGTTAACCTTTGTTTGCACTAGAGTCTTCGCGAACATGGTTATGTCTATGAAATGGAAATATTCGAACATATATTTTTTCGGGAACATTCGTGAATAGAAAAAATGATATAAATATGAGGTGATTTGGATTCAAAATGGTCAGTTGGGGAGATTTTCAAGATAGTAAGGTCAGTAAGCAGTCAGTATGAAGTCAGTATAAAGTCAGTCGGTCATAATTTCAATATAGTGAAGTCAGTTGTTCAGTAATTTTAAGATAGTAAGGACAGAAAGTCAGTCAGTTAGTCAGATTTTCAAGATAGTCAGTCAGAAGGTCCAGATGTTCAATATAGTAAGTTCAATCAAGATTAAGAAACAGAACAAAGAGAATATTGTTGAAGATTAAAAATTATGTTATGTATATTGTGATTGGAGATATATTTATTGGAGTTAATGTATGTTGGATTGGAGTTAATATATGGTGATTGGTGATTGGAAGAAAAAAAAGATTATTAGAAAGAAGAATAAATAGAAAAGAGAAAAGAACAATATTTTACTGATTTTTAAATACTATTAAGAAGAAAAATATTCTAAAATGGGGGAAGCTGATAATTAAAACATTGTGGAGTATTTGGCAAGGCAAGTTTACAAAAGAAAGATAACCGAGGCTGAGAACGAAGACATTGAGTGGTAATTAAAATCTTTATTTTGGAGAACAGTTTCATTTAGGCATTCAGTGACAGAAAGGTACAAAATTTTGTTAATATAATTTAATTAGTGTCATAAGAATTTCAATTTTAAAGATAGTTTATGTAAAATTTACATTGTCTATATAATTTAATTAGTTTCATAAGAATTTCAATTTAAGGATAGTTTGTTTTAAATTTACATTGGCTATGTTAGATATATATGTGTGTTTCATAATAGATATAATAAAGATAATTTCAAAAAGTGCTTACAAACTAATTCTTTGAAAACCGTGATAAAAACCCTATATATATGTTATATAAAAACACTCATTGCTCATTAAAACATCATTCACAAACAAAACATCGAAACAATATATATATATATATATATATATATATATATATATATATATATATATATATATATATATATATATATATATATATATAGAAATGTAGCCATAAGCTCCCTTACTATTAAGAATCAGCAGATTCCGATATCCGACGTTATAAATAGGAAGAAATCAATATTTTTATTATTATTGTAATTATTATGTTTCAATAGTCAAGTTTAAATCATTAAATGTAGTAGTTTGTAGAATTTCTCAAAAATTGTAACTTTTTCGAAATAAAGATTTTTTTTTTTGGGAATATCGACGTTGAAGAAACATTTCTGGCGCTGCGAACCACAGGATATTTCATACAGAAACATAGTCGTTTCCTGGTCTACATTAGTTTAATGAAATCCTGAAGAACCTGGTAAAAGAGAAAAATGTATTGGAAATCAAACACGATCATCCTTGCGTAAGTTTTTCCTTTCTTTACCATTGTTTATGAGCATTTATTATTTTAATTGAATTCTTAAACATTTACATTAAATTTATTATTTATTGTTTATTGAATTTATATTATTTATAACATTTTACTTCAACGAATTTTTATATATATTTGCATTTATATTTTTTGCATATATTTTATGAGTACATTGAATGATATTTCCCAAAATAGTATCGAAAATTTAAGTTTACTATTCGACAATTTAAATTTAAAAATAAAAAGAAATCTACAAACCTCTAAATCTAAGCCTGCATCTAAATTACGTTCCAAAATGCCGATGACCAATAGCGATATTGCTAGCCTTTGCTCAACTCTGCCCGAATTCTCTTCTGGAGACAACCTCTCCACCTTTATCAAAGCAGTAGATAATTTAATAGTTTTCTTAGGCACCCAAGATTTAAATCCGTCCCAAGAATTTATCTTAAATTCCCATATCGTATCTCGAATTAAAGGAGAACCTAGAAATTTCTTAAACTATTCTAATAAAACCAATTGGACAGAAATTCGTCCAGCGTTATTAACTAAATACGGAGACAGACGTTCCGAAGACATATTAGTAACACAACTATTCACTACCGTCCAAAAACATAGTGAATCCTACGACAATTATCATCAGAGAATAACTACAAATCTGAACGATTTACTCCAACACATCACCCTAAACGATAATCCTGCGACAGTCACTTTTAAAACTCCATACTTCAAAAACATTGCCCTCAAAACTTTCTGTACCGGAATCAACGAGCCTTATTGCGAATACTTATCGCATTTTGAATTAAATTCCCTAGAAGAAGCCCTTCAAAAGTGTATTGCCTACGATAACCACAAAAATCAACAACAATACATGAACTTCCTTAAGAGCCAACAAAACAAAAAGGCCCCACTCAAAAATAAACCCTATCAATCTTCGAATAATCAAAGATCCACAAACTTCCAACCCACATACTCAAACTTCCAACCCACGCATTCAAATTATGTGAGACCTTCAACTCACAACACAGAGCCCAATTTTAACTTCACTCCACAACAGAACTATAATTTTCCTCAGAGACAAAATTTCAGTTCTCACGAACAAAATCAATCCTTCCAACGAAACAATGTTCCGAAAAACAACCAACAAAGATTAAATAAATATAAAGCTCCTCGACCCCAACCAAATTTTGCTACTCCAATGAGCGGTGTTCAAACTACCACAACCAGAAACCATCAGCCCATGACAATTACAACTAATAGAAGCCACAATTTTCACATAGACTCAAATGATACCCAATATTTCGAAAATGATTTCGAAAATTACGAATCCGAACAAGAGCCCGATTTGCATGATGAAAATCATCAGGATTTTCAAGCCATCCCGTTAGACGATCATCCACCCCCTGTATAAACCTATATAATATCGAAAGTTCCCCTGGGTTACCCTGCTTCGTTACACCCAAAACACATCTACGCGTTTTAATCGATACCGGCGGTTCCCATTCAATTTTAAATCCGCGAGCTCTCAAACTATTTGATAAAAATTATATTTATCGAAAACCTTTTTCGCTAACGTCAATGAAAATTACTTCCAAGCACGACTTAAATATTAAGACGCCACTATTCCTAGAATATGGAATTCCACAAACATTCGACGTAAAAGTCGCAGACTTTAGTCAGCACTTTGATATCCTCCTTGGAACTTACGATCTGAAAAGATTCCACGCCACAATTAGCTACGCAACTCATACTTTAACCTTTGAGAATCCTCACGTTAGCATTCCATTTGAAACTTTATACCAAAAAATTCCAGTAAGCGTTCATAATGGCGAAGTTTTATTGCGCGAAAGACACTTTCAAGGTATCAAAATTCCCCATTCTATTCACGTTGCAAAAAACGGCTTTCTAGACACTTTCGACTTACCTATGCCTATGAAATTTAATAAGAGAATTGAAGTTGAGAACTTTTGTAATTATAAAATAGTAAAAATTCCAACGACGCATTTTAATGAAAATAAAATCCGTACTTCGCACTTAAATAACGAAGAAAAATATAAAATTATAAGTCTTTGCAAAAAATTTAAAGACGTATTTTACGACGAAAACAAAAATTTAACTTTCACGTCAGCTGTTAGACACGAAATTAAAACGAAGGATGAAAATCCGATATATGTAAAGGGATTTCGGCATCCCAAAGCAATGCAGGAAGAAATAAAAAAACAAATAAATAATTTATTAGATAATAAGATAATTCGACCGTTAATTTCACCGTACTCAGCTCCAGTTTGGATAGTACCAAAAAAAGCTGATGCCTCAGGTCAGAAAAAATTTAGATTAGTAATTGATTACAGGAAGCTCAATGATCATACTGAAAGTGATCGCTACCCACTTCCTCAGATAGATGAGATACTGGATAACTTAGGAAAAGCCAGTTATTTCACAACATTAGATTTAGCTCAAGGTTACCATCAGATTGAAGTTCATCCGGATTCTATTCGGAAAACAGCCTTTTCAGTTCCGCATGGTCACTTTGAATTTTTACGTATGCCCTTTGGTTTAAAGAATAGCCCAGCAACATTCGAAAGGTTAATGGACAATATTCTTAGGCCCTTTATTCATAAGTTTTGCTTCGTCTACATGGACGATGTCATTATTTTTTCCAAGTCACTGCAAGAACACTTAGTTCATATTGCGACTATTTTTGACACTTTCAGAAAAAATAATTTAAAAATTCAGTTAGACAAATCTGAGTTTCTCACGAAAGAAGTTTCTTTCTTAGGTCACGTAGTGACAACCGAAGGAATCAAACCTAACCCAGCAAAAATCGAAGCTATACAAAAATATCCTCTACCAAAAACAGTAAAAGAAATTAAATCATTTCTTGGTTTAATTGGTTACTACCGAAGATTCATACCCAACTTTGCAAAAATAACGTCGAAGTAACGAAGTAAACAATTCTTCCTCAAACTCTCCTGTAGAGCGCTTTCATTAAACTCTTATTGAAAAACTTAGGACCTTACAAGCCCAAAATCCAAATGATTCGTTAGATGACATTCTAACACACGCCATTCTTATTTACAACCAATCAATCCACAGTTTCACAGATTATTCCCCGTTCTCAATTCTGTACGGACCCTATGCAGAAGAAATACATTTCGACTTTGATCTTCCGATATACGAAACATATAATCAAAGACATAAAGAAGAACTCCAACCCTTTATTGCAGAACTATATAATAAACAAAAACAAAAAAGACAACAACTCTTAGATAGACAAAACGAAAATGCCGAAGATATACACCCACATACAAGAACAAACAAAAGACGATCTACACAAGATTACGCGAAAACAGAAACGCGGACTTTTTAATTTTCTAGGTACAGCCATCAAATACGTGACTGGAAATCCAGACGACTCTGACTTAGACTTGTTAAAATCACACATAATCTCTTTAGAAAATAAACAAAACGAAATCATAAAAAAATTTAATAACCAAATATCTTATGGAAACTCTTTTAACACGAGATTCGATAAACTTTAAAAAAAACTGAATTCTGATAATTCAATTCTCATATCTGCACTCAACAAATTATCAGCTGATTTTGACAGCTATATCATTCTACACAATGAGATAATAAATCTCCAAAATATAAACGAATTTCTAATGAAACTTATAAGAACCATTACTTTATCTGAACTTAATATCTCTAATATAGAATTATTCACTTTAAAGGAAATAATAGACCTTAAAGAGAACCTTCTCAAAATTTATCCCAGAAATTCAATTCCCAATAGTAATGAACACCCTTACGAACTTATAGAGTCAACAAAAACTTTAGTTTGTGTAACTTCAAATACAATGCTCATAATAATTAAAATCCCTATACTCCATGAAACTCCTTACACTACCTATAAAATCTATCCCATTCCAAACAAAGATCATGTTATGATTCTGCCACCTGCAAGCTACTATACAAATAATAAATGGTTCAACACTTGTATAGGACAAGGCGATAACATAGTTTGTTCCAACTATGTACAATCCAAATGTAACATACCCAATGTAGATAATTGCACAAAAACATTAATCACAGAGAACTTTTTCCAAGAAACCAGCAAAGTCATATTGCTAGGAATAGTTCACCCAATGAGAATCCAGCAGATAGAAATTAATTCAACCAGCCTCTTGACGACAGATGTACCAATAATGATTGAAGGTATCCAATTTAATAAAAAGACGTCTCAAGACATTTCCATTCCAAGAATTGTTCCAATAAAATTAATACCAAACCATGAGATGAAAATTGAAAAATTAACAATCCCAGAGACACATGGCCAAATTCAACCAATAGATACCATAGAAGTACTACCCCGATTATCCATAGGACTGAGCACCACTTCTGTTATAATATTTTTAACTATTTTAGCTTTCCTAATAATCTTCCTAATTAGGAAAAGAAAACGAATTTCCAAAATCCTATTTGGAGAAAAATTGCATCCTGCCCAGATCCAGATACTAGACGAGCTGATAGCCGAAGTAACCCAAACTTCGAGGACGAAGTCCCAACCAATGGAGGGAGGAGAAATGTAGCCATAAGCTCCCTTACTATTAAGAATCAGCAGATTCCGATATCCGACGTTATAAATAGGAAGAAATCAATATTTTTATTATTATTGTAATTATTATGTTTCAATAGTCAAGTTTAAATCATTAAATGTAGTAGTTTGTAGAATTTCTCAAAAATTGTAACTTTTTCGAAATAAAGATTTTTTTTTTGGGAATATCGACGTTGAAGAAACATTTATGGCGCTGCGAACCACAGGATATTTCATACAGAAACATAGTCGTTTCCTGGTCTACATTAGTTTAATGAAATCCTGAAGAACCTGGTAAAAGAGAAAAATGTATTGGAAATCAAACACGATCATCCTTGCGTAAGTTTTTCCTTTCTTTACCATTGTTTATGAGCATTTATTATTTTAATTGAATTCTTAAACATTTACATTAAATTTATTATTTATTGTTTATTGAATTTATATTATTTATAACATTTTACTTCAACGAATTTTTATATATATTTGCATTTATATTTTTTGCATATATTTTATGAGTACATTGAATGATATTTCCCAAAATAGTATCGAAAATTTAAGTTTACTATTCGACAATTTAAATTTAAAAATAAAAAGAAATCTACAAACCTCTAAATCTAAGCCTGCATCTAAATTACGTTCCAAAATGCCGATGACCAATAGCGATATTGCTAGCCTTTGCTCAACTCTGCCCGAATTCTCTTCTGGAGACAACCTCTCCACCTTTATCAAAGCAGTAGATAATTTAATAGTTTTCTTAGGCACCCAAGATTTAAATCCGTCCCAAGAATTTATCTTAAATTCCCATATCGTATCTCGAATTAAAGGAGAACCTAGAAATTTCTTAAACTATTCTAATAAAACCAATTGGACAGAAATTCGTCCAGCGTTATTAACTAAATACGGAGACAGACGTTCCGAAGACATATTAGTAACACAACTATTCACTACCGTCCAAAAACATAGTGAATATATATTATATATATATATATATATATATATATATATATATATATATATATATATATATATATATATATATATATATATATATATATAACAGCGCTACAGGCCTTGTAGGTCCCTGGCTTCTAAAAACTTGGTTATTTCCCTCCATTTTTTTCGGTCCCTTGCTTTCTCTCTCCAGTTTCTCATGCCGATTTTTGACAAATCTTCCTTTACTGCTTGAAACCACTTCTTCTTTGGACGTCGTCTTCTTTTTTCCCCATTTTTCCCTACTTCAGTATTGTTTTAACATTTCGATTCTCTAGCATTCGTATAATATGACCAAGCCATCTAGCTGTTTGGGCTCGTATTTTTGCCGTAATTGCTGGTTTTTCATACATCCTTATTATTTCTTTATTCGTTCGTCTTCCCCAAATATTTTCTGCCTTCTTTATTTATATTTAGAGCTCCTTTCTTTCCCAGATCTCTTTCTTTTCTTCCTACTGCTTTATAATCCACGTTTCACTGGCATACATCACTGTAGGTCTGATTACTGTATCGTAGACTCGCAGTTTAGCTGTTCTTGACACATGTTTTGTTTTCAGTAATGAATTTAGTGACCCTATCGTTATACTTCCCTTTATTAATCTTCTGTCTATCTCTTTTTCTTCTTTTCCCGTGTTCGTTATGGTTACTCCTAAGTATTCAAATTCTTACACTTTTTCAAAACTATAGACAGTCTCTGCTCCTTTCATTTTGATATATTTATTATATGTTAGGTCTCCTCTCATTTCCATATATTGCGTTTTTGTTTAATTTATTATTAATCCGTCGACATATCGTAGGAACGAGAAATTCAGAATCATGGCGAATATTAAAAGCACTTCAACGAAATAAGACAGAGAAAACCCAGATCGGCAAAATTAGTAAAAACGAGTGGCAAGAATACTACGTAGAACTACTTACAGAAAACCGTCCCCAATTTCAGGAAGAGAATATAGAACATGCAGGAAATGGGGCATACGACCAGATAGAAATAAGCCTGGCAGAAGTTAAGAGAGCAATCAAGACATTGAAGAACAAAAAAGCCAAAGGACCCGGAGGAATACCAAACGAACTAATTAAAAGCGGAACGGAAAAGTTATTCCGCATGCTACATAGAATGTTCGAAAGAGGACTAAATGGAGAAGAAATACCTGCGGAATGGACACAAGCATACATCACATCCATACATAAGAAAGGAAACAGGAAAAAATGTGAAAACTATAGAGGAATTAGTATAATATCGTCGGTAGGTAGACTTTACGGGAAAATTATTAAGGAAAAACTAGAAACTGAAATAATAGGAAAAATTGGAGAAGACCAAGCAGGGTTCACAGTAGGAAAATCATGCCTAGATTATACGTACACATTAGAACAACTGATAGAGAAGAAAATGGCAAAAGGTAGACCGGTCCATCTGGCCTCTGTTGATCTAAAGAAAGCATTTGACTCAATACCTAGAGTCAAATTATGGGAAGCAATGAATGATCTCGGAATCCGACAAACACTAATAAAAGCAGTTAAAGCAATATACAAAGAAAACAAAGTAGCTATTAAATGTGGAAATAAAGCCTACAATCCATTTAAGACGACAAAAGGACTTCTACAAGACTGTGCTACGTCCCCTACTCTGTTTAAAATATTCTTGGAAAAGACACTCAAACCATGGAGGAGAAAGTGCGAAGGAATGGGCATACCAGTAAGAGACGAATACCTATACACCTTAAGTTTTGCCGACGATCAAGTAGTCATCGCACAAGATGAAGAAGATCTCAGCTTTATGCTCAGAAAACTAGAAGAAGAATATAAAAACAACGGAATGGAAATAAACTTAGAGAAAACCGAATACCTAACAATAGAAAACAAGGATATGAGAAACCTAGAGATAGACGAGGGAAGACAAATAAATGGAACAAATAAATTCAAGTATTTAGGAACCATAATATCGAACCAGGGAACAACAGAAGAAGATATAAACAACAGACTGAGACAAACAAAAAACTGTATAAGACAACTAAACTCAGTGTTGTGGGATAAGAACATTACGATAAAGACAAAAAAGAGAATATATAATACCCTGACAAGAAGTATCCTGACATATGAGTCCGAAAACTGGAGAATAAACAAGAGAAATAGAGGTAGAATAAGAGCAGTAGAAATGGAGTTCCTGAGGAGAAGCTGTAGACTTACAAAAAGAGACAGAATTGAAAACGCAGAGATTAAGCAGAGAATGGGAGTGCAATCAGACATAATCGACTATATAGAGGAGAAGAGACTATCCTGGTACGGCCACGTCAGAAGAGCGGACAGAGGACGCTGAATAAACAAAATCACAGAATGGAGCCCGATTGGAAGAAGAAAGAGGAAGACCCCGAAGGTCATTCAGAGATGAAATCAACGAGGCTATGGAGAAAAGAACCCTACGAGATGGAGACTGGAATGACAGGGAAAATTGGAGAAAACGGTTGAGTGAAGGAAGACAGTGAAAACTGTGGAAATCCTTAGTAGTAGTATTAATCCGTATCTTTTCGCTTTTTCTTCAAATTTCTGGAAAACTTTTTGTAAATATTTTTTGTTTGCGCTAGTATCACCACATCATCCGCGTACGCTATGCACCATTTCCTTCTATTAAAAATAGTCCTGTTTGTGCTTATATTTGGTCTTCTTACGATTTGTTTTAATACTAGGTTAAATAAATTCATTGATAGCGGATTTCCTTTTTTAAATCTTTATTCACTGTGAACTGTTTTAAAAAGCTTCCTTCCATTATTACCCTATTCATCGTGTTCCTAAGCGTCATTCTCGCCAGCCTCACAAGTTGTTCTGCTATTTCTAATGTTCTCATGGCCTCATGTAGCATCGTTTGATTTAGGGAATCATATACTTGTTTAAAATCGATAAATAGCATATGTAATCATAAGTTTTGTTTGTAACAGTTCTATTTTCTATTAATTTTAACATACTTATTTGATCAGTATTTGTTCTTTCTGATCTAAAACCTACCTGGTATTCTCCAATCACTTTGTTATCAAATTTTAATAATCTTTTACTAATAATTTTTGCAAGTACTTTATAGACTACTTCTAATAGTGCTATAGCTCTATAGTTTTCGCACTCCATTTTGTCTCTTTTTTTATAGATACGACAAATAAGAGAACTATTCCATTGTATTGCATTTCTTTCTTTTGCCAGATTATTAGTGTCAAGCGAAATAGTCTTTCCTTCAATCTTTCGCCACTTTCCCTAAAAATCTCAGCTGGGATACCACTTTCCCCTGCCATTTTGTTATTTTTTAGGTCTCTTATTATTTCTTTGACTTCATTCAGAGTTGGTTCCTCGCACGCCCCTTCTTTATCTTCTTGCCAATTCTCATTTTCCTCAAGTTTCTCTTGTTGGTCTGTATTTACTTTAAAATATTTCGCCTATATGTTTAATTTTTTTGTTGTTTTGTCTAGAAGTAAGCCTTCTTTGTTTCTGCAATACTGTGCATTATTATTTGTAGTTTCTCTGCATTTCTTAACTTTTTGGTAGAAATTCTTTACCTCCTTGTTTATGTAGGCTTCTTTTTCTATGTTTTTCTATTTCAGTTGCTTTTCTAGCTGTTCTCTTTTCTTTTTTCTGCAAATTCTTTTCACTTGCCTTCTTCCTGCCACATAGTTTTCGATTGCATTTTGGGTATTTTCTTTATCTCTTTGCAGTTTTGCCCTGTTTCTTCTTGGCAAAACATTCCTACATTCTTCATCGAATTAGTATTGCCGTCTTTTTATATGCTCTCTTCCTATACACTGTTCTGCTGCTTCCGACATGGCGGTCTGTATAGTCTGCCATTCTTCATATATGTCCCGTTTGACTGAATTCTCTAGTTTTTTATTTATCACTTCCTCTAGTCTGTTTACAACGTGCTTCTCTTGAAGGCTCTAATTGGTAATGAATCAAAACAGGTTTTGATATTATTGATAGTTCTTGTTTTAGTTTTGCTATTATTAGTATATGGTCACTGTTGGTATCTGCCCCTCTGTAACTCCTGCAATCGATTATTGCCTTATCATGTTTGCTTTTAATTAGAATATGATCTATCTGATTTTTTATTTTTCTATCAGGAGAAGTCCATGTTACCTTATGAATGTCTTTGTGATCAAACTTTGTGCTAGCTATCTTCATTTTGTTTTCTGTAGCAAATTCTAATAACTTTTTCCCGTTTTCATTTGATTCCTTATGTAAACTTCGTCCCCCTGTTATCGTTGTATATATTTTCTCCTTTCCAACTTTCGCATTCCTGTCACAAATGATTATCTTTATATCAGATTTCTATATATTTCCTATTAGGGTGCTTAGCTTTTCGTAGAACTCTGTTTTGGTTTCTGTCTTTATCTTCAGTGGGCGCATGCACATTAAAGATACTTTTCTTCCTATACTTTCCTCTTCCTCTCAAGTAACATATTATTCTGTCTGATATTGGTTGAAAATTTACAACTGCTTTGTTTACTGTCTCCGACACCATGAATCCTAATTTAAAATATCTCTTGATTCCCCCACTCTAGAACAGTGTGCTCTTTCCTATTTTTATTATTTCATTTCCCAGTTGTTTCGTTTCTTGCAGGGCAAGGATATATATTGAATATTTTGTCATAATTTGGTCGAAGTTTCTTAAAGCTCCTTGCTCATAAGTACCTCTCACATGCCAAGTCCCAGTTTTTATTATATCCTTGGATTGTTGCCTTTCTTTTGTGTTTATTTTTCCGTTTTCCATGGTCGTATTTCTTTGCATTGCCATTTCGGTATCATATCTCCCCGGTTGTTTTGCTTCTACTAGTTTTTTGGTAATTTTTCTTTGGTATTTTCTTTTAGTTGTTATTTTTCTTCATCCCATATCTATTCTTTTCCATTCATAAACAACTTTATAGTCTATTTTTGTCTGTTTTTCTTTACTTTTTGCTTCATTTGCTATTTTAACTATTTCTTTCTATAGTTCTTTTTCTTTTGCTGTCAGATCATTATTTATGTAGATGCGATCTTTATGATACTTCAACTTACTTTGCCTATTCAGTATCTCAATTTCATACGTAAAAGTTTCTGTTTCTATGGCATAGACTGTTTCTCCTATTTTTGTTGCATTCCTCTGTTTTATTTGCGTTTGCAGTTCTTGTGATATGAATGTTTGTATGCTTTCTTTCAGTTTTTTATCATCATTTGTATCTATTTTTATTCTCGATATAATCAAACTTTTTGTTTTGTTTTTTCAAACTGTTAATGTAATAGTTTGACAAATAGTTGACATTTTAAAAATTCCTTACTTATTAACTATTCTGATGTTTTGGCAACGCTGTGGGGTTCTGACGTATATCTTGAATGACGTGTAATCAGTTTTATATGAAAAATTCTATACTCACAGGTTCGTATGATTTTCAATGCACTGTCAAGTTTAACTTTACGTTGTAATAGTATAAAAGTTTAATTTTTTTATTTTTATCTTCTTGTGACCCGATGTATCTAATGTTCAGATATGTGATATGTGAGCTCTTTGGGATCCAAATTTTATTCAGTGTCTGAATGAGCATTTAGCTTTTTATTAACGTGTAAAGAATTAAAAAAGAAAAGAAATGGAACTTATATTTAAATTTACTTACGAAATGTAGGCTCTAAACCTTATAACTGATATGTAATTTTTGTTGGATGTATATATATTCGACTTGTCGGCATAAAATAGAGAATATACGATGAAACGTAGACATACTTCAGACATGGGTCGCCTTCGGTGGAATTCTGGCTACGATGCGGAGAAACTTTTCATGGTAATTTCAAAACAATTCGTCAGTGTCAGCCTTGGATTTAATAGCGCATTAAAATTTTGTCAAGAATTGTTATCAAGATTGTCGGTATGCCAATGAAGGCTTTTGTTCGCTGCATTCAAGTAAAACGAGATTATTTAGAAAGAAAATGCAAATTAAGAGTTGTTCACAAATGCAGACTGTTTTCAGGATTAAAAAACGTTTTTGCTTGTAATAAAATTAATAAATAATGTAAAGAAAAATACCCAATAAAACAATATCTCCCTATAAAAACATTTTGTTTATGGCAAGTTTTTTAACTTTTTATAAGTTTGAAAGTGTCTTACCTAAACTCAATAATCAACACATAATTAAATTTTTAGCAACCGTTAAAAATGGATATTGTATTATATTATTATAAAATTATATATGTTTTATTTGACAAAATATTTTAGCTCTATAATAAAAATCTCTGTATTCCAGTGTAGGTAATACTCTTTCGGTCTTATTGACAATTAGGATAGAGGCACCACTTATGGCTACTTTAAAAACTTTTTTAAAAAATCTTCAGGAATAACGTTTTACAGGTTAGTATACAAATATGTAAACAAAGTAATGGCCCGTACTTCAGAGAATAAATTAATAGTATTTGACTGTATTAATTTATCTTTATGTATAATATATCGTGTTTTTAGTGTTTACCGCGGGATAAATA
This sequence comes from Diabrotica undecimpunctata, assembly GCF_040954645.1. Classification (NCBI taxonomy): domain Eukaryota; kingdom Metazoa; phylum Arthropoda; class Insecta; order Coleoptera; family Chrysomelidae; genus Diabrotica; species Diabrotica undecimpunctata. Next base: position 50,004,216 of record NC_092810.1, on the reverse strand, counting down.
AATCATAGTTTATTAAAAATGTATTGCACTTTTTTAGATTATGATTAAATATTCTGAATAATTAATCATATTTTTGTAGTAGTTTTAATATTATTGAGTCCGGCCATGATCCCACCGCCATATTGGTATCATCCTTAGCCAGGCCTACCTACGCCGTTTTTAATACACACGTTAATATGCTCATAGCTTCTTCATAGATTCTCTCAATGCTAGTTTGATTACAAAACTAAATTATTAATATATTCCCTTCTGTATGTTTGATCTAAATTTTGAAACAAATTTGGTGTGAAGATATTTTTTGTCTTGCGATTATAAAAGTTAATTTAAAACTAATACCGCAAACTAGTCAACGATACTGCTGATATATATTATCTAATTTTAGAAAACAACTTTCGGAGAAGCTTAAGGCAGAGAAAGTTTTTGTGCACGACCTAAAATCTCCGTTACAATTTAATTTATGTTAAGTAACTTTAAATTAGATTTCGTGATAAGAAAGACATTATTATTTGTTAAAATCTACAAATATATAACAGATGACCTTTTTTTTGTTTTATTTTGAAAAAATGTGTACCTAGAAAGCTTTAATAAGGCTGTTTTAAGTTAAGAAATGACAAAATAGTATAAAATAATGTGGCTCTTCTTACAGCGAAAACTGTAGAACAGTAATAAATTTAGGGATTACTATTAAATCCAAAATAAGATTAAACGTCACACAGTGTGTTATTAGTAAGTAAAAGGGGAAAATCCCAGTAGTTGGCTGTATACCATAGTTTAAATAAACTTACAAAAAAGCAAAAAAAGGCATATTCCCGGTAGCTCAGTTAGGCTTTCGGAGAAATAAAGGAGCCATCGACTGTCTGTCACAATTAACTACTGATATACAATTGTCCTACTCAAATAATAATTATTTGGCAGCACTTTTTCTAGATATTTCGGGAGCATATGATAATGTTATCTTAAACTTACTTTTCAAAAAACTAAGACATATAGGAGTCCCAACGAGATGTGCACAGGTATTGGTTAATCTATTTGTTAATAGACAAGTATTCATTCGGTGCAATAATAAATTGATTGGTCCAAGGTTAGTTTATCAAGGTTTGCCGCAGGGATCTGTGCTTAGTCCTCTCTTGTTTAATCTATATACTATGGATCTACATAGTATGGGAATTAATTGTAATATTTTACAATACGCCGATGATTTCTGTCTTTATACTTCTAAAAATTCTTATCAGGAATGTATTGATTGAATAAAACGAATTATGTACAGTGCAAGAGAATACTTTCTTAACCAAGGGTTGGAACTTACTTCGAACAAATCTGCTGTGGTGTTGTTTACTCGTCATCGCTTACCGAATATATCCAGCATTAGAATTGATAATCTAAGTATACCGGTCCAAAAACACTATACTTATCTTGGCGTCACACTTGATACTAAATTAACATGGGAAGAACATATTAATAACGCCTAAATATTTTAAAAGTAGTTAACCGTCACCAATAGGGCGCTGATCCTAAGGTTAACCTAATGTTTTATAGGGCATATACCAGGTCAGTTCTTGACTATGGTTGCTTTTTATATGGGTCTGCTACAAATACTAGACTTAAAAAATTAGACCGAATCCAGTACAAAGCTCTACGTTTGGTTTTAGGTGCACTTAAATCTACGCCTACTGAAAATCTATTAGCCGAATGTATGGAACCTCCACTACATTTAAGACGTCTTTTTTTTAGCTGAAAAGTTTATCCTTAAATGTCAAAGTAATAACCAATCCTACCTATTGCAAAAAATATCCGACATATCTGTGTCTAACTTAGTTGACAAATGGTGGCATAACAAAAATTCTCCAACTTTAGCTATAGCATTTTCTTATTGTTTCTTCCTATTTAGAAATCCCAGCTGAAACTAATTTCTTCCAATCTAATTTCAATATTCTTTATTCCCAAACCAAAGTTTATTTTCCTACTTTTGATAATAACAACGCCATTCAACTTCAGAAACAAGTTGCCAAATTTGATAAGCCATATAGGATTTTCACAGATGGGTCAAAATCCATTTTGGGAGTTGGTTGTGCGGTATATCCAAAACAATCAAGAACATATTACGTATAAATTAAACCAACAATGTTCTATTTATTCCGCAGAACTTTTTGCAATATATCCAGCTCTGGAATGGACTATTGAGAAAAGAATGTCTGATCAACAAATAGTAATCATGTCGAATTCAAAATCTTCGTTGTCTGCTTTAGATAATTCGCATAAGCATATATACAAAAATCGTCAAAATTTTAGAAAATCAACTAAAGCTACTTGAAAGAAATAATTCAGTCTCTTTCATTTGGGTAAAAGGACATGCTGGTATCTCGGGTAACACCAAAGCAGATTATTTTGCTAAAGAAGCAGCTTCAAAAGGATTAGAAATTAGCTGGCTCAATAGAAGTGATTTAGTCTCGCTGCGTAAACAAGAATTAAAAGAAAACTGGGAAATTGAATGAAATGCTTTTTGTAGCAGAAGTAACAACTTTTATACAAAAATTCACCCTGTTTTACCTATTGTGCCTTTTGATGCAAGAAGTCATCCCAGTAGAAGAGTATATTCAATGTTTGTTAGATGTCTTGTTAATCATGCTACTGTGAAAGCCTATCTTCATAGATTTAATTTAAGTGAAACCGAACTTTGTGATTGTAATGGTAACACTGACGATATCAATCATTGGATGTTCGGGTGCATATATAATGATGCTGCTATTAAGTATCTATTGGAAAATCTGATAAAAGAACAAATACCTCTTCCTCAGTGTCAATCTTCCATTTTATATATCTCTCGTCATAGTATTAGGTTTAACCAAATTTTTTGGGAATATTTAAAAAGGACTAAAAGAAAATTTATAATGGAATGTATAATGTAAATGTATAAATCTAGCTTTGTTCCCTCTGTCTATCCTTATGTTATATAGTTACCTTCTAACCGTTGCCTGTCTTGTGTTATAATAAAGTCGCTATGAAAGGCACCTTAGCGTGAAAAGTATCCCTACATTATGTAATCCCTTGTTGGTTCTAAATATTCACTTTAAGTTGGTTAGGGCATTGAATGAAACGAATGAATGTATGGTTTTTTATCAATCTACTGATTCTTTTGTGATACTGACGTTTACATTATATTTTTAATCTACCTCTATGCGAAGTACTATTTTGTTAACAAATGCAATAGGTCAATACATCATTAACAAATTCAAGTAGTCAAATACATTATCGTGGCTGAATGGATCAAGTTATCCAAAGTCATTAATTAAATAAAAAAAAAAGAAGCAAAAACTTCTGGTGTATGATAGTATATTATTTTATAAAAAATAATTAAAAGTTATCCAAAAGGACTGCAATTATTCCAAAACGTTTTTGGTCCAGTCGGACCATCATCAGTGAAACCTGAAAGTATATTTGGCCAGCCTGGAACTAGAGTGGTCTATGTAGCAAAACGTAATACCGAAGAAAAACTGACAAACGCGATTGGATTTATCCTATACTTGACATTTAAAATAAAGTGTACAATATTACACAATTATCTTTCTAAATGTTGTAAAAATCAATACCAAATGGAAAATAAAACTTTTCATTGCAAATTATTTTATTAACCTTCCATCTCTCGCACCGTTAGAAAAAATCTAACATTTTTAAATATTTCGCCATAATTTTCGAAATATTGCTTCTTTTGGGTTCTGCAACCAGGAATACTCCTATGAAGACTCGTATAAGACCACGGTTCGTAGACTTACTACGGTTGCCTCTTCCGACTGGGGTGGGGATGCTTGAGTTACGTCACCAGAGTACACAAGAATACAAAACCCATTTATTCGCGATTGAAACTGAATGTAGAGGGCAGGTAGATTGCAGTGTTGATTGGTTGAAGGGGAAGAATTACGTCACGAGAGTACAGTTTCGGGCTTAATATTCATTGGTTAGGCGGAAGAAGCAACCGTAGTAAGTCTACGAAGCGTGGTATAAGACTATGTTAAAAATAATGGTGGGAGTACCTATTATCTTATAGCCGACAGCAGTTGTTAGTTCAAATCTAACACGCGAGCGATCGCGTTCCTCGGAGCGTTAGAAAAAATCTAACTACGCGAGTGTTGGCGTGTGTTGATTTTTAGAGAGATCACTTAAGAAAAGTTTTAGTATTATCATAAAAGGTAAGATTTTTAGTGAAATACCCATAGATTGTTGAACATCCGTTATTATAAGCGCTATTTTGGTTTAATGCAGGTAAATATGGACAAGAAAATAGAAAACCAGTTACTAAAATGGTATAAAAAAATAGACAGCGATGTGGAACCACTAGATTCTGATAAGGACTTAAGTGATGTTCGTTCTAAACACAGTATCCACAATACAGATTCTGAGCAGTCTACACAAGATCTACCCAGTGATCCTGAAGATGCCATGGAAGACAGCGGCCAAGATGATGGTTATCCAAGATTTTATGACAAAGATAAAACACCATGGTTGAAATATAAGAAACACACTCCCAAAGGTAAGACCAAAGCTTGTAATATTGTTACAAATTTACCTGGGGTAAAAGCAAAAGCAATAGGCTAAATAGACTAAAACTATACTAGAATGCTGGAAATTGTGTTTTTCGGATGCTATGAATAATATTGTAAAATATACAAATCAAAAACTGGATATGATGAGAGTGTTTTATACTCGCCCTAGAGATTGTCCTGGTGTTGACTACGAGGAAATGCAAGCATTTATCGGACTTTTGTTCCTTGCTGGGGTAAAGAGAGCGCAACATCTAAATACCGATGAACTGAGGAAATTAGATGGCATAGCTCCAGATATTTTTGCAGCTACTATGTCAAAGAAAAGATTTCACCTTTTCCAGACAACTTTGTACTACGTGAATCTTTTATCATCGAATTGGAACAAACATCATACCGCATATTTCTAACCCAAAACAAAACATGTTTCAAATGCAAATTAACTGGACAACCATTCTCACACTAATAGTGCAATGCACACAGAAATGGGACAAAATCTATCAATAAATCATACTCAACAAGATAATCAACAAAATACTCCCAAAATCTCAAATCTCACTCCCTCCCCACTTACTACGTCTTTTCAAACCACATTACAAATAGTAGCAATCCCAAATTTATCAATAAACTAAACCCAACAATGCTCACTACAAAATACATTTATACGTTTGACCACTTCTCCCGTTAACACTACAATTGCAACACCTACATCGTCCGAGTCATCCTCTAATACCCAAAAACATAAATCAACCTCACCTGAAAACAGATCAACACCTACTTCCAAATAAAATAACACATATGAATTCTAACGAATCTTATAATAATAACTTGAAACAAAGCAACCGGAAAAAGAACCCTAGAGGATGCAATTGAAAAACCTAAGCTTCAATTAAAGAAAATAACCAAAACGGATGACAAAAACTTAAGAAAAGATGAGATACCAAATCTCCAAACATTACTAGAAACAGTTAGAGAATACGTAGAAAGGGAAAAACAATTGTTAAGCTTCGATTAAATAGTGGATCTATTGGAAAATATACAAGGATAAAAAGACATGATCAGCGTAACAAAATTGTACTTAGAAGACTCTCATGCACTTATAAAGTTTCTAACGGAATTACATCCATACTAGATTGACAAAAGAATAAAAACCAAAAACTTAATACGAAAACTTGGCAAACACATAAGTTTACTCCCTGCAGTGAAAAGTTCATTGTCAGAAGAAGATTCCGACTCATCGGTAAATAATTCCTCTAAAGAATAATTATATTCAATTCTCTGTTTCAATGGACCTTAAATGGGTTTTATACCCATTTTAAAAAACTAAAACATATTATCTCTGAAACACTCTTATCTATTATCTGTCTACAGGAAACAAATTTCAAAAACTAAAACCATGTGTATAACTTTTGTAATTATTCATGTTTCTATAATAACATATTAATCCAAAACATTGCTAGTGGAGGAGTAGCAATTTACGTGGATGAAAAATTCATGAGCACACAGTTACCAGTGACTTCAAATAATAGTAAATTAATAACTATCGCAAATATACCTCAAAAGATTTATATATGTAATATGTATATCCCACCAAATCAAACTATATCCCAAGAAGATTAAACAGCTATTTTGGAACAAATTCCTTCACCTAGAATTATTGTTGGAGATCTTAATTGCCACAATCCGATGTGGGGTTCCATAAAACTCAACATGAAAGGACGAATTATAGAAGATATTATAACATCCCAAAATCTGAATCTACTAAACGACGGAAGACTAACCAGATTTAACATACAAAATGGCGCATCATCGGCAATTGATATTTCTCTGTGTGTCCCAGTTCTGTCCACTACGTTAACAAGGGACGTTCTACCCTACTTATATGGTAGTGACCACTACCCCATTATAATTTTTAACGCATCAAAAAACCACAAATATCGAATCGCCTATCTCAAAGTGGAATAATAAAAATGCTGATTGGACTAACTTTACCAAACAGATCGAACAGGATATTAACCAAACCAACTTCACATCATCAAACGACATTGACAAGTTTTTAAGTACATTTTTACAAACCATCACAGCAGGTGTAGAGACGTATGTAAGAAAAACAAAAATTTTAAAGAAATATAAACCTCTTCGGTGGTGGACACCTGAATTCAGCCAAGCTTCAAGAGTGTATAAGAAAATTTTCAATAGCCTAAAGCATCATAAAACAGACGAAAACATAACGGACTACAAAAAACGAAGATCTGAGGCAAGATACATTCTAAAAACAGAATAGAAAAGAATTCTGGAAAAAATTCATCTCATCTCTAAATACCTCTTCAAGCATGAGTACAGTTTGGAGAAACTTAAGGAAGATCTCTGGCAAAAGTCAGCCATATAAGATTCCTTTTCTAGCAAAAAATAACAAAATAATTAGTGATAAAAAAGAAATCGTAGATATATTAGCAGACCAATACGAATTCAATTCCAGTGATGAACATTACACTGATAATTTTAAAATACATAAAAACAACGTAGAAAAAAATATATTAGAATTCGACGGACAAGAAATTCACAACCTTAACGTTTCTTTTTCCTTCATAGAGCTTGCTGAAGCCTTAAACTCTTCCAAAGATTCAAGCCCCGGACCAGACGGTATCCTCTTAGCATTTCTACTACATCTACGAGACAACGGGAAAAATTTATTACTAGACCTTTATAATTTTATCTAGAGAAACCAGGCTTTCCCATCAACTTGGTCTACTTCTTCTTCTGTTGTTCTGTTGGTGCCTATCCTCTGTGGATGTTGGCAATCACGTTGGTCCATACAACTTTGTTGACAGCTGCTCCAAATAGATGTATGGTAGTCATTCCTGCCCACTGTCTGATGTTCTTCAACTATGATGTCCTTCTGCGCCCTTGAGATCTTTTGCCTTCTATCTTGCCTTGTAAAATTAGTTGAATTAGTTGATACTTCTCATTGCGCATCACATTCCCTAAGAATGTCATCTTTCTGATTTTTACGATACGAATAATTTCCAGATCTTTATTCATACGTTGGATCACGGTGTTGTTTGTAACATGATGTATATAGAAAATTCTGAGCATGCGGCAATAGCACCACATTTCGGCGGCTTCTAATTGTTTGGATGTTGCCTCCGTGAAGGTCCAGGCTTCGACTCCATATAAAAGGGTAGAAAATACATAGCATCTCAAGACTCGTGTTCTTATATCAATGTTCGGTGCATATTACATAAAATCTTCCTGAGGCGATTGAAGACAGCTCTCGCCTTTTCTATACGACATCTTATTTCCTGTGAGTGGTCCCATTTCTTATTTAGGCTGCATCTAAGGTATGTAATTTTGCCGAATATTTTCAAGGGTTCATTATTAGCTGTAAATTGGTGCTATATTACGTCGTTTTTACTTACTACAAGAATTTTGGTCTTCTTACAATTTAATTTTAAGCCGTATTTGGGGCCGTATCACAGGCTTCCACTACACGTTCTATTAATGTTTGCAGATCTTTCGCATTATCAGCAATCAAAACCGTATCGTCTGTATATCTTAAATTGTTTATATAGTCCGTCTAGAAAGTATCCGGAATTTTATATTTTTCCTAATTTTAATAGATTTCCTTTTTGTAATATTTTAAGACAAAAGTAATGCATCAAGTAGGTTGTGCCGATAGTATAAATTGTTTATATAGTCCGTCTAGAAAGTATCCGGAATTTTATATTTTTCCTAATTTTAATAGATTTCCTTTTTGTAATATTTTAAGACAAAAGTAATGCATCAAGTAGGTTGTGCCGATAGTACGTTATGGACAAAATCGCATGACAACATCATCTGTCAAATATTTTTGTTTGTAAACAGACTTAAGGTTTGTGAAATAATGTATCAAGTTGAAAAAAGGAAAGTGGTGGAAGATTTGTATAGAAAGGGTGCCGAAAGGTAAAAAATTAGTGCAATTGACTAAACTCGGAAAAAGTGCAGTGTATTAGACAATAAAGAGGATAAAAAATGGCATAGATATAAGACATAGACAGTTTCGGGTAGATTGCGTAAGATTCGCGGAAACAATTTAAATGCTTTGGTGGCTTTAGAACGACCACCTCTTTGGTGGCTTTTAAATGACATCTCTGCAAAGGCAACGAAGAATAGATTTTTGTCAACATTTTCGAGAAGATAATTTTAATAATGTCTTTATATCTAATAAAAGTTGTTTCCAGCTTGGAGCATTCATCTAAAAGTCCTATCAAGAGAAAATGTTACCATTTAAATTTTCAAATTTCCCACTAAAATAATGGTTTGGGGAATATCTCAGCGTGATGCTACACCTCTCTGTATAGTTAATGGTACTGTTGATAGTGCGAAATATTGTGACATAATAAATGATTTTTTTCTTGAAACGGCTCATGTTTTATATCCAGAGGGGTGGCGTTTTCAGTAAGAAAATGCAAGATGCCATACTTCTGCTAATACTCAAGCTTGGATGCAAGAACACGAATTGGCAACAATTCCGTGGCCAGCAGCATCTTCAGATCTTAGCCCCATTGAAAACATATGGGGACTGATGAAGATTGAAGTAGAACGAGCAGCGCCACGAGATAAAGAAGGTTTGATTCGGTCAGTTTTACAGGCCTGGAACACCATTACCGAAAATTATGACCTTGACCTAGTTTCGGGTGTACCTGGACGTTTAGTTTAGTGTTTAGATTTAAATGGAGGTTGTATAAGTAAATAAGATGAATTATTATTTAAAGTTTTATATTTTAAGTGATAGGAATAAATACCGTAAAATTATAATTCTGCTTTTTTTTTCCGAATACTTTCTAGACGGACTATAATTTCACCATTGATTTTTATACCTTCTCTTAAACCATCAATAGCTTCCCTGAACAGCATTTCCGAGTAAGTATTGAACAACGTCGGCGATAAAATGAAGCCCTGACGTACTCCGCGTTTTATCGGGGTTTTATGTAATCAACTTAATCCGAAGCAAAAATACTACCACTTCTTAAGCCTGAGAAATCCCGGACATCACCTGAGTCATATCCACCAATATCTTTAACCAATATTATATGTAAAACGGGAGACTATTATATATATGTAGAGTGTTAGAGAAAATGGTAAATAAAAGGCTGATATGGTGTTTAGAAGAACAAAAACTCCTTATTCTACAAGAAAGCGGATTTAAGCAAAATAGATCCACTATTCTTCTTCTTCTTAGGGTGCCTGTCCATTCCGAACGTTGGCGATCATTCTGGCTATGATGACTTTGTTGGTTGCTATACGAAATAGCTGTGTTGAGGTCTTTCTATACCATGCTCTCGGGTTAGTAAACCAGGATATTCTTCTTCGTCCTGGGACCCTTCTTCCTTCAATCTCACCTTGTAAAATGCATTGAAGTAGCTCGTATCTGACTTGATTTCTCAGTATATGTCCAAAGTACTGCAGCTTACGGCTCTTCACGATGTTGACCAAATCCACAGTTGTATTCATCCTCCGCTGTACTTTTTTATTGGTAACTTTGTCTGTCCATGGTATCTTCAGGATCCTTCTGTATGACCATAGCTCAAAAAAGCCTGAAGTTTTGATAGAGTTTCCGCCTTCAATGTCCACGTTTCTACTCCGTACAGAAGCACTGAGTATACATAACATTTAAGGAGCCTTATTTTTGTTTTTGGGGTGAGGTCATGGCTCTTGAACACAAAACTCATAGTCAAGAATGCACTTTTTGCCTTTCCGATACGACATTTAATCTCCTAGGTATTGTCCCACGACTCATTAATTATAGTTCCCAAGTAGTTGTATCCACTATAGATAACCTAATAGACGTAGAGTCAGGAATACATGAAGCATTTGCAAATAAGTAAGATTGTATCGCAGTATTTTTTAATATTAATAAAGCTTATGATACTGTCTGGCGATTCAATATTATATCAAAATTGCATAATTGGAATATCAGGGGCAATATGTTAAAATTTATTTTAAATTTTCTTCAATCTCGCAGCTTCATAGTTCGATCAGACAACGTTAACTCATACAAAAAAGTTCAAGAGAACGGAGTAGCACAAGTATCAGTTATAAGCTCAACCCTTTCTCTAATAGCCATAAACGACATTCTTCCACAATGCTCACCGATTGTTAAAGGAAGATTATACGCTGATGACTTAGTTTTACTTGCCAAAGGAAAAAACTCTACATCTATTCAAAAACATTTACAACTAACAATCAATCAGTTAGAATCATGGTCTAGGTATATCGGATTACAATTTTCACCGACAAAAACTAAATGTATTTTATTCACACGAAAACATAACACTCTAAATCCACATCTGAAGCTATATAATCAAACCCTCAGTTTCACAAATAATCTCAGATTTTTAGGTATGGTTTTCGACCAAAAGCTCTCCTGAAAAAAACATACAGAAGAACTTAAAAAATCATGCCAAGCAGGATTAAATTTTATGAAAATTATTTTCAGCAAAACTGGGAAGCAGATCAAAATACACTATTACATGTATATAAATCTTTAGTTAGATTCAAACTCGACTATTGTGCGATAGTTTATTCATCAAGCAAAGTATCAGTATTTAAAACCTTAGAAACTGTTCAAAACTCAGCTCTACGAATAGCCACAGGTGCGTTTCGAACGACACCAGTTGAAAGTTTACAATGCTTAACAGGAGAACCACCCCTAAGTTTACAATGCAAATACCTTTTTATCTCATATGCTTCTAAAATAGCTAGTAATAAAGAATACCCTACTTATACCATAACGTTGACAGATCGATTTCGACACTTTCTCTACAACAAGACTAGATCCACAATTTTACGAAAGAGTTAGAAGAAACCGTTATGACCTACATCTTGAATTTCCTGAAATTCTCTCAACAAATTTCCTAACTTCTCCACTTTGGTTAATACCAATTTCCAAGATTAATACTAACCTAAGTATATATAAAAAAAGTGAGACTATAACAGACCTGATCAAACAATCATACTTAATAGAAATGGAAACTTATAAAAATCACTATAAGATATACACTAATGCATCCGAATCTTCAGACGTTGTTGGTGAAGCCATCCTCACACCCAATACATCCTTAAAATTTAAATTCAATCCCATTACTTTGTCATACACTGCAGAGTTGCCTGCAATATTACAAGCACTTATCCACATAAAAGAGTCGAAATATACCGTCTCTCATAATAACCGATTCACTAAGCTCACTTCACACTATCAAACGTTTATATAACTATAATCCAATTGTCTCACATACCCAATCAGAAGTAGAGATTCTAAAATAATAATAAGATCACTGTTGACTTCAAATTTGTTCCATCACATTTAAGTATACAAGGAAATGAATAAGCAGATTAACTAGTCCGCTTAGCATCCTTCAGCCAGGACTCCATTCTTATTAATGAGATTTCTTCAGATGACTTCAAGTCAGAAATAAAATATAAAGTGTTAAGTGCGTGGCAAAATATGTGGAGTGCATCACAAAATAAACTCAAGGAAATCAAACAATTAGTGAAACCCTGGCTTCAACCAACAGAGAATAGACACGACCAAGTGAGAATAACACATTTGCGACTAGGACGTAGTAACTTTACACATAAACACCTCTTTACGCGAACTGAACCACCAATGTGTGAAAATTGTCGAATAACATTCTCCGTGAAGCATATACTAACTCAGTGCAAAACATATGAAGCAGCAAGAAAGAAGCACACTATCCCAAATAATATAAAGGAATCCTTAGGAAAAAACATGAACATTAAAAACACAATAAGTTATCTTAAAGATTCAGGACTGTATCAATTATTGTAATTTTTTCTAACTTTACCGGTATTATATTTTTTAGGTCGCTAATAACCCTTGTGGTTACAGTGTAAATAAATAAAAAAAATGGCCAGTGATTCTCGTTCAGATTGTAGTCAACGATTTATTTGATTTTTATTTTTTTTGAGAGAATAAAGTTTTGATTGAAGTATCTGTATTGTCTATTATTTAAGGTATATAAATTGCTACAATCTGTTTTAAAGTTTAGGATTTTGAACGACAGTGTATGTGTGTCAATATGTATTTTATTAATATTATGTTTTTATTAATAAAAATTTTTGAGCATTAATAAACAATGTTTATTGTTTATTGTTTTTGGAAGTTTAATAAATATTATTTTTTGTGACGTATTATTTTATTTTGAGTAGACGATATAAATTATTTCAATTTTGTTGTAGAAAAAAATATAATAATTATTTTTCTAAAGTAATCTATTAAATATATAACATTTTCTTGCAGCTTATGGTTAGATATGTCAGTTTTTATAGTTTTTTGTCGACAATTTGCTGATATGTTTGCTAACGTGTGTTTTTCTGGTGTTTTTGAGACAAATGTTTGTCTAGTTTATTTAATCTTGAGTTCCTTTTTGAGTTGTTAAAACTTATTGGCACTCATTTTCTTTCACAGTTTAGCTGTATTTAGTGTGTTTCTTTATTAAACTGTGAGTTTTACACGAGTTTCCAGTGCGTGATTTTGAACAATCTCACACAGAAAATTTTTAAACGGAATTGTTTATAAAATTTTATGTTAAAGTTTGTGTAATTGCTTGTAAGGGGGATTAAATTTCGACTGCACAGTTTTGTTTTTAAATCTATCAGAGTAAAGCATAGCGATATCCATATTTGAATATTTTTATTTATATGTATGTAATGAAATAAAAGGATCAAAGGTGTTGGATAAAAAATATATTTGAATAATTTTGATTTAACATATTTTTTATTTTCCTTTTCCTGTTGCATATTTTTACACTGTTAAAAGGTCAATTTATTTCAGAATCTAGGAAATACCATAAATAAATAAAATTTAAACAATAGAATTAAAATTTGGCATTTATAATACCCAACTAAAGGTTTTGCAATATATTTGAGTAGAATATTAATTTAATTAATTAATCTTTTGTTTTTATCAACGTATTAAACTAGAATATATTTAAAAACTGTTTTTTTTTACTACCTTTAAATACAATATCATAATACAGTATAGCCCGAAATGAACAGTACTGAAACTGAAACATAGGTGTCTGTTTGTGCTCGCTGTCATACCTAAATTAACTAGTACAGACCTAGCAAACAATTAATTAGTAAGGCCTAATTGATAAAAATGCTGTTAAGTACAGAGGAGAAAGTGTTTTTGGTGGAGCAATAATTTCACTCATATGGAATTGACCGACGCAATGGTGCAAGTCTGCGATACGTGTGTAATTAATTCACAGAACGGTTTAATAAACGTTCTCCAATATTGTTTTAATTTTAATAATAAAAAATTCAGAAATACAGATAATATATTGTGCGAACAAAAAGAAAACTCGGGGCGTCCCATAATTATTAACAACAACAATAACCATAACGTGTTTTTGAGAGAATCTTGTAAAACCCGAAATCCAACCTGACAATGACAGCGTTGCATCTTGGCTTAAAACGAACTATCTTGCAAAGAATCCTAAAGGAGCTGGGTGCATTTTCGTATGTCATCACTCAGGTATATTAACAATTACATCCTTGCGTTGCGGTATGAAAATCCTGAATTTTTCTGTTCGTTTTCCAAACGAAGCATATTTTCATTTGTCGGGCCATATAAATCGTCGCAGAAATCGGTTTCTGGGCTTTACCAGACCAAATAAAGTTCTAGAAGTTCCTTTACACAGTGCAAGAGTGACTGTCTGGTGTGCAGTTTCGGAACACGGAATCATTGGTCCGTACTTTATCGAAAAAAATGTAGGCAAGTAGGCAAGCACACTACTGAATCAACAAAGGTACATACAAATTTTAACACGCTTCATTCCTGATTTACGTGGGCATTTCAGACTAATTTTTACAGCAGGATTTGGCAACTTGTCGTACTGCTGTAGCAATTCTTCAATTTCTTCAGGTACATTTTCCAAACAGATTCATTTTACGATTTACTGACTTCCCTTATCCTTCACATTCTCCAGACCTTACACAACCATACGCATACATTTGGGACACGGCTGAAACTGTCGTTTTTAAACGGGCACCACAAACCATCTGTGAATTAAATAATACCGTTAGAGCCTTTTTCGTAGACCTGAAACAACCCTTATTCCATTACATAACGAGAAACCTGAAGAATTGGTATAAAGTCTGTCTTCAGGCAGAAGAGGAGGAGCACATTTAGAACATGTAATAGTGTCGATAATAATAGAACATGTAATAAGGTGTAAATTGCTAAAACAATAAAATAATTAAAAGTTTAGTACTGTTTATTTAGGACTATACTCTATATATACTATAAGGGAAAGTCGGGTAAAATAGTCCACTTGGGTAAAATGCTTCCCCAACATATTTCTCATAATTTTCATAAAACCGCTGTATAGCTTTCTTTATTACTAGTACTATTAGTGCCATTATGTGCGAAGCTGTGAAGATATGCGAAGCATTATAAGCTACTTTTAATAGAACCTATACAAAACATAATATTGCTAATTTCGTGATTACAAATGTCGTGTTATTAGACTTTTTGATTAAAGTAGGTAGATTTTTTTTAATGTATTTTAAAAAGGCATTTTTTTTTATTTCATATATGTTTGAATTTCTCCAATTATCAGAAGCCATTCATGTAAATAAGTTTTTATATTTAATCAGATTTTGAGGACAAATGGTCCCTTCATGTTGAGGCAAAAGGACTCCGGGTATCATTTTACCCTTGCTTAGCCTGCCAAATAAAGTTTTGAGTTATACAGGAATATTTTTTATAATAATCAAAATGTAGGTATATCATCTTTACAGAAATAATGGTTGCCGCTTTTAAGTGCTTAAACCTTAAGTACATTAAAAGGGCCGAAAATCATAATGTGAACTAAATGTAGACTACTTTATTCGTAAGGGAGATGTCAGAACACTATCGGTACTTTCTTTTAGGCAACAGATTGTTCGAAAAGCCTTGGTCGATTTATTACAACATTGCCCAAAGAATTAAAGACTTACTTAAAGAAATATGTTTTAGAGATGAAAGACCGAAGGCATGGCAAAGAAAAACATTTGTAAAGTAGCCTACGAGCTTTCGGAGAGGAACGGTATTAAATACAGTTTTTCTGACAACAAAAATTCAGCTAAAACGGCTTGGTTTAAAGATTTTCTAAAGAAACATTCAGAGATTTCTTTTAGAACTCCTGAGGCTACATTAGCCACCAGAGCGAGAGGCATTAATTTTTTTCCCCTTAAGATGAAATACAAAGTAAAAATAACATCAATCCTATAAGAATATATAATATGGCTAAGTCTGGTATCCAGACGATCCCTAGAAAGTTGTCCAAAATTTTAGCACATAAAGGGCAGGACCAGGTTGATTTCTTAACGAGCGCTAAAAGGAGATACAATGTCACCATTGTTCGTTGTGTAAATGCTGTAGGTCAATTTATTTCTCCAGCAATAATATTCCCTCGCAACGATGGAATGAATCAAGGCGTCACATATGGAATACTTAATCTTTACAACTTATCTGGATACATAAAATCTGACACCTTCGTTTTGTTCTTAAATTTTTTTCAACAACATACACAGTGCTCAGTTGAAGATAGGGTCCTAATGCCGTATTTTAACGAAGAAGGTATTTTATGGCTTAAAACAAACCCTGGAAAAGTCATAACTCTGTACAATTTAGCAAGCTTGTTTAAAAAAGCAGATCGAGCAGACTCATTAAATTCGAGACAACATTC
Organism: Diabrotica undecimpunctata; assembly: GCF_040954645.1. NCBI lineage: Eukaryota > Metazoa > Arthropoda > Insecta > Coleoptera > Chrysomelidae > Diabrotica > Diabrotica undecimpunctata. The sequence continues at coordinate 49,987,943 of NC_092810.1, read as the reverse complement.
TTTAAAACCAAACATATTCCCAGATTATAAATTTAAACCATTGTGTATAACTTATTGACTTATACTGAAAAATGAACCAGTTGATCCTATTTATGAACTAAGAACTACTTCTCCACAAAGAGATACTTCTTTGCTTCCAAGTTCTTTACCTATAAGGAAAAGAAAAATAAAAAAAAGATACCTTTTCGCTTCCAAGTTCTTTACTTATAAGGAACAGAAAAAATCGTTATACATCTTTACCAGACGAGTGAGAGGAATGAAAAGTAAATGGACGATCTTCGGATGATATCACCTTTTTGGAAACAGTCCGGGGGGATTATCAGAAAATACAACTGTATCCACTGCAGCTTCAAATCCGGAAGTAGTTGTTTCAAACAATAAAGTTGACATTACAAGCTCTGTAATTAATTGATGGATTCGACCGTTACTTGATGGAAATTCATTTTATGTAACAATAAAACACTGAAAACTTTGTTTTCAAAACTTCCACAAAATTTATTATAAAATCTTATCACTGCAGCTGTTTCGACATAGTGCCTTTCTCAAGTGATCTGTTTTTGGCATGAGTAATTCAATGTAGCTCTGTAATTGGTAATTTAATACTAATTTTGGAACAGAAAGATGGTGTTAAATGGAATGAAATTCCATCAGCTTGCATAAAAAGATACTTGTGTAACTCCATTATGCTATAGCTCTACTACCTCAGACACCTCCTTGACAACGAGTTCAGGACCTTCGTAAAGAATAACTTGATCAAATAAACAAGGTTTTTACCTTCACACCAATTTATCCTATGGTAAAAGAAAAACAAAACACCAAAGTCAACTACAAACATAAAAAAAAAGAAAGAAAATAAAACATTTAATGATGATGGAGACGACGCCGACGTTGGCTGCATATTTTGCTCGAAATTCTTTAGTACATCGCAGGCGAAGGAGGTTTGGATTAAGTGTACTTTGTGCAATAAATAGTGCCACCTATTCTATGCGCGTGTAACTGGAAAGCAGAATTTGTATGTACACTTGCGATTTTCTAACTAGAAATGTTTTATTACTTTTTCTGTACAAAAGAACTGTAGGGGTCATTTTACCCTAGCCATGATGCAAAATGGTACCTTTAGAGCATTTTAAAAATAATGATATTTTTCTTGTAATTGTATATACAGGGTGTTTCAAAAAAAGGCAACCCCGTCTATGGGGTAGGTAAAAAACTGAAAAATAATTGGGGTTTGTTTGTTAAAAAATTTTTGTAACGCCATCCGTTTTCAAGATACAGGGCGTTGAAGGAAAAAAAGTTTTACGCATTTTTTGCAATTTTGCCGAATTTACTGGCAACATTGTAATGAAATTCTATACGAATATGTTTTGGAAGCTGATACATCCCATGAATTTGTTTTTATATCTTCTCATAGAGGGCGCTAGTTACACGGATCGTACTAAGTATTAGTCAATATAACTTTTTTAAGAGTATAATTATTAATCAAAATTTTAAGTAAACTTAAACATCATTCAATTTTACACAAAAAAGGTACTCTTGGTAAAACTCGAAAATGTGTACCGTTTTCGGAATATTTTAATTTGAAACTTATGAAGTAATAATTGATGCTGGTAGTAATGATAAAGTTTTAATAGGTATACCTCTACTTTCTCCAAGTGTGCCATGGAAATCTGACATTTATTGATTGTTATGACGATAAATCAACAATAATTAGAGTTTTGAAACCTTGTTATTTGTAAAATCAAATCAAAATGTACTCAGATGTTGAATACACTGACATTTTATTAACATTAGGCGAATGTTTAGGATGTTCTAGTGCAGCTGTGACACGTTATGCAGAAAAGTTTTCTAGAAGAAACTTACCAAGTAAAAAAACATTTAGAGCCGTTGAACGACGTTGTCGAGAAACTGGGAATGTGAGACCAAATAAAATAAATTCTGGTAGACCATGAACAACAAGAACAATTAATAAAGAAAATAATATTTTAAATTTACTTGATCAAGATCCAACAGTTAGCGTAAGGAATATAGCAAGACAAACAAATACTTCTTCTACAAGTACTTGGCGGATACTGATAGAACAGCAATTACATCCTTATCATTACAGGAAAGTCCAAGAGCTCTTGACAGATGATCTACCGGTTAGAGTGGATTTTTGTGAAACATTGCAACAAAGGACAGCCCACAATATAAATTTTTTTAAATGCATTCTTTTTACGGCCGAGGCCACCTTTACGCGACAAGGTATGTTTAACTCCCATAATGCACACTACTGGTGTGATGAGAATCCACGAGTCAAAAAGGTATCAACTTACCAACACTCATTTAAAGTTAATGTTTGGGCAGCAACTTTAGGTAACAAATTAATAGGTAATCATATTTTACCTGGAAATTTAAATGGTGATATGTATCTTGATTTTTTAAACAATTCCTTATTCTAGATATTAGAAGATTTAACGCTAAACGAGCAAAGATCTTTATTTTTTATACACGATGGAGCTCCACCACACTTTGATAGAAGGTGTCGTAATTGGTTGAGTAATCATTTTCCGAATCGATGGATTGGTAGAGATGCAGAAGTCCGATTTATTGGACTCCTCGGTCATGCGATTTTAACCCTTTGGACTATGCAGTTTGGTCGTATATTAAGGAAAAAGTCTATGCTACAGAGGTAAATTCACGCCAAGAATTTGAAGAAAGAATTCAACGTCAATTTAATGACATCATAGCTGATCCCCTACCGTTTAGAAGGTTAATGGAATCTTTAGAAAAAAGAATAGACTTGTGTATTCGCGAAAACGGAGGGCATTTTGAACACTTATTGTAATTGAATTTTATTTTATGTTCTTAGTCATTAATTTAATTTTCTTCTTGTGAGTTTTGTTTAATTACTAAGTATTTTATACCAGCATCAATTATTACTTCATAATTTTCAAAACAAAATATATCGAAAACGGTACACAGTATCGAGTTTTACCAAGAGTACCTTTTTTGTGTAAAATTGAATGATGTTTAAGTTTACTTGAAATTTTGATTAATAATTATACTCTTAAAAAAGTTATATTGACTAATACTTAATACGATCCGTGTAACTAGCGCCCTCGATGAGAATCAGATATAAAAACAAATTCATGGGATGTATCAGCTTCCAAAACATATTCGTGTAAAATTTTATTACAAGGTTGATAGTAGTTTCGGCAAAATCGTAAAAAAATGCGTAAAATTTTTTTTCTTCAACGCCCTGTATCTTGAAAACGGAGGGCGTTACAAAAATTTTTTACTAAGCAAACCCCAATTATTTTTCACTTTTTTACCTACCCTAGAGACGGGGTTACCTTTTTTTGAAACACCCTGTATAAATATAATTTTTGCACAGAAATATCTTCTGCTCTTTATTTTTTGATTAAATTTTACTTAATTGTTTCCTTTTTGTTATTTTTAGCATAAAAAAATGTTACAGGGACCATTTTGCCCCACTCTTTCCCATATAGACAAACAGAAGTAAAGGAATTTACATTCTGATACGAATTTCTAATAAACTCTGACAATCGTTAATCTATATTTTGCAAAAACTTTTAGACCCTTTAATGAAATTTTTATGTTTCCTCTCTGGGTTAGTTCTTCGATTTCTTCATACCGTGTTCTAATTTCATTATATTCGTACAATTTTATTTTGTAATTATTAGTAAAGATTGCCAAACTTTCTTTTACTTCCAAACAGAATTTTTTGTCAAAATAAAGAAATACCAATAACAATTCATTAACGTAGGAAGTTAACCAGAATGCCAGTGTGCTCCCTGCTGAGTTTATTTTAAAATCAAACTCTTTACCACATGATAATTGTATCCCGTTTGTGGGCCATTTTTCTTGAAGTTTTTCTTTGGTATCGTAAAAATGATCCATTCCTTTAATTAAAGTAGGATATGTATACAATCTGTTTGAACATACCTGTTTGTGTAAAAGAAAATTCCAACAATCTGTTGTTTCTGTACAGTCAGGCCAATCGCATGATAACTTTATATTTTGTAGTAGTGTTTCAAGGGGCGTGAATATTACTTTAGCACTTGTACATCGAACACAAAATCCTAAGCAGTTACTGCAGAATATATGACTGTACTCACAAATAAAAATGTGAGGCTTCTCATTTATAAGGGTGCTGCAATTTGAACATTTAAATTTGATTTTCATAAATACGTTAAGAAGACGTTTTAAAATGGATTCTGCTGTTTCTTTCTGTATGGATACAGTATTTTCTGTTACATCTTCTATAATTCCAGGATTATCCAACTTAACAACAAGTTTATATGTATAATTTGTTGGAAGAGTAGATATATACGTTTTAGTTGAGCCTTTTTGTGCAAGTGTCACAAATTTTTGGTAATGATTTTCTTTTTTGCGCATTATCTCTAGCTTATAATTGTTTTGAAAACAAGTAAACTTTTCATCAACTTCCAAAATAGTGTCTTTTCCAACAGTCTTAAATTGTATTAACAACAATTCAAACAAATTATCTGTCATCCAGTATAAACTTTGGCGTGACTCAATGATTACTTTTGAACCAAATATTAATGGAATAGCAGAATGCCAATGGTATGTAAGTTCTTTTCTGGTTCCTTTAAAATCACATCCCAGTTCGGGACAAGTGTATTCTCTTTTACAACAGATTTGTTTGTGTATAGGAAAGTCCAAGCATTTTATTTGCTTATTACATTTTTTCCAATCGCACGTCAATTTAAAATCTCTAAGCAAGTTTTCCATATCCAGCCAATCGCAATAAGTTTCACAAATAGTACAATAATCTTCTATACAATCAGTGCAGCTTACGTGACTTTGTGGACAAAATAACACACGTGTCTTTAACCCGATAATATTCTGGCAATGGCAACATATAATTTCTGACTTCAGATATAAGTCCATAATCGTCTTAAGAAGTGTTGTATGTAAGTCATCTATTGGTTTTTGTACAATAGCAAAAGGTTCTTTCGCCTGATCTTGACAATAAAGTTTAATTGCTCCAAAAAGTATAGATGTAGAAAATGACTCTGGCAAGTCACGTAAATCTATTGAATAGGATTGTGTTTTTATATCAATAAGTTTCGAGACAAACTCAATATCGGAACTAGGATGAAATATTATAATTTTATACTTGGTTACTACATAACATCTATTAAGTTGCTTGCATGATATCTTTAAAGTATCATTTAGTAAAGAAATTGATATTGACACGAGTTGTTGATCTGTATAAAATAAAATTTTATTTGTTTTCAACTGAAATACTCCTTCATAAGCCAAACTATTAGGATGATTTTGTTTATAGTGTTGAATTAATTGACAAGCGTTCCCCTGAATGGAACAGGATGAACATTTGTATAGTTTTTTAAATGTACATAAAGATTCATGTTCTTCTACATTGTTGGAAAAAGAAAAAATCTCTGTACAACCTTCATAATGATTAACACAGTTAAAAAGATAGTTTTTAGCAATTTTGTTATAAAAAGATGGCAGTGGGAAATACTTTATGCTTTTTTTATAATCTGCGCATTCTTCTCGACCGCATACAATAAATGGACGTGTGTTAGATATTGTTACTGGTCCAACTGAAAGGTATTTCAAACAATTACCACATGCTTGGCTGTTTAGAAATTGTTTTGGTAATACCATAACACCTCCAGTTGATTGCACCTAAAAAAACACTTATATTATACTTATGACATTACAATATTAGGATAATTAATAACATTAATAACCGAGTTGTAGTCCAGGAACCCACAGTCCATCCGATAAGAACATTGTATTCTTGGTAAGATAGTTTCGAAGCGTCCATAACAGGCGTCCATAACGAAGCCATGTTATTGTTCCTTCTTTATAAGACAGAGAAGATTATTTTTCACGTTAAGAACGGCTATGAATAACTATTCTGATGAGACTTATTAAGTCGAAATACGTATCAATAGATATATAGACGCTTTGAACGTGAAATCAAATTTTTTCTGTCTTCTTCATTGTATTCTTGCTTTAGACAGATATCTAAATTTAAAAAATATCCATTTCTTTAATCTTTTATTTTGCCACTTTAAATTGAAACTATTTTTTACAATAAAACTAATTTACACCTTATGTAAATATATATATGTATATATATTATGTATATACAATATTACAAATACAATATAATGCAATAAAAAAACCTGCCACACTAAATCATGTCATTGTAAAAAACAAACAACATAACTCTATGTGGTTGTGATTTAAAGGCTTGTGTGAACAAATATATGTGCCCTTTGTAAATGAAGACAATTATTAAAATATTACAATGGACGGTAAAAAAAGTGGCCACCCTATATATTTCTGAAAATAAAAATTCTTTGAAAGTTTTATGCACTGTTTCATATTGCGGCTTAGTTTAAATATTTACTGCGATCATGTATGCTTCTATGGTATGCTTGTTTTTGACAGTTGTGACGTATGTGGTTTTCTGTAGTCGCTGTTTATCTTCTAACTTAAAAACATTTAACTAAACAGTAATTTTGATTTTTAATCGTAAATGTCAACTAAGTGAATATTTAAGATATGATGCTTTCTCCAGTAAATGTTACTCGAATAACTGCATTGTTACCAGACAGAAGATGTCAAAATTATTTATCCGAAAGTTTAGGAATTCTGAGAACTACAGTACGGAGAGCTTTCCATCGCTTTATAGAGACTGGTACATACTCACATCGACCTGGTTTCGGTCGTAGAAGAGTTACCTCGCAAAGAAATGATCGATTTATTGTAATGGAACTTTTAAGAAATCGTCATTCCACTGCAATTTCTGCAAGAAACCATTTGGATGTACAACCCAGACACTATAGGAATTGATTATTTTTTGCTTGACAACATCAACACTAGGATAGACAAGATTGGAGCCGAATTCTTTTAACTGATGGATCGCGGTTCTCTTTAAAGTCTGGCAATGGCCAAGAGGGGATTTGAAGACGAATAAATAAAAAATATGCCAAGCTTGTATGTCATAGAGAAGAAAATTTGGCGGTGGTGATGTCCTGGTTTGGGCTTGAATCTTATTTAAAGCTAGAATTAAACTTATTTTCATCAATGGCGTCCTGAATGCTCACCGATATATAGAGGATGTTTTGGCAGTAGCAGTAGTTCCATTTGGTCCATTTATGGGACACAATTTCGTCTTTATGCATGGTAATGCACGGCTGCATACTTCATGAATCGTGACAAATTACTTGGGGGCAGTAGGAATTAATATTCCAGAATGGTCAGCCTGCAGCCCTGATCTGTATATCACCGAATATGTTTGGGACGAACTTCATTGTAGGGTTAGAAGTCAAGCAGACCAGCCAGAAAGACTTTCAGAACTTCAAAACGTGCTTTGTGAAAAGTATGGACGTATTGCTCAAGTTTTTATTCAAAATTTGTCCCTTTTCCTTTCAAATCATACACAAACGATTATTGATGTTTTAGGGCATAATACCCGATATTAGACAATTTTGTTTAAATTCACTAGTAATTTCTATTGTTTCCAATTCGTTTCGATATTAGCCTTCTAATTAAATTAAATAAATTATGCTAAGGAATCAAGCGGTAATGGTCATTTTTTGTTGATAAAAAAATTAAAGATAATAAGTATACAGCATGAAAAAGTGCATAAAACTTCCAACGGATTTTAATTTTTGGAAATTTATTGGGTGGTCTCTTTCTTTTGCGGCCAGTGTATTATTTATAAAACTAGTTTGTTTACTAATTTTTAATAGACAAGGCGAAAAGCTCGGGTTCGTTCCGAAAAATATTCTCATGAGATTTTTTTTGTATAATCAGTTTCATGAGATGCACCAAAATACGGTTCAAGAGATCGCCCAGGCGACAAATTTTTTTAAACAATTTTTTTTAAACAAATCATAACAATCAGTTTTTTCGGCCACTACAAAAATTTTTTTTCTATTTTTTAAGTCATTTTGAACAAAATGGGTCTCCTGTAATTTTTCTGAAAAACGTTTTCAAAAACGATCGATTTCGAGTTGTAAACAATTTAAAACTGAAAAGAAAAACGCAAAATTGAGATTTTTAAGGCTCAAAAACACAATTAAAAAATGTTATTTTAAAATTCAGCAAGGAGCTAAATACCAGTAGTATTTTGGGCTTATTTTATTTTAGAACATTGTTTTGACGTGACAACGTCTTAAATTAGGTTGTGGCTCGGAGTCACTCATGAAAAAGTGTAACGCCCGCTCACGTCTGTTACGATGAGTCACCGAACGAGAGAGAGGCCCGCCGGATCGGCGAATGCCTTGCGTCTCTCTCCCACTCAAACATGATCGGTCCGAAATTAGTTAAGTTTAAGTTTACATGTACAATGTTTTAGTAAACAAAATATATTTCTATAGTTAAAATTTGTGCAATTCTTATTTTCATTCAATTCCTTGTTCCTATTGTGCAATTTAATAATATTCATATCAATAAATATTCTACCGAGAAAAAGACGTTGTCACGTAAAATCTTTGCCCGTAAAACCGACTTTACAGGCAACCGATTTTTTTGCTTGCTAATGAAGCGCTTATGACAGGACGAGCGCTCGGGCTGCAGCGTCTATAAAAAAGAGAAACAAGTTCTGTGGCACAAACTTTGCTGATTTGAATTCTCATTGTACAAATGAACGCCCTCCCTGTTAAATTTGCTTCAGTAATAATTAAAAACAATGTTTTAAAACATAAGCCCAAACATAAATTAAGCCCAGAATTTTCATCGGCAACTAATAGAAAAAGCCTTAAACTTGAATTAAGACATTTGATAATTTCAAAAATAATATGTTTTACTTGTTTTTTTGAGCCTTGAAAATTGTCGTTTTGCATTTTTTTCAGTTTTAAATGGAGGGCTCAGAAGGCAATCAGTGTGTCATTTTTTACTAAAAATTCAGTTACGTATTGAAGATTCGTTCTTGCAGTTAAAACTTTCTACAGACAAAACGCATAAGGCAATACTTTACCGGAAAACCAACAGATGACAGCACTTTACTTAGCGTCAAAAATAAACTGAAAAATGTTTGAAAGTCATTTAGTATAAGTCATCTTGTGTAACAGTGTGATTTGAATTTTATTTCACCCTTTTATCGGTTATGATTAGTGAAAATACAGTTGATTTACTATTAAAAATAGAAGAAAATAATCCTTACTCGGATAGTGAATCAGAATACGTGCCTAACAGTAAAAATAATTTATCCAATTCAAGTAAGTAACTTTTAACCTAAAAAGTTGAAATTAATTTCTTACGAAAATATGTTAGATGCTTTTTTTGTTAACAATAGATTTAATGTTATAGTAATAAATACTAAAGATAAACACAAAACATATTATTGTGACTGAAATTATACCATATTCAAAGAAAAAAAAATTTTGACTTACACACTTTGACCACTGAAATTTCTTTCAGATGTTTCCAATTTATTTGCAGATGATCTTAGGGCAGAAAATAATGCGGTTGAAAATGTAGGGTGCGTTACGGTAGAATCACCGAAAAAAGGGAGAAAGTGCAAAAGGAATCCAACAGAATGGACACGGGCAGTCAACGCAGTTCGACGGTATAGTGAAAAAGCTTATGTGAACAGAAATCGGACGAATATGCCTGGTAAATCGTTTCAATATGTTGATTGTAAATGTAGATGACTTTGGTTTTCCAATATAACACTCGAAGAACGACAACTTATTTTTGACTCATTTTATAAATTAGCTGACCATACAAAGCAGGAATACAAGAGCGCCAAAATTAAAATCAACAAAATATTACTTAACTACTACAGTCATGTCCATTCGTGTGTGTAACAAATTTTTAAAGATACCTTTCAAGTGAGTGAGAGGCGTATCTATAAACTGTCTTCTAGTACGGGGCAAGCTTCTTGCATAGAGAAAATAGGTCACAAAGAACCAACCAATAAAATTGATGTCACAAAAGTCAAGGAACATATCAAGTCATTTCCTTGCTATAAGAGCCATTCCACACTTTGTGATGCTCCAGATAGAAAATATTTAAATCCGGATTTAAATATTAGAAAGATGTATCAAGTTTGTCAAGAGAAATGCGAACAAGAAGGTTTAGAACCACTCAAAGAAAAAATGTACCATCATGTTTTCTCGTCAAATTTTAATCATTACTTCAAACCTCCATCTAAAGATACCTATAAGTTATGCGATTCTTTGCAAAATACCTTCAGATTTGGGACGATAAAGATATACAGAAAGCAAAAACCGATAAAGAAATTCACTTCAGAAAGGCAAAACTAGCAAGAGATTCGCTTAACAAAGGTAAAAATTTAGCTGGTGAAAAATTTATGTTCTTACATTAAATCTACAAAAAGCTTTGTCTTTTCCCAAACTAAGCACGTCTCTTGCTTATTATAAGGTGAACTAATATGTTTACAATTTGGGAATTCATAGTTTCAACCACGACAAGGGATAGATGTTTATGTGGGACGAAACAGAGGGATCTCGAGGTTCACAAGAAGTTGCCTCCTGCCTGACAAAACATTTAAAAATGAATGAAGGAAATTGTAGTAATATCATTTTATATTCGGACTGTTGTACAGGCTAGAACCGGAATATTAAACTAAGTTTATCACTACTCAAACTCGTACAAGACCCTGAAATGAACGCTACTTCAATCGACCATAAATTTCTCACCTCAAGTCATAGCTACCCCGAATGATGTAGATTTTGGAGTTATTGCGTCAAAGACAAAGAACAAAGAGTTTACTTATGGTCCTGAAGATTGGATCAATTTAGTTTCCACTGCTGAGAAGACTCATCCATTTCAAATAATTTAAATGAAACGTGAAGATTTTTTCTACAATAATGTTGGAGAACAACATCATTAATAGAAAAATCGATAATACAGAGGGACAAGTTAACTGATTGAACAAAAATTGCTCAGATATTCCAAAATAAATCCGGAATCTATTTTCCATAAAGAAACACTTCAAGAAGATTTTCCATTTTCCGAGATCAACATTGCAAAAAATTTCGGAAAGGGGAAGACCACCTAATTTCTTTAATATCATTCAGGATCAACTCAACAAAAATTTGAAAAAGAAACACATGTTTGAGCTTCCTTACATTCACCGCACTATTTAAAGATTTGCCAGTAATATAAAGGGCTAAACCTGGAGCTTTAACTTCAGTGATCATCCAACTCGAGTCTAATAATAATAATTACATAGACTAACTGCTTTACCGTTATTTTATTTTTTATTTCAGTAGACACAGTAGAATAAGTCATTTTTCCTTCTTTAAATGTATCAAAAAAGAAAACAGTTTTTTATTTTTATTAACTTTTCTTATATTTAAGTTTATCATTATATCACCTTTTAATACAAATTAATATTAGCACTTTATTACAAGTGTTGAAAAAAAAGTCAATTATCTCAGTTTTTATATTTAGTGACTACACTGATTGGCTTCTGAGCCCTCCAAATTATGGTGAGCACAAAGGCAAGCTATTAAGGTAAACGACACAAAATACTTAGGTATTCATCTTGATAGACGACTATCCTGGCAGAAGCACATATTTGCCAAGTTAAAATAACTGGGCATTAAATTTTGAAATATATACTGGTTGATTGGTTGAAACATTAAAATAACCTTGGATAACAAACTGCTTATACAGGGTGGTCAAATTAAGTTTTTTTTAAATATATGATTCCGATCTCTTTAAAAGTTATCTTAATTCAGTTTTTATTAGCTAATAGTCAGCCAATACAGTAAAGTATTTAATTTAAAGGACAATCAATTTATTACTGATCCCAAGGATCTACTTCAACATTGAAGAAACTACACACAACAACTATACTCAGACAACACTAGAAGAAACTCTGAAAGTAAATATAAAAGTGAACCCTCCCCCAAAATATTAATATCAGAAGTTGTAAGTGCAATCAAACAGAGCAAATGGAGAAAAGCACCAGGCTCAGACGACATATACATAGACGTTTTAACAATGTTGGGTGAAAACAATATAGATGCCTTGGTAGATCTTTTTAATGACATTTATGGGTCCGGTCAAATACCACAGGGTTGGCTTCAATCAACCTTTATACCAACCCCGAAAAAGCCAAACGCTAATAGTTGCGACCAATTCCGAATGATCAGCTTATTGAGCCAGGTCCTAAAACTCTCCTTATAGATAATTCACCCAATAATATATAACAGATGTGAAAGAGAGATTAGCCCCACATAGTTCGGTTTTAGACAAGTATTTGGCACAAGATAAGCACCTTATAGCTTAACTGTCCTACTTCAGAAATGCAGAGATTAGCAAAAAGATGTCTTCCTATGCTTTTTGGTTACCAGAAAGCGTTCAATTGTGTTAATCGTTAAGAATTAATAAGATTACTTCAGGAACGTTCGATAGATGAGAATGACCTTAAAATCATAAAGAAACTTTATATGAATCAAGTGGCATCTGTGAGAGTAGAACTGGAATCTACATCATATTTCTTAATCGAAAAAGATGTACGACAGGGTTGTATTCTGTCACCCCTCCTTTTTAATCTTAACTCTGAAACGATTTGCGATAGAGCCTTAAGTGACACTGAAGATGGAATCAAAATCAACGGACAGACTATTAGTAATCTTCGCTATGCTGATGATATAGTCATAATAGCTGATACCCAAAAAGCGCTACAACGACTAATAGATAGAATAAACACTGAAAGAGAACGACTTGGCTTGAAGATTATATAGACAAGACGAAGGTAATGGTGGTTAGCAGAACACTAAATATGCAATTAAATATAAGAGTAAACAATAAGAACATCCAAAAGGTCCCCAGGTTCAGTTTTCGGTAGTTGGATAACTAAAGATCTAGATACAGACACAGAGATAGGTAGCAGATTTGAGCAAGCCAAAACAGCATTGACTAATATGAGAACCTTGCTAAGCAACAGCAGCCTTAACTTCCCGCTTCGATATCGCTTTGTAAAATGTTACATTTACTCCACACTGCTATATGGTGTAGAAACCTGGACCATAAAGGCCAATGTGATGAACCGATTGGAGGCCTTTGAAACGTGGGTATTTAAAATACTTAAAATTTCCTGGACAGATCACACAACAAATGTCAAAGTATTAAATCGAATGGGCAGAGAACGAAACATGCTGCTAATAATAAAAAGAAGAAAAACTGCTTATCTGGGTCATATATTTCGAAATTCCAAGTACCAGTTCTTAAAGCTTATTATGGAAGGGAAGATAGAAGGAAAACGTGGCATCGGAAGACAGAATACTCATGGTTTAAAAACAAAAGGGATTGGACAAACCTCAATGTCCATGCACTCTTTAGAGCTACACAAGACTGAGAGGAGTATGCCAGAATTGTCGCCAACATCAACTAGTTAGATAGGGCACCTTAAGAAAAAGATTTAATTTGCTTAAAAATAATTTGAGGTAATATTTATGTCCTAAAAAATTTATAGAACTATTATTATTATTATTATATTAATTACCTTTAAATCGAAAACATCATTCACTGGCCCATGCTTTTGTTTAAAAAAAATTATGGCTTTTTCCAATATCTTTTTAATTATGATCTTTTCACTGGTTTGGTTATCCTCCATACTACTTGCAATTTTTTTAGTGCTTGGTCCTACTAGATCTCTATCGACATCGGGCACCATAATTTTCTTTTTAATGATTGTATCAATCTTTGCAGTATTTTGTGATGTGGGTTTTTTTGATTCTTCAGTAGAAAGTGACTCTAGAATTTGAAAAAGTGTCATATAAAATATAAAAGAGACAGTAGAAATAACAAGTAGAGTAGAATTACTACCTACACTTTTTTTATTTAGATTCGTGTATCTTAACGTCTCAGTTAACTGACACAGATATTCACCGAGACTGCAAAAGACTATACGATACAAGTTTCCAAAAATTTAGGCCATGAGCCAACGTAAAGACAACAGGCATCTTTTGCTAGTATGCAAACTGAATCTTTCTTTCTCCCCTTTCATTTTTCTCACCAACTCTATACATTTCTATGACTTGTTCCATGCCGTTTCTCTTCTTCCTTTTTGCAACAAAGTTACCAATTAAATATTTAAAATGTTATTGTTATTTAAAGCTTGATTTATGTTATTGTAAAGTTCCTCTCTTTCTTCGTGAGTGTGAGTAATTTTTAATGTGTATATTTGTATAATTTGTATAATTTATTTCTTTGATAGTTATAAGGTTAAGACTCTATCGGAGATATTAGTTATTTCTATTTCTCTTCGATTCCATTACTTATTGATAAGGAATCCGCCTGTTCTGCCCGTTGATGTTCCTCAGTAGTAGGGATGCCGATTTTTGACAAAACACCGGTTTTCGGTTATACCGGTTTTTTTTTCTGTTACGGTTTAAAATGGCGGTTATAACTGGCCAAAAAAATCGGCTTTTCCCAAAACCGGTTTTCGGTTTTTTTTTAATCCAATTGGTTACAAGTTTGCACTTTCAGTTTGCTTCTGTATTTATAAAATAAAATAAAATTTAAATTATAGTTTTGTTTGGAATAATTACTTGAGAATAATAATTATGATTGGGATTCAAAATAATACCTAACCTAATCCTAATCACGGTACAAACCTAATAACCGGTTCTTACTTTAAAAATAAAAACCGGTTTAACCGGAACAAAAGTTAACAAAAATTGTTTTCTTTCTAGTTCAACTTTGTAAGATATTTTGTCTTTTTTAGCAGCTCTTGATAATAATTGTAAACACAATTGAAAGCTCGAGATAATAAAAAGTTAACCAATAGCCCCTTTTATTGACTCCAACCCATCCAAAACATTTATATATTTTTTCCAAACGAGTCACAAGTACTTCTTTTCTCTTACTCTTATATATATATATATATATATATATATATATATATATATATATATATATATATATATATATATATTTATATATTTATGCTATGTAAAATTAAGTAATTCAACTAATAAACTATAAAAAAATCGGTTGCCTGTAAAGTCGGTTTTACGGGCGAAGATTTTACGTGACAACGTCTTTTTCGCGGTAGAATATTTATTGATATGAATATTATTAAATTGCACAATAGGAACAAGGAATTGGATGAAAATAAGAATTGCACAAATTTTAACTATAGAAATATATTTTGTTTACTAAAACATTGTACATGTAAACTTAAACTTAACTAATTTCCAACGCGCCTAATTCTCTAGTGCTGCGCGCGCAGCGGACCGATCATGTTTGAGTGGGAGAGAGACGCAAGGCATTCGCCGGTCCGGCGGGCCTCTCTCTCGTTCGGTGACTCATCGTAACAGACGTGAGCGGGCGTTACACTTTTTCATGAGTGACTCCGTGCCACAACCTAATTTAAGACGTTGTCACGTCAAAAGATATTTCGAAGAAATGAAAATCCATTATCCTGGATGACCTGTAGTAAACAAAATTTAAGATATGCATAAATTATTTTCTTTGTAAAATATATTCGAGTGACGTGAGTGAGCTTAAGTGAACTCATGAACAATGCGAGCGGGTTTTCCAAATGGACTTGTAAAGTGAATAAGACAATAGAATAGAATATTTAGAAATTATATTTTTCCGTTAGTTCTTAAGAATTTGTAGAAACCGATTAGCATGTTTTTAGTTTTTAGGAAATTTATAATTGTAGGTAAAATTGTTGTTTGTTATCTTAATAAAGATATGGGGATATGTATGACGAGCTTTGATTGGAGGAGATTGAAAAAAGTGGAATAGGTATGTTAGAATGAGAGTTTAGCTAGATTTTTGAGGGAAAAAAGATAATCAGTTGTTTTACAAGGGTGCAAGGCGAACAGTCGTTGTTCTCTGGTGGTTCCCAAGTGTTAGTAAGCAGTACTAACCAGAAATCTCCGACAATGGTTTGGGATGACCTCAGCGGAGCTGTTTCGCAGAGCAGTCAACAAAATAATGATAGCCTTGATGATCGACAACATCCGGACCGGATAAGGCACTGAAGAAGAAGTAAGCATTAGAAGTGAATGTTTGTGAGTTTTCTTGAAGTAAGTGTATCGGACGGAAGCTGATCCAGTAAAATATGGTAAGTTATATTTTTCTACTTATATATTCCAAGAGTCACTGTTCAGGCCGGAACGAGAGATTCAGTTTATCGAGAGGAGAAGAGGCTAGCATCTTTTGAACGATACGTGCATTTGAAGGAGATCATTAAAGACGAGAGGCTCGCAATAATTTGTTGTAAGATTGCTAATTACCTAGGGAACTGCTAAGAATAGATAGTGTAGGCTACAAGGAACAAGGATTTGGACAACTCATCATCAGAAGTAAAGTTTTTTTACCATTCGTCAGTTTTTCTTTATTAACAAAGTTTTTTTTAATTGCTTTAAAAAAGATAGAAATATTTTGATCAGGAGATTTAGAACAACAATTTTGATTTGAAATTTTAATTTATATTGTATATAACATTAATTTTTGAAGGTTCACGTACGTAGAATAAAATTTTGATAATCATTATATAAGATATTTTTTGTTGAAGATATTTGAGTGTGAATTTTATTTCAATATATAAGGTTGTATCATTAATGTTTTTATTATTCCGGTATTCTTTGGACCTTACCTATCATATGTAAAGCATAGATATTGAAGCACGAATATAACCCTGAGATAAGAGAATAAAATAGTGTGATAAAATCATAACTTAGTATTCAAAAGTAAAAATTACAATTGATAACTGATGATAATTCAAAAAATTAAAACATTTGCGTCAATAAATATTACAGTAACTATGCCACTATCACTTGCTTAAATTACCATTTTACAAAAGGTTTCAGTGTTTATGAAATAACTTTTTGTGTCCATTATTATTTTTATTTATTTTTGCTTTTTTAAGTATTTACTTTAGAAAGTCATGGCAGGAACCGATGGATGGCATTTCGAACACTTAATTTAAAATAACTGTTATGCATAATTTGGTTACTTTAAAGTACATTATAAATTAAATCATTAGTTGTAATTTAGTTGAATTTAAATTTAAAAAAATTGTTTTTGTACCCTTAAAAAAATATTTTAGTTAAAAATGTAATGTGGTTAGAGAATTAACAATAATATTACATAATTTAACCTTTCACTATATATATATTTATATATATATATATATATATATATATATATATATATATATATATATATATTTATATATATATATATATATATATATATATATATATGTATATATATATATATATATATATATTAATATATATATATATATATATATATATATATATATATATATATATAAATGTTTTGGATGGGTTGGAGTCAATAAAAGGGGTTATTGGTTAACTATTTAATATCTCGAGTTTTCAATTGTGTTTACAATTATTATCAAGAGCTGCTAAAAAAGACAAAATATCTTACAAAGTTGAAGTTTTTTTTTTCTTTCTAGTTCAACTTTGTAAAATATTTTGTCTTTTTTAGCAGCTCTTGATAATAATTATTGTAAACACAATTGAAAGCTCGGGATATTAAATAGTTAACCAATAGCCCCCTTTATTGACTCCAACCCATCCAAAACATTTATATATTTTTTCCAAACGAGTCACGAGTACTTCTTTTTTCTTATATATATATATATATATATATATATATATATATATATATATATATATATATATATATATATATATATATATATAAATATAATAAAAATCGTTACCTATTAGTCCTTGTCCTGAGTCTCTAGTTCTCGTTGGTTGTGTGTTAAGAAACTCTTTTTCACTTAAACCTGCTTTCTCATTTAATTCACTAGGTTTCACGGTGTGTTTTGAGATAGTAAATTCTAAAAATATTCTAATTAATTATTTATGCTTTTTTCCCTAAAGATAACTAAACCTTTAGATTTCTCAGACTGAGCACTGGATATCTCGTTTTTACTTAACTCTGGTCTTCTGGAAGATTCACTTGATTCCTCAAAGTTTTCTAATGACGCTAGATCTAGAGAAATAAATTTATTTTAGAACGTCCATAATAGTAATTTACATAACAAGTTCTGAAAGTGATATTTTACGAAATTAGTAGAATGTCTCCTGTGAATCCCGTAAAATCACTTTTGGATTATGTTAACTACAATGTTTTTTCTACTTTAGTTCCACTAGTTTATTTTACTAAAAAGAATCTGAATGGATACGTCACTTATGAACGTATCAATTACATACCTATACCATAACAATTGCTTTCATGAACACATTACTTATGAATATTGTTTACAGAATAATTATAACAATTATTTATTTAATACTCTAAATTTTTTGGAATTGTAGCCATCAGATTTTTTTAGTAAAGCAATACCTTTGGGATATCGGCTTATGTCTAAAGATTAATTTTAATTATTGAGTAATTGTTACAGAGACTTGTGGGCATTAAATGTGCAAGGATGACTTCTTCATTTATATAATGCACTGATTGTCATTTCTTCACTTTTGAAATAAATTGTAGACTGATTTATACCTCTTCCTTGAATTTCTTCATCTTTTTATGTAGACATGACTCTGTCTGTTTTCCAATGTGCCTGAAGTAAGTTGTCGTGTCATCGTTTTCGTGATCTTCCTACTGATCGGCTTCCTATTGGGAAACCGTCTCTTGCCGTCTTTACTAGTTTATTTGTTGTCATTCGGCTTATTTGATCGTTCCATATTTCTTACCTAGTTATTGATGTTCTCCACCTTGCATCTACGTTGTATATCTGTACTTCTTGCTCTGTCCCATATTGTCTTGCCATCAATTTTTTTAAGTGTTTTCATTTCTGCGGCTTTTTGCTGCATGTCATTGTTGTTGTGATGACTGTTGTGTAAATTCTGCCTTTCATTTCTTTCCCGATTTTTTATTTGTCCATATTGTTTCATTCAGACAGCCTGCGGCTCTGTTTGCTCTATTCACTTGATCTTCCAATTTAGTAGCTTTCCGTAGCTAAATAATGTGATGCCTAAATATTTAAACTTCATCACTTGTGCTATTATCTGACTTTCTAGATCCAATTTATATCTTAGTAAATTTGCTGTTGCAACTATGCATTTTGTCTTTTTTGGTGAAATTAATATGTTAAATTTTCTGGCGGTGATAAAAAATTGGTGCAGCATACGTTGTAAATCGTCTTTGCTTTGAGAGAGTAGTATTGCGTCGTCTGCATAGCAGATTATTTAAGTTTGTTTTTCGCCCATTTGGTATACTTTTTTAGTTCTTACTTTTTTTATTATTTCATTTATACTCACTTTGAACAAAAAAGGGCTCAGGGAATCTTCCTGTTTCATACCATTGCCAGCTTCAATAGAGTTAACTCCGTTGGTACGAGGGAAACTTTATTTAGCGTGCAGGTATTGTTTCAGAAATGTAGAGATGTCAACTGTAATGTTTTTGCATGCTTGAATGACTACAAGCAGGCTTTTGATAGAGTCAGGCATGAACAAATGATGGAAGTGCTGAAGAGGATAGGGATTAACGGAAAAGACTTAAAAATAATAGCTAACCTATATTGGAATCAATCAGCGGTACTCCGAATAGATGGAGAATATACAGATCAGGTCAAAATCTTAAGGGGAGTGAGACAGGGGTGCATCATTTCACCACTGATGAAGGAGCACATTTTTGTAGAGGCTCTAAAAGATATTGGTGAAGGCATCTCAATAAATGGAGTCAAGCTCAATAAACTGAGATATGCAGATGATACAATAGTGTTTTCCCATACCATAGAAGGGCTACCAAACTTAATAAACAAAATAACAGAAACAAGTAGAACATATGGACTGGATATAAACACCAGTAAAACCAAGCTAATGATCATCAGCAAGGAAAACATAACCGGAGCAAATCTGTACGTGAACCAAATAAGAATTGAACGTGTCTCACAGTACAACTACTTGGGAACTATAATCAATGAGTCGTGGGACAATACCCAAGAGATTAAATGTCGCATCGGATAGGCAAAAAGTGCATTCTTAACTATGAGTTCTGTGTTCAAGAGCCAGCCATAACCTCACCTTAGAAAAAATGAATAAAGCTCTCTAAGTGTTACGTATACTCAGTGCTTCTGTACGGAGTAGAAACGTGGACATTTAAGGCGAAAACTCTATTAAAACTTCAGGCTTTTGAGCTATGGTTATACAGAAGGATCCTGAAGATACCATGGACAGACAAAATCACCAATGAAGAAGTATTGCGGAGGATGAACACAACCGCTGAGTTGATCAACATCGTGAAGGGCCGTAAGCTGCAGCACTTGGAACATATAATGAGAAATCAAGGCAGATAGGAGCTACTCCAATGCATTTTTCAAGGTAAAATTGAAGGAGAAAGGGCCCCAGGACGAAGAAGAATATCCTGGCTTGCTAACCTGACAGCATGTTATAGTAAGACATCAACACAGCTATTCCGTATAGCAACCAACAAAGACATCATAGCCAGAATGATCGCCAGCGTTCGGAACGGACAGGCACCCTAAGAAGAAGACTAATATTCTGATCGAGAAGCAAGCATTGAAGGCGTGCCATCCGTACATACACCGATCAGTTTTTGCCAAGAGAGTTCATGTTTGTCAAAAAAGTCTGACACTGCTTTCATAAGATTAATAGTCTCCAACTCTGTAGAAAAGAGTAGCTTGTCTTTCATTCTTTCGTTTTCAATATACCGAACATAAACAATTAAATAAGAACATTTTACTATGTCTGTACTCTCGTCTAGCTGAATAGCAAAAAATAGCGATTGTTTTACTGCATCAACAACCTGGTTTTGTATGTCTTCAGCTATATCATCAATGTCACGTTTCACAGTATTGACAGAAAGAGGTATTTGAGATAACTTTTGCTTACTCTGCGTTAGAAAAATCAATATCAGCTGCCTTTAGCAAACACGGTTTACCCAGCAGCTTTCCAATAATATGGCCCTTCTTTCCTTAGCAATCAAAGATGATAGCTCATATGAAGCTTTAAGCACTTTTTCAGATAACTGAGCCGTAGAACCAGTACTATCCAACTTCATGCCTTCTAAATTTTCAGATTTTGTTGCAAAAAATTCCTTTGGTTTTTCCTTAAAAGAGTTATGTTTGAATGACAAACGTCTTTAAAGACGATTAGGTCTCATTGGAGGGAGACAGTGCTTAGAAGCGTTTGGGAAACACTGATTTAGAGACAATAATTCATACGTAGACGTTTTAACAGTTTCACTAATTTCATGTGGAATTAAATTCGGCGTTACTTTCACTACTGATTTAAATTTTTTAAATGGAAAAGCAAAAACACACTCAAATCCACGAAACTCTCCAGTTAAGTGTTTTGGTGATCACTACTCCTACATTTAGATTAGATTAAGAGAGGTGGCCTTTCGGCCTATTCTACTGCGACCTTTTCAGATATATTGTGGTCCTCCAGTCCTAGATAACATTGTCTAGCCTGACCCTTTTTATAAAGTCTAGTAGCTTCGAGACTGTACCTTCCATGTAGCTATTTGCAGGTGGATTTTCTTCTCCTAATGCAAAGAACCGCACATTTGCCAGACTGTCACACTGACATAAAATGTGTTCTACTGTTTCTTCTTCGAGGTGACAGAATCTGCACAGGTCATCAGCTGATAATCCCACCAGAATATACAGCTTACAGTGCCCTGTTAGAAGACTTACTATGGCCTTGACTGTTTTCCTGTCTTTGCTTATTAGGTCTGCCGTAAATTTTGGCAAATGTTCTCTAATGAACTCTTTCGCCTGTCTTTGTCCTGGTGAATTTCTCCACCATTCCAGAGATTTGTGAGCTACCCACTTCCTTGTAGCCGTTCTTGTTACTGATTTTGCAACTCCGCAGAAGGGTTGCGGTCCAATGAATGGCAATGATGAGAGCCTTGTTTGGCCATTTCATCTACTTTTTCATTGCCCGTATGACCCTCGTGCTCCGGTACCCAGGCTACCGTAACCTTGCTACGGTATTCTAGTTTATTTAGGGCACACACGCAATCCCATACTAGCTTAGAATTGGTCTCTACAGAATTGAGTGCCATAAAAGCTGCCTGACTATCTGTGAAGATGACAACTGAATAGAACGTTCTTTCCTGCCTTTCTATTTCTTCCATGCAGTGATGGATTGCAGTTATTTCCGCCTGGAAAACTGTCACATCCTTAGATAGACTTACCGGGAAATGTATCCCTTGATTTGTCCCTACTCTAGTAGGGACTCTTGTCCACTACGTACATGCATACGTATTTGGTCGTGTGCGAATACAAATGGGTAGAATTCTTTTTAGCAATTAAATTTTATGTTTAATTTCTACGTTTTTTATTAGTCTACATGCAGTTAGAGGTCTTTGGACATCGTCTCTTGTATTTAATTTTTTTTATGTTTTTAATTTTCATTGCTTTCCTCGTTACTCTTTATGACTCTATTTTCAATGCTAGCTAGCATAGCTGTTTTTCAAATATATTTTATGTCCTGTAACAAGTATTTCTTATGTTGTTGACAGATTGTGCTAGGATGAAGTTTTTTTATCTCTTTCAATGGCATTTCAATGTTCTTCTCGTCTTACCTGCAGTTTTCAATTGGTCTGTCTGATGTACAATTTGTCGCAGTGCTTACAACGTATCTTCATTCCTTGATTTGTCAATCCAATTGCTATTTTTGGAATTTTGTTTTTATATTATATTATATATATATATATATATATATATATATATATATATATATATATATATATATATATATATATATATATATATATATATATATATATATATATATATATATAGGGTGTCCAGAAACTCTCCTGACAAACGAAGACTGGAGATTCCTCAGATAATTTTAAGACAATTTAACCTTATTCACCTACTATTATTTATCATTCAGAGATAAATCTGCCTCTTCCAATCCAGTGGTTTTCGTAGTTATTATCAAAAAAGTCTCGTACATTCCTGCTAAAGTGGGCCGGACAGCCGTCATGTAGAAACCATAAGTTTTGCCGAATATTATAATATTTAATAATAGTTAATATATTTAATAATCTAGTATCAAGAATGCTTAAAAGGTAGACAAAAAAGTTATGCGTCAAAATAACCGTTGATCTACCGAAAACGGGCGCCTATGATCGGTACTAGAAATTAGCAATATATGAAATCGATTCAACTCTGAACGATAAATAATCGTACCAGTTTTTGTTTTTTTAAATAGAAGCGTTCTGGAGGTATTAAACAAAAACTAATTACAAGGCGCCATCTTCAAAGAGCTCTAGCTCCGTTAGGAAGCATTTTCGGACTAGGTGAATTGGGTTAAATTATCTGAAGAATTTCCGGTCTTCGTTTGTCAGGATAGTTTCTGGACACCCTGTATGTATAATAAATGTTTTACTTAACATGATTAATTATAAATCGTAAAGTACTCGTTTTGCTAATTGATTGGACCAAATTTTGCCCTACCTTGTTTTACCTATATTCTTTTAGGAACAAAATTAATTAACAGAACTCTATGCTTAACAATTACCTGTTTCGTTCTTCAGCAGCTCTAGGTGTTGACCTAAACCATTTTCGTGTTTAGATGATAAAAGTTTAATGGACGTCGAATATTCATACGTGTTTTGAGTCTGACTATTTTCCGTAGTATCTAAAAATAATGCTTTGTTAGACCTGGTCTTATTCGATTTAATTTTAGAGATTATAGTAGCGATGATCAAGCTCCTGTATCAAGGACGAGGTTAAAACAAGAACCACATAATACAATATGTCCATCCTATTTAAAGCTCACTTTTTAATAAAAATCCCCAATAATGTATATTAGTTGTTGGCATATTACTGATGTATTAGATAATATAACAGTTTTACAAAAAATCGAGGCTACAAAAAACAACAAGGTATTAAAACAAGAGTACGAAAGAACGTAAAAATTAACTAAAATATAACAGGAATCGAATATGGAAAAATAATATAAAAAAAAAATTAATAGCGAAATATTACTTGAAAAACGTTCAAATATGTAGCCAAATAACAAAACCGAAAACCCCATTGATTGAAAAATTTATAAATATTTAAAATAGTTTCATTTGTTGTTATTTTTTTCGTTTGGAAAAATTGTTTTCCAAATACGTTATCGTATTCGCTCCGTGCGTGACTGACGCGACACCTACCGCCTTCATCTGACAGTTTTGGACCTCCCAATTTGAGGTTAAACATAATATGTTAAATATGAATAAAATCGAGGCGTTTGAGATGTGGTTGTATCGAAGCATACTAAAAATTCCATGGACTAGTAGAACCAGAAACGAAGAAGTTTTTCGAAGAATGGGACATCAACGAACTCTATTAAATATTATTAAGAGGCGCAAACTAGAATATCTTGGACATATAATCAGAGGACCAAGATATGAGTTCCTTCGGCTAATTCTCAACGGTAAAATCGAAGGAAAGAAATGGATAGGACGGAAGAAACTCTCTTGGTTGAGGAATTTGCGGCAGTGGACAGGTTTGACAGCGGACCAATTGCTACACGTAGCGCAAGACCGAGATCAGTATAACAATATTATAAGCATGGTAGTCGCCGACGTTCCGTAGGGATATGGCACTCTAAGAAGAAGAAGATATGTTAAATACATACGAAATTGACAAATATTAATAATAATTAGTTTTTTAATTATATTTTTTTAGTTTATGTACAAAATAAATATGGTATTAAAAATTGGGTTTCTAAAAATTCATCATAATTTATCTTTGCAACCCCAAACGAAAAAGAAAGGGAAAATCTAGTACTGTCAAATCAAAAACAAAAGTTTTTCATGTGGAAGAGTTTAATTACACACTAATAGTAAAAGTTATGATATAAAATCTAAAGTCATCAGGCAGGCTGCAGTTAGCTTGAAGCCTTATGAAATATCATTTAAGGTAAATTATTTAAATTTTTCCTATTTCAATTGCATAAAAATGAAATTATGTGATATTTACTTTTTCAAACCTATAAAAAACTTTTGGAAACCTATAAAAACTACACTCACCATTTTTGCTATTATTAGCACAATTAAATACGCAACATGTATTTGCACCCATTTTTGATAAAATTTATGCCTAAAAATTTAGGTCCAATTTTGTCATATTTCGCCGCTACGCACGCTGGCATCGTTTAAAGGTACCCCTACAATGGTTATGCACGGAGCGAATACGTGTTTTATCGTCTTACTGTAATGATATTTGTCGTATTTTAATGTCAGTTTTTATTTGTGAAATCTTTTTATTTCTGTAAGTATTTTTAAATCTATTTTTACGTCATTTGTTTGTTTTTAATGGTAAAATTGTTTGACAGTGTACTCCTGAGGAAGCTATTAAATAAATGGCGAAATATTGAGTTCTTAGATTAAACAAAGATTTTATTATAGACCACTACCTGATAATTCCTATATATATATATATATATATATATATATATATATATATATATATATATATATATATATATATATATATTGTGACGATTGGGGTTTATAGAAAATAATTTATAAGTTATATACTACATAATATTAGATATAAAAAAGTATTTGATTATTTTAAATAAGTTATATACTAGAGAATTTAATAAAAATATATTATGTGAGGGCATTTTTAAGAAATTAGCATATAATAATTGCAAAAAGTTGTATTTTAATGTTGTAAATATATTTAAGTGAGCCATATGACTAGGCAACCAACTATACAAACTCTGTCTCCAAGTGACATTTTAGGAAATTTTTAGGAATATAAAGTGGGGTTATAATAATATATTGTTTGAAATGTGTATTTTATTAAATTAGAGTGTTAGTTACTAATTTGAATGTTTATTCTGATCTGAAAAGCCTAAATGTCAACAAAATTATCAATGGAACATTAACGAATTCTCCAGAGTGCAGAGTGTGACCATTGTTTACGGTCGAACATTCTGGAATAATGATTATGTTGGTGGATAGAACAGATATTTTTTTCGAGAACATCGATATCGAAGAAATAGAACAAATTGGAACATGATTTCTTACCAGATGGTTCTGGAGCATCCAAAAAGATATAAATACCCGTGATTTGGATTCAAGATGAAGTTTTTAGTCAGAAGTCAGGCCAGTTCATTATGAAAGTTAGTAGAAGTAAATTGTTCAGAATTTTTAAGAAGTCAGTCAGAAAAGTTTAGTAAGAAATATGAAAGTTAGTTGGAGTCAGTGAATCAAGTACAAATAGTCCAATTGTTTAATATAGTGAGTTAAATGAAGATTAAAAATTATGCATATATTTAATGCACATTTATAATTATACACAAATAATTATTGAAGATTATAAAAGTATATTAGAAGAATATTGGATGGACATTGGAAGGAATTAAAATTATATTATGATTGGAGATTAGTATAAATCAACTTATAATAATTGGATATTGGTATATTGAAAAGAAGAATAAATATAAATGCTGTTTGCTGGTGGTGTATAAATGCTGGTGAAGAAAACTATATCTTAAATTGGTAGAAGCTGATAATTGGAAAAAGTAATTTCACAAAAACAAGGATAACCGAAGTACGAAGACATTCAGTGGTGATTAGAATCTATATAGTGGAAAACAGTTCATTTAGGCATTCAGTGAAAGAAAGGTACAAAATTTTGTTAATATAATTTAGTTAATGTCATAACAATTTCAATTTTGAAGATAGTTTGTTTAAATTTTACATTGTCTATAGAATTTAATTAGTTTTATAAGAGTATCAATTTAAAGATAGTTTATTTTAAATTTACATTGGCTAGGTTAGATATATATGTGTGTTCCAGAATAGTTATAATAAAGATAATTTAAAAAAGTACTTACAAACTAATTCTTTGAGAACCGCGATAAAAACCCTATATTATTAAAAATACTCATTGCTCATCATTCAAACAAAAAAAACACATCATAACAATTTAGCACCCAACGCGGTGGCTCTCTATTTAAAAGAATTAGTTTGGGAAGATAAGTGCTCTCATATAATTAAATTAATTATCAGTAGAAAGGAAAAATTATAGATTTTATTTTTAATTATATTTGAACAAGTAAAGTCTCAAAATGTCTCAAGGAAAGAAAGGTACAAGAAGCAAAAAGAATGAAGAAGATGTGGAAGTAGAAACACAACCTATACAAGAGGAGAGTTTAGTTCAAGTTCCACAAGATACTGCAGAAATGAATCCAGAAAGAGAGGAAAATGTCAATATGGCAGCTTTGATGTCATTAATGATGCAGATGAACAAGACAATGGAAGAGAATACGAAAAAAATGGAAGAGAATTCAAAAGAAATCAAAGAAGACATAAAAAAATTGAAAGAGAATTCAAAAGAAGTCAAAGAAGACATAAAAAAATTGGAAGAGAATTCAAAACAAGTCAAAGAAGACATAAAAAAATTGGAAGAGAATTCAAAAGAAGTCAAAGAAGACATGAAAAAAATGGAACAGAAATTAGAAGAGAATTATAGAAAATTAGAAAAGAAAATAGAAGATAATAATAATAAAATTGTAAAACAAATAGAAAAACAAATGGATAAAAAACTTGAAGCTGCAGAGAAAAAAGTAGCAAATGAAATAAAAATTATACGGAATGACTACAAGAAAAGGATAGAAAATGAGAGGACAGAAGTAAAGAGGATTATTCAAGATAATAAGATAGATATAGAACAGAAAATAGAGTTACAGAAATGTAACTTAGAAGTAAAAATTAACGAAGACAGGAGAAACACAGAAGAAAAATTAGATGATATACAACAAAATATCCAAATAAATAATAATCAAATAAGAAAAGTGGAACAGAGAATAGATGATATTTCACAAATGAGAGACATAGGGAGACCTTACTTAAATTTAACAAATGAGACTGGGATTAAATTCTCTGGTAATATAAAAAATTTGCATCCTAGAGTATACATAAATAGTTTAAAACATAAATTAAGATTTGTGAATAATATTAATGATATTAAAGATTATATTAGAATGACATTAAATGACAATGCAGCAACTTGGTTTGCTAGTATTGAGAATGATTTAGATAATTTTCAAACATTTGAAAATAAATTTTTAAATTATTATTGGGGTGAATTAGAGCAAGCCAAGTTTAGAGAAATTCTATATTTTGGAAAGTATAATCACAATTTAAAATCAAATATGGTAGATTATGCATTAAAACTGATAACAGTTGCAAAATATTTAGAACCACCACTTAGAGAGGATGAAACAGTCTTAAATGTATCTAGACATTTTGATGTTGATGTTGTGCAAACAGTAACTGTACAAAATATTCAAACAATAGATAGTTTTATTAATTTTATTCAAAGAATACAAAGAGGCAATATGACAAGTAATAATAACAACAGAAAAAACAATAATAACTTTCAATATAATAAAAATGATAATCAACAATATAGACAATCATATAACAATAATACTAGGTATGGTAATAATTTACAAAATTTTAATAATAATAACAGTAATCAAATTAGACAAAATTGTAATAACAATACTAGTTATAATAGACAACATTTTAATAACAGTACTAATAATAATAGACAAGATTTTAACAATAGAAGAAATACAGAGCGACCTAACTATAACAGACAGGTGAATTGTGTTCGAAGGAATAGAAGCTGCGAAGACAGGGAACGAAATAGTACAAGGCAAGAAAATGTGAGTAGAAGTCATAGTAGGGAAAGACATAGATCCAAGTGGTCAGATACAATCTGACAATTCTAATAATCAAAATTTTGTGCAGTAAACTTTCTGAATTACAAGTTAGGCCATTGCTATTATGAAAAACCTTCTGAATTTATTTCTTTAGATGAAGAGAAAATAATTGAATCTATTAATTTAATTTATATAAATGCTTTGGCCAAAAATAAAATGATTAAGATTATGATAGATACTGGTTCAGAAAGTACTTTAGTCTCGGAGAATTTTATTTTTAATACATTAAAACTATCAGATATAATAAAGATTCCAAAAATTAAAATTGTTGGTGCAAATAATAAGAAGTTGGGTGAAATTGATAAACTAGCCAATTTTAAAATTAATATTCTTAATAAAGAAATTAATATGCAAGGATTTATTGTCAAGGATTTATGTGTTGATATATTAATGGGAAATGATGAATTGGAAAAGAAGAAAGTAAAGATAGATTTTGAAGAGAAAATGGTAACTTTGGAAGGGCAAATAATTAAATTTATGCAGAAAGATGAGGTGGAAGAAGGAATAAGAGTTGATAGGATATTATTAAAAGAAAATAATGATGTTTATGAAGAAGAAATGTATTTTGATGATAGGGAAATGTCCCAAAAGAATGTAAAGAATAATTATTGTAGTGAATATTTAAGGAATGGAAATTTTAAGCAGATGGATGCCTACGAGGCGGAGTGCGTAAAATTGGAAGCAAGGAATAATGAGTACATAATGAAGAATAATTTTATTTGTAAAGAAGAAGATATAATGAAAGTTTTAAATTGCCCTGAAGAATATAAATCAATAGTCATTTCCATATTGCAGCAACACAAGGGACTTGTCAATAAAGAAAATAGAATTGCACACAATTATATCCATAGTATAAAAGTTAAAGAAGAAAAAGATTTTAAAACAAAATCATACCCAATACCATATAAATACAGAGAAGAAGTAAACAAAACAATTAATAATATGTTAGAAGATGGGATCATTGAGAAGGCAGACACACGTTTTATTAACCCCATAGTAGTAGTACGAACAAGATCAGGTGAAATCAGGTTATGTTTGGATGCAAGGAATATTAACAAGATTACTGAAAAGCAATTTGAAGCACCAATGAGTATAGATGGAATATTAGGAAGAATTACAGGAATGTCATTTTTCACTAAAATCGATTTACAGCATAGTTTCTGGTTAATACCTCTAGAAAGAAAAAGTAGACAGTATACAGGATTTCAGATAGATGGAGTAGTATATCAATTCAAAGTAGTACCATTTGGACTTCAATCATCTTGCAGTGCTCTATGTAGATGTCTTCATGATATTTTGGATCAATATGAACATTTTGTAATTCACTACATTGATGATATATTAATTTTTTCTAAAACGGCTGAAGATCATGAGAAACACCTAAAAATTATAATAAATAGATTAGACAAAGTTGGACTAAAAATAAATCAAGAAAAATGTACATTTTTTCAAAAAGAAGTCATATATCTAGGTTATAAACTTAACACTAAGGGAATCGAAATGGATCCAGAACGGACACAAGTCATTCAGGAATATAAAACACCACACAATTTAAGAACTTTAAGAGGATTTATTGGGATAATTAATTATTATAAAAGGATGATACCAGATCTAAGTATAAAAGAAATTCCATTACTTGAACTACTGAGAAAAGGTGTAAAATGGAGATGGGATCAGAGAAGAGAACTAGCATTCCAAGAGATTAAAAACATTTTTCTGTCAAATATGAAAATATACTATCCTGACTACACACAGCCATTCATATTAAGAACAGATGCATCAATAGAGAGATTATCAGGGGTATTATTACAAATACATGATGGGGTCGAATACCCAATACAATTCATTTCAAGAATCACAAAGCCACATGAAAAGGGTTACTCAGTTTCAGAATTAGAACTAGCAAGTATAATACACTGTGTCACAAAATTAAGATTTTATTTGTTGGGTAATGAATTTACAATAGAAACAGATCACCAAGCTTTAACGTCTATATTAAATAACAAATATGGAAACAGTAGAATACATCGGTGGAGTCTAATACTTAGTGAATACTGCTTTGAAATCAAATACATTTCTGGAAAATCCAATATAGTGGCAGATGCTTTATCAAGGTTAGAAAATACACCACAAAAAGGGCAGCGAACAATAAAAATTGGATTAAATCAATTAGTAGAAAGTACTGGATTATATTCTAAAGAAGAAATTATAAGAGATCAGATCAATTTGAGTGAAAAACAAAAAGTCCTTAGGAAAGATGGAGTATATTATAAAATAATAAATGGCATAGAAGTATATGTAATAACTAGAACTTTAGCAAAGAAAATATTGAAAAATTTACATAACAATTATATGCATATTGGTTCAAGAAAGCTATGGATGCTATTTAGGGACAATTATTTTGCAAAGAATGACATAAGTATAGCAAAAGAAATTACTACCCAATGCCCAATATGTCAACTAAACAAAGAAAAGAATTTCAAAAACCAGAACACATATAAATCTAATGTTGTATATGAAAAACTAAATACAGTTTCCATGGATTTTATTTCAAATTTAGTTCTCAGTCCAACAGGAAAAAAGCATATACTAGTGATAGTTGATTTATATACAAAATTTATTAAACTATATCCCTGCTCTAGAACAAATGTTAAAACATTAAAATTATATATTAATCAATTTTTCGAAGAAATAGGACCATTTAGAAATTGCATAATAGATAATGCTACATATTTTAACAACCAAAAATTTCGGACATTTTGTGAGAAAAAGGGAATCAACATTCATTTTACAAGTATCAGACATCCTCAGGCAAATCCTGCAGAAAGATATATTAAAGAAGTTATAAAATATTTAAGGATACTGTGCCAAAATCAACACGAAACTTGGCAGCAACATATACCACAAGTAGAGTATTTTTTAAATAATACACATAATTTGAATACAGAGGAAGTACCAGAATATTTAATGTTTGGCCATATAGGAAACAGAAAGTGGATTAGTGAATATAATCAGGATATGTTAGAACAAGTAATGCAGAAAGTGAATAACCGAATTAGGAGGAAAGCTGAAAAATATATCAGAAGACAAAATCGAAATATAAAAAAACCAATCACATTTCAAAAAGGAGACCTAGTGTTAATTCGTTCACTTAGAAAAAGTAATGTTAAAGAAAACCGTTGTAAGAAATTACAACCAATGTTTGAAGGTCCATATACAATTGAAAATCAGAATGGACTA
The DNA here is from genome assembly GCF_040954645.1 of Diabrotica undecimpunctata. NCBI lineage: Eukaryota > Metazoa > Arthropoda > Insecta > Coleoptera > Chrysomelidae > Diabrotica > Diabrotica undecimpunctata. The sequence goes on along the minus strand of NC_092810.1, from coordinate 49,955,988 downwards.
AATAGTTATGTGTTAATAGATGCAGAGAACAGACTAAGAGGCATATTTCATATCAACGACATTTTTCAATATCATGAAGAGATTGAATAATGATTTCTATACCTTTAACACAAATATAATAACACTAATAACTTACTGATATATCCATTTTATTCAATAGACTTGATTTGTTAAATGGTAGATGGTAGATTTCATTATTTTGAATCAATTTGACATCATACTTGTTGAATTTTGTATATATGGAAATTAATTTGTACCCTAAAAATCATAATTTGGGGTTAGACACAAAATTGATACTATAATTGCTATAAAAATGTCTTTTTAATATAATAAAGTGAAAAAACTTACCAATTTATATTGATGAAAGTTATTTTGAATGGAAATAATTCCTAGATTTTGTCTATAAATAAACAGAACACCATATCGATTATATTTTTAATTAAGGTTATATTTTATTCTCTCCATTTGACATGACAGTTTGACCATAGAATAGCCGAACTGTGATCCGTTGTTCTCTGCTTTGACATAGACAGCGAACAGGGATGTATTTAACACATTTTAAATAAAAAAAAAATTTTGATTTATTAAATTTAATAAGGTATGCGAAAATTAATATTTAAAAAAATAATAAGTAAATTATTTATTTTAAATATTATTTTGGGGTATTGTGACGATTGGGGTTTATAGAAAATAATTTATAAGTTATATACTACATAATATTAGATATAAAAAAGTATTTAATTATTTTAAATAAGTTATATACTAGAGAATTTAATAAAAATATATTATGTGAGGGCATTTTTAAGTAATTAGCATATAATAATTGTAAAAAGTTGTATTTTAATGTTGTAAATATATTTAAGTGAGCCATATGACTAGGCAACCAACTATACAAACTCTGTCTCCAAGTGACATTTTAGGAAATTTTTAGGAATATAAAGTGGGGTTATAATAATATATTGTTTGAAATGTGTATTTTATTAAATTAGAGTGTTAGTTACTAATTTGAATGTTTATTCTGATCTGAAAAGCCTAAATGTCAACAAAATTATCAATGGAACATTAACGAATTCTCCAGAGTGCAGGGTGTGACCATTGTTTACGGTCGAACATTCTGGAATAATGATTATGTTGGTGGATAGAACAGATATTTTTTTCGAGAACATCGATATCGAAGAAATAGAACAAATTGGAACATGATTTCTTACCAGATGGTTCTGGAGCATCCAAAAAGATATAAATACCCGTGATTTGGATTCAAGATGAAGTTTTTAGTCAGAAGTCAGGCCAGTTCATTATGAAAGTTAGTAGAAGTAAATTGTTCAGAATTTTTAAGAAGTCAGTCAGAAAAGTTTAGTAAGAACTATGAAAGTTAGTTGGAGTCAGTGAATCAAGTACAAATAGTCCAATTGTTTAATATAGTGAGTTAAATGAAGATTAAAAATTATGCATATATTTAATGCACATTTATAATTATACACAAATAATTATTGAAGATTATAAAAGTATATTAGAAGAATATTGGATGGACATTGGAAGGAATTAAAATTATATTATGATTGGAGATTAGTATAAATCAACTTATAATAATTGGATATTGGTATATTGAAAAGAAGAATAAATATAAATGCTGTTTGCTGGTGGTGTATAAATGCTGGTGAAGAAAACTATATCTTAAATTGGTAGAAGCTGATAATTGGAAAAAGTAATTTCACAAAAACAAGGATAACCGAAGTACGAAGACATTCAGTGGTGATTAAAATCTATATAGTGGAAAACAGTTCATTTAGGCATTCAGTGAAAGAAAGGTACAAAATTTTGTTAATATAATTTAGTTAATGTCATAACAATTTCAATTTTGAAGATAGTTTGTTTAAATTTTACATTGTCTATAGAATTTAATTAGTTTTATAAGAGTATCAATTTAAAGATAGTTTATTTTAAATTTACATTGGCTAGGTTAGATATATATGTGTGTTCCAGAATAGTTATAATAAAGATAATTTAAAAAAGTACTTACAAACTAATTTTTTGAGAACCGCGATAAAAACCCTATATTATTAAAAATACTCATTGCTCATCATTCAAACAAAAAAAACACATCATAACAATATATATATATACAGTCGGTCCGCCGGATCTTTGCACAAGTATGACATTATTCACGAATTATTTTTTATGTTACGTCTCTTTCCTACTCACAGAAACTAAAACTATTAACTTAAACCGCCTGTCCATACACAACACCATGCATTGAACAAAGACAGCCATAGAACAATGATCGCTGATTGATTCGTCTACTGACAATTGACATGACAATTGGAAATTTTGTTTTGACAGAGTGTAATATTTTTATAAATTATTTTCGTTTGATTTAAATAATCAATCCGTTTTCATACTTTAAATATACATATTTTTAACAAACAGTTGTTATAACGACTAACCCTTACCTTCGTGTTCAATTTATTAAGGTAAGAATTCATGTATTAGCTAATAACGAATAATAAATTTTTTTAACCTCTAAATTGACATTAATTATTTAAATATAGCTAAAACTACGTCAACGGACAATATGAAATATTTTTAAAGGTTTTTATTTTTAGAGTATGCCTGACAAGCCTTTAACTTCTCAAGCTTAGCAATTTGTGTTGAATGTGTTTCGGATTAGAAAAAGTAAATAGAGGGCCTTTGGAGCCATTTTCGTCTGTTCAACAGGTAACATATTGAAATGTATGTTCGTTTATGAAAATCATTAAACAATTCTTTATTTAAGAGAGTAGCTGCTGCATTAAAAATATAACGACGAACAGTATGTACAATTATTAAAAGGAAAGAAAATAATTACATTCTTTCAAAGCCAGGCAAAAGTAGACCTCGTCCGAAAAACAAAACAACTGATCTGTCTGAGGGATCAAAAATTGCAGTGCGTAATACAGTATACGACATGTACCAACAAAGTAAGTAGTTAAAAATTTCTTCAATCTGAATTTGATATACCATAAGATAATGGTATCATGTACCATGATAACCAGAAGGTACTTTTTAATCAATACTTTATATAAATGTATGTTGTAAAAAAGATTGTTGAGAGTAGTTTAAGAAAATTTCTGCTGAATACATTAATGGATATTAAGTCAATTTTCTTGTGAGTTTTTTAATTTGAAATAATTTATAGTTTTATAAAATCAAAGTATTACTTCTTTTTCATTGAACTAGTTATAACAGTGTGGTTTATTCTGTACTTATCTGTTCTTTTTTTTTTAGAGAAACATGTTACTCTGCAAAGTATAAGTAATGAATTAAGGGATAAAGAAGTTGCATTTATTGGCAAAACATCTGTTAGCATGAACTACTAAAAGAACACGGCCATGAAGTGTTGAGACTACCTCCTTATCACTGTGAATTCAACGCTATTGAATTAATTTGGGCAAACTGCAAGTCATATTACAATAAGAATCTTGGTAGAGATGGACATTCTGATAATGCTGTTATAAATATGTGGAAAGAGGCACTAAACCAATGTAACACAGAAATTTGGGAAAAATGTGTGAAACATACTCATGAAATTATTACAAAGTGGTATATCCGAGAAAAAAATATGGTTGACACTAACATTAAACCAATCATAATAGACACTGGTAATATGAGTGGCTCAGATTCTGACAGTGAAGAATTCTTAAATTTATGATTGGCTACATGGCTGTGTAGTGTATGAGGCTTCAATAAATATTTAAATTATATTATTGTTATAATAAATTCTTTTTTACCCAGCTCAAGTTTTCTATTTTTTAATTTATTATGCATAGATTTCTTTATTTGAAGTTCGTTGTGTTAATTTTTGTATGACCATTTTTTAAAACAAAGTGATTACTTAAGTCTGAAAACCATATTTAACACTGAATAAACAAAATTATCAAGATGATGGAGCACTGGAGTAGATTTATATTCAGTTTTTTAGATCTTCTTGTAGTGTCTACCCGTTTCGGATATTGGCGACTATCATGACAATTTGTACTTTGCACACTGCTGGTCTGAAAATATTTGTTGTGTTGAACCACATACATAGATTCTTCAGCCAGGAAATCCTTCGCCTTCCTGGGCCTCGTTTTCCATCTACTTTTTCCTGTAAAATTAGTTGCAGCAATTCATATATTTCGTTGTTGCTAATGATGTGACCAAGGTATTCTATTTTGGCTGTTTTTATTGTGGTTATCAGCTGTTTTTCTTTTTCCATTCTTAATAAAACGTCCTGATTAGTAACGTGACCGGTATAAGATATCTTCAGGATTCGACGATAAAGCCACATTTCGAAAGCCTCAATGTTCCTGCAGGTAGTGTCTGTGAAAGTCCACGACTCAACTCCGTACAATAGTATACGAAAGATATAACATGGTAGTAACCTGATTTTTATGGGTGTGAATAAATCATGACATTTGAATAGCTTAGCCATTTTTGAAATGTAGATTTGGCTTTCTCTATCCTACATTTAATTTCTAAGGAATGGTCCCAATTTTTACTTTTTCTGTTCATTAACCTGAATGCTTTATGGTAATCAATGAAGCATGCATATGTATTGCAGTTCACATCTCTACATCGTTGAAATAGCCTTTTTATGCTAAAGAGAGCCTCTCTCGTACCCACTGCATTCCGAAAACTAAACTTTGTACTACGGCTGAATTTTTCTTCGCACAGTCTATATATTCTTTGATGTATGATTTTTAGAAATAACTTTAAAAGATGGTTCATTAAGCTGATGGTCGGCAAATCACTGCAGGATACGGATTTTGTTTTCTTTGGTACAGCAATAAACGTCGGCGTGACTTCAGCCATGTTCTTGGTTCATTAAATATTTTTATTAGGAGTTGAGTACCGTTGGTGTTAAATAGTTTTATGATCAGCATGTGCATTGTCAGGTCCAGGAGCTTTGCCATCTTTTGGTTGTAATATTGCCTTTTCCACTTCATTTGATGTGATTTGTAAGTGGTCATTACATATGTGGGATGGAGGTTGTTGGGATCTACTATCATCAGAGTTCTTTGATATACTTGGTCCATATGCAAATTTCTTGATTTTTATCTGTGATGATGTTTCTCTGTTGATCTCGCAGTTTGTTAGCTGTATTTAATTTCTAAAGACCAGCTGCTTGTTTATGCATTTTAAACGTATCGTGTTTTTCTTTCAATAAATATATTTCTTCACACTGTGATTTTATCCAATTTTCTTGGGCCTTTCGTATTTGTGTTCTTATTTGTCTGTGAATATTGTTGTACATTCTTGTGTTGTTCTTTGATTTTTTTCTTTTTTCCATGAGTTGCAGTATCTTCTCATTCATCTGACTGTTCTTTTTCTCTTTTTTCTATTAGATGTTCTTATCTAATCTTTAAAAACGTCTCTTTTGTTTACTCACATTTTAGTCTTCTCATATCACATTTTTGTTACTATTCTTTTTTGTAACCTTCTTAAATCTAAACCGATATTTACCAACAACAGGAACATCATCTGACGATATGTCAGTACCATATATTTGCTTATATTCAATAAAAATACTTTAATTTCTTATTACTATGGTTTAAATATTTATTTACTGTAGATGTTATTGGACAACCTATAGGTTTCCAAAAATTGAAAAATCACGTTCATAAATGTATACGTATCCAGTTTTCTAAATGCAATAAATGAAATAAAAGAGAAGTATAAAAACGTCAATTGTAATATTAGCCATTTTCTAATTTTTATAATAATTCTTATAGCCGACATACGTTTGACTCACATGTTTTGATTTATTTCCTATAATAAGAATGATGACGATGTGCAAAGATCCGGCGGATCGACTGTATATATATATATATATATATATATATATATATATATATATATATATATATATATATGTTCGGATAAATTGCCGCAGTCAGGTGATGAAAACTACTCGCGAAGTTCTCAGAAACAACCGCTTTGAGAATTTATAACCAACGCCACACTTAAATAAGAGAGATGATTAAAATCTCAAACAAATTGAAATATTTTTTGATTTTGTAACTTTTTCTTAAGTATTTCTGTCAGCTATAAATATATTTTTAAGCAAGACCTAGTTTTAGGTATATACCTGCTTTTTTATATGATCCCGTCCTTCCATCTAGACGTTCACGCCAATTTCTATCTCTAGATATATATCTCAATGTTTGTCCTGGTATATCTGCTGGTTCATTTTCTATACCTAAAATTTTAGAACATACTATATAATGGCTACAAATTCTAAATTTGAATTGATTGTGTATTAGATTCTAAACTTTTCTGTATAACTCTTGCTCTTTGAAGATGGCGCCTTGTAATTAGTTTTTGTTTAATACCTCCAGAACGCTTCTATTTAAAAAAACAAAAACTGGTACGATTATTTATCGTTCAGAGTTGAATCGATTTCATATATTGCTAATTTCTAGTACCGATCATAGGCGCCCGTTTTGGGTAGATCAACGGTTAGTTTGACGCATGACTTTTTGTCTACCTTTTAAGCATTCTTGATACTAGATTATTAAATATATTAACTATTATTAAATATTATAACATTCGGCAAAACTATGGTTTCTACATGACGGCTGTCCGGCCCACTTTAGCAGGAATGTACGAGACTTTTTTGATAATTACTACGAAGACCACTGGATTGGAAGAAGCAGTCCACTTGCTTGGCCAGCAAAATAACCTGATTTTAATTCTTGCGATTATTGTGTCTGATATATAATATGTACAATATCTGTTACATATTTTGTGTGAATACATAAAAGCATTTGTTTATTCCGTTCCGATACAAAATCGTGCAAAACTCTGGCTAAGAATACAAGATGCTTGCAACGAATTTAAAAATAATTTTTGAATTTTTGCAAGAATTCAGCGTTCTCTAAGGAAAAGGGCAAATGTATGCATAGAGATTAATAATTTTTATCACATCGAGCATATTTTGTAACTATCTACTTTTGATACTTGTTCCCTTGTGTTAGTTTCGTTCCATCGTAATAAATACTTTGTTTTAAAACCCTTTAAATAAAATTTTGTTTTAGTTTGATTATTAACTTCTTTTCCCAAACTTTTTTTACAAATGTTGTGCTACATTTATTGAAAAAAAAGATAATTTATAAAATTAATTAAGGTACCTACGTTTTAATTTAACTTTTATGATAACAAAAAAAATTTGAAATCGATTTTTCTAGAAAGTGGTGTATCCTACTGACTTAAACTAAGAGTACCTTTTAGTATTAGAATGCCGAAAAATTTAATATTCTAGTATAACGAATGCCTAAAGTTAAAAACAAAAAAGTTATGCATTAAAATAACCGTTGACCTACCCAAAACGGACGTCTATGTCCGGTACTAGAAATGTGCAATAGATAGAATCGATTTATCTCTGAATGATAAATAATAGTAGGTGAATAAGGTTAAATTGTCTTAAAATTATCTGAGGAATCTCCAGTCTTCGTTTGTCAGGAGAGTTTCTGGACACCCTGTATATATATATATATATATATATATATATATATATATATATATATATATATATATATATATATATATATATATATATATTGCACCTCTGTTGCAATACTGTAACAACTCCGAAAAATTGAATTTTGGTTTTTTGGTCTAGAACATCTACAAAAACGTTAATTTATGTGGTGCAAAACTGCCACAAATCAAAATTCAATAAATGTCCACAGTATAATATAAAGTGTCTTTATGACATTTTAAAAATATTAAAATCACAACCTGCAATACATTATGAATTGCGGCAGTATTGCACAATTAGATATCAGTCTAGTCGACTACAATTCCGCCAAATTTTACTTATGGCGGTATTGCATCAGTCGTTTGGATTGTATTCAGTCTCATTTATATTTTGTTAGCGTGCACGTGTACTTTATTTTAGTGTTTTTCGGTGTTTTATAACCCGTTGTTTAGTAAAGAACAGTGATTTTAAAAAAAATGAGTAGATATTCAAGAAGAAGAATAATGTTAAATCTTGTTTTACAAGAAACTGATGAATATACTGCCCTACTAAGAAAAAATTTTGAAAAATTGGGATATTTGCACCATATGAATATTTATGATTTTTATAACATATTTACATATTTTCCGTATTTTACATTTCTAAATATTTTATGAAAGAAAATAGGTTCCCTGTAAACGCCAAAAATGACTATTATGCTTAGTATAAACCTGGTATTTAACGCTTCGTAGTAAAAACCTGGTATATGCTCAGCTGATACGGGTTTTTAACGTAGGATAAAACGATATGCGAGGTTTTTTCTAAGGAATAGAGCTACACCGCTAATAGTTTCCACCACCAAGTGGAACTATCGTTAAAGAAAAAGAAGATTACGATTATCATGATTTCGTCGAGGCCGTTAGAACGTGTAATTTGAATCGTGTGGTGGTGAAAGAAATGGGAGTTTCCGATTTTCTTATTCGGAAAGACTTCATCATCACAGTCAAAATTAAAGAAAAAAGAGTCACGTATTTACCTATCACAAATTGTTAAAGTAATTGTGAAGAACGAGAGCTAGATTTTACACGTTAAGATTGACGATAGCGAGGAGTTGAGAGAGATAGACTTTTTGCAAGCCAGAGTGTTAAAATCTGGGATAAAGGACCCCACACCTGTGACGAATCCCCTTCTGGGATTGCTAAGAAGAGAAAAGCACAAATATTAAAAAACTTAGGTCAAATTATACCGGCGAACCGCCATCAATTTTGGGAAGAATTGTCAACTTCCGATTAATAATAATTTTCATTTTGTATTTTTAAATAAACGTTTTTTGTAAATACTTATGTTTTATTCAACAAATGTTCATAAAAAATATTATTAAAATATTAAAATATATTATATATATTAAAATATAATAAATGTTTTGCCTTTCGAGGCAGTTATATAAATTTTATAATAATTACATAGTTAAAACCAAGCTTAAGACAAATTTGGATAATACGTGGTTTTAGCTAAGTAAACTTGACATAATTCTTTGCTTTGTTAGCCCGTATATCGCATAACTAATGTCCATATGGTAATTTTGCAATTTTTTTTTTTTGAAAAAAAGTTAACTACGATTCTACACACTCTACCCTAAATGATTTTGTGTTATTATTGTACCAAAAGCACAAGGGATTAAACAAAAATCTTTAATCGCGTTTTAACACAAGCCTTAAACTCTTTTTGGCTTCCGAAGGACTTCCCACTAAGACTGTAGATCTACGAAAAATCCTTCTAGAATTTAACGATGTCTATGGAATTGGTCCAACTGGCCAATTGGAAACTGATTTTGCTGCTTTTAGGTCCTTTATCACTTCGGAAAGGATTATTCATCTACAAAAATTAAGGGAAAGTCACCAAAACTACTATTTCGTTGCCTCTTCAAAACGAAACCTTTAAATAATATGACGTGTTCTGTGTGAGTAAAAACCTCAAATTATTTTAGTGATGACAACTTTAGCATGGTTCTAAATAATATTCGTTCTATAAGATATAAAACCGATTAATTATTTGTGTCTCTAGAGGAATTAGGATTTCCCCCGATAGTTGCGGTTACCGAGCACTGGCTTAGTCAACGAGCCTATTTTTTGTAGAAAAATATACCACAATTGCTAGGTATAATCGCGCAAGTTTAGCTCATCATGGCACCCTAATTCTTTCTACAAATAATGATTTCTCTCCTATAACAAAATATGACTTTCTGTTGAATAAATTCCTTTCTGAGTTTTCATTGGTTTATAACAAGAATCTTAATTTATACATTCTTTGCATTTATAGATCACCTGATTCTATCACGGAACTAGTTTTTCAGAACCTGTTAAATGTGTTAGATGACCTGCCAAATAAGTAGAAAGATTATATGCGGGGACTTGAATATTAATTACGCTGTTGCTTGTGCTACGAAATTATCCTAATACTCGAGTACAGAGGATCTATCTAAAACTTATCAAAACGGCTAAAAAAATGTACTATCTGAATCGTCTGGGAAGCTCTAAAAATGTTGCAAGAGAAACTTGGACCATAATAAACAATGTTGGAAATAAAACTAACATCGCTCAAATATTTTTTCTTTAAAACCATGAAAATCTAAATAAATACTTCGTTATTGTGAGTAAAAATATAACATTACCTATTTTGCCACACGATCCTATTATTATTAGTTGTACTTAAAACCTTAAAGGCCCCATACACACTTCAATTTGTTGTCCAACTTGGTTGTGTTGATGGTGAGATTGAACTGTTAGTGGACAGGTTGAGTGACTCAAGAAGAAGTTGAACAACCGAGTTGAAGAAATCAAACCGTCTTTGATTTTAGTGGGCGGAGCTTAATGTTGAGCGAAACAGTTGGAGTGTGTGTGGGAATGTTGGTCAACCTGGGTTTCAACATCAATTCGTTCGTCTCTAGTTTACTTACTCTGTGGTTCGTCTTGTTGTTGTGCACCTGCTTAGTAGATGAAGACTCGTCGTTGTAATTTGTGTCAAGTTTGTACTGTTTATTTTTAGTGTTTATGATAAACTATTGCGATGGTTACCGTACCGAACAATGAAGCATGGGTAAATGTGATTGAGAAATATCGCAGTCTACCGCAGCTGTAGAAAATAAAATCAGATGTATACAAAAATAAAGGCGCGAGAAACAAGGGCTGGGACAAGTTACTAATTTATTTTAAAACAGTTGAACCCGATGCGACACTTGATTCAATGAAGAAACGGTTAACTAACATGCGAACGTGCTACCGACGGGAGCTTAAGAAAAAATTTAAAAGTGAAAAATCTGGAGCAGGGGATGAAGATCTGTACGAGCCTACCTTGTGGTATTTTGACAATTTGGAATTTTTGAGGGATCAAGAATTACAATTACCCGGAATATCGATCTTTTCCAACGATGATGATGAATGCAATGATGACTCTGAGGTGAGCATAACTTACAATATTAATATGTAACTACAATTTGTAATACAATATTTTATGAAATACAAAATTTTAAAAATCATTATATTGCGTTCTGATATAATTGATTACGGGGTATTCTTTTATAGAAAAACACAGAGCTCATGAAGAGAAAGAGAACTGGGAAAAACGATAAGGAAGACTTCTTGAAGAAAGCAGTTGACCATTTGGATGAGTTGAAAACAAAATGGTTGAACGAAAAAGACGAAGCTACAACATATGCAGAATCTTGGGCAGTGTCATATAGAAAGCTCACTGAAGAACAAAAACTTTTCTCAAAAAAAGCGATAGATGAAATTTTGGTGTTAGGTCAATTAAATCGTCTGAGCCTAAATGTGGTGAATTGCTATACACCAACCCCAACGCCATCACTTTCAGTGAGCTCATATTCTCCTCCACGCCAACCATCAAATAATGCAGATGTTGTTAGTTCAGAAGCCACCAGGAATGTGGAAAGTGGCGAGTATTATAGTTTTACACAATTAATGCAAGACTCACAATATCAATAATATTGTTTATTAAATTGAAGCATGAACATTTATAAGTTAAACTCAGTTATTCTTAAAATTTTTATTCTAAACTAATATAAAATAAATATGCATTGCGTTAATTATTATCATTAAAAAAAATTGCCTTGGTCTTCATTATTCCTTTGTGAAATAGCTTGTCCTACCATTTTCCATTGCCATGGAACTGCTCCAGTAGTGTTGAAGTATGTACAAAAATTCTTCCTTATTGTTTTAGCGTTATTTTGCGGATTTCTACTTCGTGTTGGCTCGAGGGGTAATAAGTGTTCCCTTTCCGATCTCTATGAGCCACATTGAACTTCTCCCATCCTTACGTTTTCTATATCAGCACTTCCAAGAAGATAATATGTTGGTCTGTTCTTTTTAATAAGAAGGTTATGCAAATAGCAACACGTTAGTACGACTTTGCTCACTTTCTTTGGCGATAAATTTATCGTCGTCAGCAAGATACGAAATCTGCTCGTTAAAATTCCAAAGCTATTTTCAAAAATGCGCCTCGCACGCGATAGCCGGTAATTAAAAATTTCTTGCTGGTTATTCACTGTGCCGGTGAATGGCTTCATAAAATTTTCAGAAAGAGCAAATGCATCATCACCCAAGAACACAAACGGCATTTCATCATTGCCCCCAAAAGGCAAAGGTTGTGGATCAGGTAAACATATACTGCCCTCTTCATATTTTGAATAAAATTCACTATTTGACAAAACGCCACCATCTGACACTCGTCCATTCGCTCCAACCTCCACCATTATAAATTCATAGTTAGCATTTACTATTGCGAGCATTACGACGCTGTACGTTTTCTTGTAGTTGAAGTAGTACGAACCTGAGGCAGCTGGTTTTCGAATATAAACATGTTTCCCGTCTATAGCCCTTATGCAATGTGGAAAGTTTCACTTACGATCAAAACCATCAGAAATCTTCTTGACTTTCTGGCAACTGGAAAAACAAACAAATTTTTATTATTATTATTTATTTATTATATGTTTTGTTCCATTTCACCTTAATCGCGTTTTGAATTAATTAATATTTAGATACTTTTCACACGAATGAATTTACCTTTACGGAAGTCACTTTCGACCGCTCCCGGTCATCTTCAGTCGAAAGTGACTCCCGTAAAGGTAAATTCATTCAGGTGAAAAGTATCTAAATATTAATTATTTATTATTATAAAAGTGATTCTATAAATATATCTTACCTTAATAATGCCTTTTCTTTTAAGCGCACAAATTATTGCTTCACAGGTTTCCATAACTATTTTCCCAATTGTCTGAGGTGCGATGGCCGTCAGGAACTTCAAACGACTGACCTGTAGCTAGAAACCTTAATGTAGTAGAGAGCCGTTCATTTACTGAGATTGCATCTCTCATTATGGTATATTGTTTAATAATCGCAGGCTTTATCATTTCAAGCAATTCCTGATAAATGATATCATTCATTCTGAGGCAATTGAAGTAATCTTTCGGTGCTGTAACTTTTAATTCTGTTAACAAATTTGTATGTGAAAATTTGGAACGTTTTTGCAGCCACTCTTTTGCCCATATTTTTCTTTTCCTACGTTTCTTCTCACTTTCTATGCACGAAGCAATAATAATTGTACATAATAAAATTTCTTTTTCATCCGACATTGTTGATGCCAGCACTTCTACTAATGTTGTCCAACTGTGTTGGGCAACTAGCTTTCGAGTTGATCAACCAAATTGAGAGACATGGTTGGACAACAAGTTGAAGTGTGGATGGGGGCCTTAAGATATTTCGTAATTCTTAATGAAATTTTTATATTTAATTTTTTTACTTGCGTTTTTAATTTGATATTGGTAAAATAAGTAATAAAGAGATAAGAGAGAACTATGAATTACTGTTATGGTATTTTTGTAACCGGCCTTGGAGTCCGCATATTTAAAAAGCGTTCATATTTCAACTGACGGACATCACGCTAGTCGCAACCGCGACTTATTTTAACTGTCAGTACGTTAAAGTTTGCAAAAATGTGAAAACGTACCATATGTCTTTCTATGTGGAGATAATACCAATTTAAATTTCCAGGTTTGGTTAGTAGGGCGCAAGCCCAACGCCACATGGCGATCCTGCTAAAATAAATAGAAGCTAACGCCACACTTAAATAAGCAAGATGATTAAAATCTCAAACAAATTGAAATACTTTTTGATTTTGTTACTTTTCCTTAAGTATTTTTGTCAGTTACAAATATATTTTTATGCAAGACCTAGTTTTTGGTATTTACCTGCATTTTTATATGATCCCCTACTTCCACCTCGACGTCCACGCGATTTTCTACCTCTAGATACATATCTCAATGTTTGTCCTGGTATATCTGCTGGTTCACTAGATACACTTTCGTGTTCTGAAAGTGAATTTTCTGATTCGGTTTTAGTGTGGACTGTATCATTTACACCTACAATTTTAGAACATACTATATAATGGTTACAAATTCTAAATTTGAATTGATTGTTTATTTTTTATTTTTATTTTATTTATACGCATCAACCACTAAGGTTATTAGCGGTAGGTTTATGATACAAATAAAGAAAATAAGATACATTTATTTAAAAAAGATAGAACTTTATTTCATTTTTTAACCAGTGCTTCTTTCAGGCTGTTGGGTATCTTGAATATCGACTTGGCTGGGGTGTACTCTGCAGATTCTAATATTATATGGCACATTGGTGGTGGTTCTTTGGGGATTATGTAGCCATGCGTAAGTCGTGTATGCCCAAGCCAGAGTCTGCTTATAATTACCTGGTCTTTTCTTTCTGGTAACGTAAACTTGTATTAAAATTTTTGGTATAAATCAACAAAAAACACGTTTTTTTGGAGCTGAAATTTATCGACACTTTTCTATTATAATGAGTCTATCCTGATTGTGTATTTTATTTTAAAGTTATTACTATTAAATAAAACTATATACAAAAACTTAGGAATCTGTGGTATAACCCTAGAAGTTGTGTAGGAAAATAGGTACATAAAGAACAAACCTCATATAACATTTACTATAAAGTAATTCAAGAACTCACGGAGGTAATCACAACATTAAAGAATAGAAAAACAACTGGAGCAGCCCAAATAAATACGGTGTTTCTATAATGTGGGTGTCTCTTGCAACACGTAAGATTGCTACATTAAGCTGGGTATTCACGTTCTGACTTGCGGTCCCACTTAGTAGGACTATTAGTTGGATATTCATCTCCACTCACGCTCCGACTTGCTATCCAAGTAGCGGTCCAGCTTCAGTTCTATTCTCCGTTCACAAATTGTTGAGAGCACGAAATGTGCCTGAAAGTCATAAAACGGTCGTAAAATTTGTATCATCATAAGCGTTCCTGAGGTGTTTATTCGTTAAATAATTCATAACATTCATATCCGAAGGTACTATTCGTTGCAAGATAATTAGGATGGAATTCCCCTATTTTTAATCATATAATGGGTATAAAGATGCCGGCTTTGGCCACGTGCCTCGTCTGTTCAGTTTATATTCGAAACTTAACTTGAAAGAGTGAAGCTAATACGAACGAAAACAATTTTTTGTTTAGTACGTTTTGGATCGCATGTAATTTACGGCTCGTCGGTGTTTCCGCGTCTACGGCAGTAATTAGCGTCTCGAATATTTATTTTGCGAATTATATGCAGTGCGTGAGTGATTTTTTATTCCATATACCTACGAACATATACGTACCTTTCGCTCGTACTCGTTTTGTTGGATTGTTTGTGACGGCTTCATCATCAACATATTAAGTTTTACACCGGTACTGTTGCGTACAGTCAGTAAGTCTGTCTTTTTACCAAAAGAGAAGACTATTGTCCTGAATGTTCACGATGCTCTGGTTTCTCAGAATCCCACAAACACTGTCCGAAACATAGTCGAAAGTTGTGCCAAAATGACTGGCGTAGGAGAGTCAACCATAATATAGGTTCCTATCAGAAAGAAAAAAACACGGTATAGCTAACCCAAACACAAACGAACGTTTAAAGAGAGGGAAAAAGCCTTTTGAAATTGATGAATTTGCCAAAAATGGCATTCGAAGAAAAATTCATGGATTTTTTTTCAAAAAAGAAATACCAAACCTAAAAAAAAATTTACAAAAAATTAGAGACGACCCGGATTTGACTCATATGGGACAAACTAAATTGTGGCAAGTTTTAAAAGAATTGAATTTCCGGTGGGAGAAATCGGACCGAAAATCACTTTTGATTGACCGGGAGGAGATAATATTTTGGAGAAGAAATTATCTAACATCAATACGAAAATTCCGGGCTGAAGGAAGGCCAATCTTCTACCAGGATGAAACGTGGGTAAACTCAGGTCATACTTCAAAAAAAATTGGTCAGATAAAAATATATTAAGCTTCAGGCAAGCCTTTATGGAAGGTTGGTCTACTGGTATCTCCCCACATTCTGGTAAAGGCAGTAGATTAATAATTTCTCACATTGGCAGTGAAAAAGGATTTGTTTAGCATGGTTTGTTGGAATTTCAGTTCAAAAGCACAAAAGACTATCACGAGGAGATGACAGCTAATGTTTTTAAAGAGTATTTTGAGCAGATTATTGGACACATACCACGAAATTTAATTATAGTATTAGATAATGCACGTTATAATTCACGAATGGTAGAAAGACTTCCAACGACTGCGTGGAAGAAACAGGATATTCTTGACCTGCGGAATAAATATCTGCCTTACGAAGATGAAATGGTAAAAGCAGAACTTTTAAAAATTGCCTGGCAACACAAATCTAAGTTCAAGAATAACGTAGTTGACAAAAAGGCGGAAAGGTGAAACGGATTCCGAAGTTGATCCTATTTATTTTGAATTTGAATAGATTTCTATTCGTAATTATATAAGGTAAGTAATAGTAGTTGTAATCGTAAGGTATTAAAGGAGAAAGGCGCAAAATTTCGCCTGTCAAAATGTTCAATGTGTTTTAAATGTATCCATTTATTTTTTAAATCCTGAGACAACTAAAAAGCATTTTTGAAAAATTTAAAAGCAGAATGAAATATTTATGAGAATAAATAAAAAGTTTCTTTTGCATGTAATATTTTCAATTTAAAATTATACTATATTTTCTCTTTTATTTTCACCCCTGTTACATAACATATTAAAATAAACATTGTAGAAGTTTTCAGGGACTTTCTGCCCTCGGTAATAATGTAATTTTTCATTCTGCGTTTAAATTTTTCAAAAATATTTATTGGTTTTCTCCGAATTCGAAAATAATGGATACATTAAAAACACATTGAAAATTTTGCCAGGCGACATTTGGCGCCTTTCCCCTTAATTAAATAAATGTATCTTTTACAAATGGCAAAAAACTTTTTATTCTTGAATTAAATAAAGAAGTTTTATTAAAACAAAAATACAATATACATAAGTACAATTTAAAAAATATATTTATTTAGTTCAAATAAATGTTTCAATCATATACTCTACGGTCGGTCTATATAATGGTCGGTCATCTGTAACCATTCAAAATACCTTCGTAATCGGATTATAAGGTATTGTTTTCCCCTTTGATACAAGGTGGGTTAGTCGAAAACATCTTAAACCGTCAGTTTCAGGTTGGATTTTACTATTATACCGTATTACCTATCCTCTCTGTATTTCAGTTATCTAATTAGGGTTAAACTTGTAGTGGGCTATCGACAAATTGTGAACCGATTATAGTTTGTTTTCACAACGGTGTACATCGCTTAACCAAAAAATGTATCGAGTAAACACTACGCAAAATATAATTAGGAGTAGGAAAATGGCAGCATTGTGCTTGTTATCCTTACCATTTGAAAAAAAGAAGAAAAAGTGTTGCATGAAGAAATTATTTGTTGATCGTGTGAACTATTGTACCACTTTTTCGCTGTTACTGGAAAAAGTTGGTCTACTCATTTCAAAAAAAGAAACCGTTATGCGTAAATGTGTCAGTACTGAACAACGCCTTGTAGCAACTTTACGCTTTTTGGCCACTGGAAGGTCATTTGAGGATCTGAAGTTCAGCCGTAAATTATTTACACAACTATTGAGAAAGGTGATACTAGAAACTTGCAGGGCTATAATAATTTTTCGTGCAATTGAAAGTTATTTTCTATTATTTATTTGCAAACTAGGGATCTCTGCTCAGCGATGTCGGACAGACAGCACCAATTGAGATTTTGTTTGGAGCTGTTGTTGTAAGCAAATTGTATATAGGGAGGAAATATCAGTAACAAAGTGATCTTGTGGTAAATTTTCTATTTTAATTGCGAATAAGCCACAATATGAGTTAGAAATTAAATGTATGTGACGTTTGGACTTCCTCTTCGGAAATCGTTATCAAAATATTCTGAAGTTGAAGTCGAAACGTCAAAAAAATGTATTCTCTAACTAATATTCAGGCTTATGTCCAATTCAATTAGTAAATTTTCATAAGATACCACAAGAAAATAACTTCAGAGCAATACAAAGAAACAGTTACTTCTAATTTTAGTACATCTATGATTTAATCTTCATTGTTTGTTAATAATTCTTGTGTAGGAAAACCGAAGTATTGGAAATTGTACCTGTGGGGAGTATCTGAAATAGATCTATACAAAGGAAAATGAGTTGCTGTAACAAAAAGTAGATGATGATGAAGAATCGTGTATTTTAATAGGGGCAATTTTGGTGAAAGTGAGAGTTTACTTTTATTAAAAAATATTTGCGAACTAGGGATCTTTGCGTAAAGTAATTCATAGAAATCTCATACGTAACAGGCGCCGAAGGTCAACTGACCTGTGAAATTTTCGATCCGACCTGTGATCCGACTTTCAAATTCACCATTCACGCTCCCACTTCGTCGCCAGTCGGAAGTCGGACCTTCAAGTCCTCCCTCTAGATGTTCCGACTCGTACCACTAGTTATCCGTAAGGTTAGTAACAATTTTTCAAAACTAGAAACGAATTTGAAAATCTTGCAAACGCGACACACACGTGATGCTCAGTAAAATTCTCGAAAATTAATTAGTAGAAGTAAATAACTAGTGAAATTAAATTTAAATCAAAATTGAATCAAAAAGTTTTGTCCGGGCAAAGCCGAGAAATTATAACGGATGTTATGCATTTTATGCAACAGGAAGCAACGGAGAATGTACTTAATTTTTGTAATATCCTAAAATAAGGTTACAACTCTACGACGAATACACAAAAAATATGTAACTGAATACAACTAAAATAGATCGCATACATTTTTGAGTAAAACCATAAGGAATATAGGGTTTCGTTGAAGAAAAATAAAAGATAATAGAAAACCTTTATTAGAAATCCAGAAACCCAACAATTAAGAAAAAATTTTCTTCGGTATAATTAAAAATACAGAGAGAAGAACTGACTCGAAATATACATTGACGATACCTACATTCATTCTTCCCATACTTACCAGAAAAGATAGAACTATAACTCTAATGAAAGATTACGTGATCTGATTCCAAAAGGTATGACACTGATAATAGTGAACAGTCCAGTCGTCAGAGAGTTGATCCCTAAAAATTATACGAACAAGCTGAATTTTGCCGAGAATATTAATTTTATGACCCCAAAAAAGATGCAAAAAAGTTTACCACTTTTAACCCAGGGCTTCCCTCTAAAACCACCCTCGTAGGGGCTAAAAACGCAAAAAAATCGATTTACCATGAATCTGTACGCCGTAGACACAATTCTTTTAAATAAAAAATGCAGCTAAGATAATTTTAATGGAGAAAAAAATCGAGTGATGTACCATCTCCTAGTACTGGCACTAGTAAATTTTGAGTTTCCTTAAACACAAGTTGCTTTAGCTTACCCGTATTACTCCATTGTTTAATATTAGAACTTGGTACTTCTTAATTAGTAATATTATTGGAAATATTGCTATTTTCCTCGTCAGTCTCGGAGCTTGACTACTGTCGTCATTTTCCAAGTACCATAATAATTCTTATTTACCTATGGAATGCGGCTATAAACCAACGCCAATGAAATAATAAAGTGTAGGTACTGTCATCTGTCAAGAGATACCATTCACTCCGATTCCGATCGGAGTGGCCGGCGTCATCCAAGCTGGCCGATGCACTCCGATCGGAGTGATCGGCAATAAACCTGTTAAGTGCTCTTTTCTTCAGCATTTTTCTTTTTAATAACGAGTTATAAAAAATTTTAAACCTTTACACGTGTGTCTTGTGCTTCCACTCCTTTCTCAATCTGACAGTATGTTCCTAAATATTATATACAGTCTCTTCATTTAAATTGTTTTCAGTAGTTTTTGTTAATTCTTATTTTTACTAACTTTAGACCTTAAATCTACAAGCTAAAGAAACTAAATACACCGCAGTTATTGGTAGTTATTTGCATGATGCTGTTGAATCTGGTTATACATAGAAATAAATAATACGATGGATCACATTCGAGTTTTTATTATTAGTAAAATATTAGTAAAAATTAAATAATCATTGCTTAGTAAATCGAATCTTTCTAAATATAAAAAGAAATATTATGCTATCTAAAAAATAAAAAGTTTTTGGGATTCTTAAATTAGATGAATAAAATATCAATTAAAAATAAATTGAAATATTTTGGATTTTGGGATTTCTGCGTAAGTATTTCTGATATATTTAGTTTAGTTTTAGTTTTATATTTAGTTTCTGATATTCACCTGGTTCTTTATTTTCTCTACTGTATGATCTGCTTCTAAAACCATTTGGACTTCTTATTTGACCTCGAAGTCTAAGCCGACCTCTACCGCGAGGTGGATATCTCCTTGTTCGTCCCCTTCGGCCTGGATTTGCTGGTTCGCCTTGAGATAAACTTTCGTTGTCTGAAAATGAATTTTCCGGTTCCATTTCTGTGTGGGATATATTTCTACGCCTAAAATTCTAGAACATAGTAGATATTTGTTACAAATTATAAATTTGTCAAAATAACTGTCAAACTTAATGTGAATATTGGGATTCTTAGCGAAAAATATTAAATTTTTTCGGTTTTCTGAAAATAATTGTAATTGTGCTAACGAATCATTAATCTTCTCGAAATTTGGTATATTTAAATTGATTATTGGTAAATAAATAATTTTTTATTTATCCAGTCAATGCAAAATAAAAATAAGCTCTAAGTGAAGAGAAAATGTTTCCAACAGGGAACGGACCAGGATCAAATGATTTTCAGTACCCTACAGTGCAGTTTCCAACTGTAATGCAGAACGAGCCTACAAATCTAATTCATCCGTATTACCAAGTAAGTCAAATAAATACTCAAGATCCACCATTGTGCTCAAATCAACCAACAGTCAACCAAATGATAGATTTTGATAATTATCAACAACAATATCACGTACAGCCAGTAGTTGCCCAGCTAACCCACTTTTCTCATTCTACATCAAACTCTTAAGCTAACTTAAACTTAAAAAGCAATCCAGAAACACAGAATAAATATGATTCGATGTCAGATGAAGAACATGAAGACTCTCAAAATAATAAACACTCATGACAAAAAATAAGATCAAAAAGAAAAAGGCTTAAACGTCAAGATTCAAGAGAAGAAAAAACTCCAATTTCACTCTCAAATAGGTTTCAGCCACTTCCACAGGAAAACTCCGTAAATGATACGAATAAAAATCCACTAAAACCCCCTCCAATTTTTATATATGGCGTAAATGTCTATAGTAAAATGATAGATAATTTAGCTCAAGCAGTAGAAGTAGAAACTTACTTCACTTAAGCCTTAACAAACAACACAATAAATATGTTACCAAAGACACCTGAATCCTACAGAAAACCAATACATCACGTACGAGAGGAAAATATCGTCCACCATACATACCAAGGAAGAAA
Source organism: Diabrotica undecimpunctata (assembly GCF_040954645.1). Taxonomy (NCBI): domain Eukaryota; kingdom Metazoa; phylum Arthropoda; class Insecta; order Coleoptera; family Chrysomelidae; genus Diabrotica; species Diabrotica undecimpunctata. Next base: position 49,934,672 of record NC_092810.1, on the reverse strand, counting down.
AACATACAGAGCAGTTATTCGAGATCTACATCACTCTTTTCCGATAGATGAAATTCAAAAGCGGAAATCCAAAAAATGGTTATAAGGTAGGAAACGTTACAAATGTCAGACACAGATTGAGCCATAAACCATTACCATTATTTTTTGTGGACCTCGTGCCTCAAACGAACAACAAAGAAATATTTGAACTACAGTATATACAACATTGTAAAATAAGGGTTGAACTACCGAGAATTAAAAGAAATATACCACAATGTACACGATGTCAAAAATATGGTCACACTAAAACGTACTGTGCAAAACCATATAATTGCGTAAAATGCGCTGGACCACACAACACAAAGAATTGCAAAAAACCAAAAACCACGCCAGCAACTTGCACTAACTCCAATGGAGACCATCCTTCTAGTTAGAGAGGATGTTCTGTTTATCGTGAATTACTAAATGTTAGATACCATGACAAATCAAAACAAATCACCACTCAAAATCATGTCAACAATCTCAATGTAAATATACCTACTACCCAACATCATGCTCATAATTTCAACAGAATCAGTTATAGAGATGCTACCATTGAAAAGATAAATGCGGATAACAAAAATAACAACAATGAATTAGCAGATAAATTATCAAATTTCTTAAACGAATTTAAAAGTATGTTCTCTCACCTATTAAACCAAAATAGCATGATTTTAATCATGTTAACTAGAGTCATTAACAAAATAACAAAATAGCTTTCAAGTCACTACGAATTGCGTCGTGGAATGCTAATGGCATTTCAAACCATATATTAGAGATATCACTGTTTTTAAAAATGTATAATATAGATATTCTATTAATATCTTAAAGCCATGCCACACAAAGAACAGGTATTAAGATACCTTACTATACTGTGTATTATGCAAACCATCCAGACGGAGGAGCACATGCAGGTTCTGCCGTTATTATTAAATAAAAAATTAAACACTATGTAGTCCAACCTTATACTACCGAAAAAATTCAAGCAGCAATCATTAAAATCAAAACACACACCTCCCTCGGTGTATCATCAGTCTACAGCCCACCTAGATATCCAATTTCAAGCGAAGAGTATCATGATTTCATACAAACTCTTGGATCCAAATTCATAGTAGCAGGAAACTGGAATGCCAAACACACCACATGGGGTTCCAGATTAATCATGCCTAAAGGTCGAGCATTAATGAATATCATCCAACAAAATAACTTGATATTTATCTACGGGAGAAACCACATATTGGCCTACAGATGTCAACAAAATTCCAGATTTGGTAGATTTTTCTGTAACAAAAGGGATATCTGACATCCATAGTACAATAGAGTCAAACTATGAAGAACACTAACACATAATATGGAGAACACCACCACCCAAACTCACAACTAAAGAAACAAACTGGGATGTTTTTCAAAATTATGTAAATACAAAAATTAGACTAGATATTAGAATTAAAGAAAACGAAGATGTAGAGAAAGCAGTAGACTATTTAACAACAGTTTTACAAACATCAGGATGGGAAGCAACACCACAGTGCCAAAGAAGTGCACAAGAAAATCATAATATCCCCTTCATGTAAGAGAAGTGGTGGCAGAAAAAAGAAGAGCTCATCGCATATGGCAACAAACGAGAAATCCACTAAATAAAACGTACCTTAATAGGATAAGTCATAGACTAAATAGAGCATTACATGAAGAAAAAAACGACTTTTACCAGTTTTATATTTCGAACCTCTCACATGAAGACCACTTTATACGGAAAGCTACAAAAAAGTTTAAACGACCGACAATAACAAATTCACCTTTAAGAAAAACAAATATGACCTGGGCCGCCCAAACGCAGAAAAAATAACAGTATTCGCAGAGCATCTTGCAACTGTATTCGCAGCACCAGATACTAATAACGATGAAGATGATAATATAAGAATATACCTCAAAACTCCATGTTAACTATCTCTTCTTCTGACAACATTTACTCCGACAGAGGTTCGACAACAAATAAAAATTCCAAATCCTAAGAAAGCTGCTGGCGCTGATTTGATAACAGGGGAATTACTTCAGAGGCTACCGAGAAAAGCAGTGGCGCTATTAACAATAATTACGTTTTCGATACTTTCCAATACAATGGAATTTTGCAACTCAAGCAAATTAATATCGCCCTATAAGCCTACTCCAAATAACGTCAAAAGTATTAGAAAGGCTACTATTACATAAAATCGAGCAAGTTGTTCTCATAAACGAAATTATACCACAACACTAATTCGGATTTAGACGTGAACACTCAACCATCCAACAATGCCACAGAATAGTAAATATAATTAAAACAACTCTCGAAGAGAAAAAGTTTTGCGCTGGAGTGTTTCTCGATTTACAACAGGCCTTTGATAGAGTTTGGCATGAAGGTCTCCTCTACAAACTGAAATTACACCTAACAGACCAACTATACTTTATACTAAAATCATATCTTACTGACCGTTACTTCCAAGTTAAAATTTAAGACAGCTACTCACATTACCACATCATACAATCTGACGTACCTCAGGGTAGCGTTTTGGTCCCATTTCTGTATCTGATATTTACAGCAGACGTTCTAATCAGCAATAATACCTTCTTAGCTACATTTGCCGATGACACAGGAATCTTGGCAGTGGAAATAGACCCTAATGTAGCATCACAAAAAGTACAAAATTATTTAGATCAATTACAAAAACTGGCTTAAGCAATGGAAGATCAGTGTTAATGCTAGCAAATCAGTACAAATTACTTTTACAACAAGAAAATCCACATGTCCACAAGTTTATATTAATAGTACTCCCATTTCTATAAAACCAGTTGTCAAATACTTGGGATTGCACCTGGATGAAAAACTTATATGGATAACGCACATTAAAACTAAACGGAAATAACTAGATCTTAAACTATAAATATGAACTTGCTATTTAACAAAAGGTCTCAGTTATCTCTTGAAAATAAACTGCTTCTGTACAAAGCTATACTTATACCAGTTTGGGCATATGGAATAGAACTATGGGGCTGTAGTAAACCTTCAAATATGAAGATACTTCAAACATTCCAATCCAAAATACTCCGTATGATAAGTAAAGCTCCATGGTACGTGTCTAACCAAACACTTCACAATGATCTGGACATCCCATTACTTAAAGACATAATCAAGAATCACTCAATAAAATATAAAAATCGCACCACTGATCACAACAATGAACTGATAAAGAATTTATTCAACTAACCATTTGCCGAAAGGAGATTGAAGAGAGTATGACCATAAGACCTACCGCAATAATACTTAGATAATCGTCACTGGACGGTACCTAACTCACGTTAATTTACTTACAGACTATTTACTTATTACTCTGTGTATAGAGTAGATTGTAAACATGCAGTGTAACAATAAAAAAAATTATAAATTTGAATTGATTGTTTGAACATGATCTTTTAAAATTATAACTAACAAAAAAACATATGCAACAAAATTATAATCTGTGAAATAATCCTAGCAATACTGTAGACGAGTTCTTAGACTCATATAGTGTAAGGTAATAACAGCATTAAATAATAGAAAAGCGATTGGAGCAGACCAAATAAATATGGAACTCGTAAACAATGTGGGTTTCCTGCTACATGTAAGCATGCAATAAATAAAATAATGCTAGAATCTCAATTACCCGCTACATGTCAAAAGGCACGTATGTAATTGTGTAAAAAAACGTGATTAATCAATCAATCAATCAATATTCTTTATTTCATCTGACTTTTACAAGTATTGAAATGCGACAAATACAATATATGCTCAGTAAAAAACTATAAGTACATAAAAACAGTTAACATAAGAACATATAAAATATACACAAAAACATACAAATTGTTAAAAAGATGCCTGCAAGAATTCCTCTATCGAATAGAAAGTGTTTACCAGAAGTAAATCCTTAACTGTTCTCTTAAATACATAAATATTTGACTCTTTAACATAATTAGGTAATTTATTATACAAACAAACGCATGTTGGGTAAGGACCCTTGCCTACAACGGTCAAGTGACGAACAGGGGTCACCAAATCATTTCTGTAACGAAAATTGTAACCACTCATTAAGGAAACATCATTTCTGCAAATAAAATTGCATCTATGTGACTTTACATAAACAACCCAACTGAAAATATACAGCGAAATTACAGTTAAAATATTTAATTGTTTAAAAACTGGTCTACAGGAATCTAAGCGCCTTCTAAACGTCATGGTACGAATAATTTTTTTTGAAGAACAAGCACCGCATTAATTCGCGAGCAATTTCGCCAACAAACTAAGCAATATTGCAGAATTGACTGTATATGAGCAAAATAGTAAAGTTTTAAGATATCTAGGGAGACAAAATTCCTAAGTTGCCATAGAACATAAAAGTGCACAGACAAACTTCCCACTACATAATCAACGTGAGAGCTCCAAGACAAATTAGAATCCAGGTAAACACCTAATAACTTAGTGGAGTGGCTATTTATCACTGAGCCATTGTCAAGTTTTACTGATGGACTCATCTGCATAGTAGAAGGTGAAAAGGTTACCATATTGGTCTTTAATCCATTTAAGATTAGGGCATTATTTAAACAGTAATGAGTCATACTTTTTACAAGACAGTTTGCTTTTTGTACTACATGAAAAAAATTATTGAAATTTAGTGCAACTGTGGTATCGTCTGCAAATTGAGTGACATAACAGCCTGATTGCTGTTCCACGTTTTCTACTCGAACACTTGCATCAGAAAAATTATATAATGGATTCCGAACCAAACATGTTAAGCTATCGTTTATCACTTGATTTCCATTCACGAAAATCAAAAATAAAAGAGGGCCAATGATACTTCCCTGTGTAACTCGGAGGAGAGGACACTTTCTTCTGAAGAAAATATTATATTCCCAATTACATTGACCTTAATTTTTTGAAACTTTTTCGATAAAAAGGTGTGGATCCACTTTAACGCAGTTCCTCTAACACCACTATGATAAAGTATTTCCAGCAGTATTGGATAATTTACAGTTTCAAAAGCTCGTGCTAAGTCAAAAAACAAACAGATAACTTTATTACCTTTATCAAAGTTCGACAAAATATGATTGCACAGCGCTAGTAGTGCATCTTGCACACTTATACATTCACGGAAACCAAAGTGAGACTTTTCTATAATGTTGTTTTTGTTAATACACGAGAGGAGACGTGTATGAAATGCCTTCTCATATATTTTTGAAAACACAGATAAAAGTGATAGGCCTCGATAGTTATCAAATTTTGATTTGTCGCCTTTTTTATGTATTGCCACAACTAAAGCAGTATTTAGAATTTGAGGAAAAATCCCTTCCTAAAATGAAAGGTTTACTAGAAATTGTAATTTACAGAAGCTATTACAGGAGATGGCAACACGGTTTTTGAACAGGAAGTCCAAGTAATGGCAATGTTTTTGGTATAAAATAAATTATCGAAAAACAATGAGAATTTATACTTAAAACATTAAGACACTACCTCTACAAGGTAAAGATGGAACAGGCCCAACAAGGTCTAGAGTATGCTTCTTGTCAAACAGGATATTTAGTATCTGAAATAATTTTGTATAACACACCATATCTGCAATTACAGTTATCATAATCACGTAGCGCTACAACCCTGGGGGGTCTTGACTGACTATACAATTTTTTTTAAATTTTTTCGGTCTTCCATCAACCTAGGGTCAAATGAAATGTTCATTTTCCTGAGATCTGCTTGGATGTTATCTCTCCATCGCATTCTGGGACGTCCGAGTGCTCTTTTGCCTGTGGGAATCTCTTACCATACCAGTTTTACAAGTCTTTCGTTATGCAGTCTGTGCACGTGGCCTGCCCATCTTAGTCGCTGTGATTTAATTTCTTGCACAATATCGGCGTCATTCTAGAGTGCTTTTAATTTGATATTGGTCCTGATCTTATACTGGTTTGTGGTGATGTCATGGTGAGGTCCGAAGTATTTTTCGTTCAAAACGTCTGAGCTTTTCTTCGTTTGCTTTGGTCATGGTCCACGTTTCGCATCCGTATGTTATTACAAGTATACCGATAGATTTACAGATTTTGATCTTTGAACTTCTTGTAAGATTTTTTGATTTTATGAGCTTATACTTATCTCCATCGCTTTCTAAACTCTCACCATCGCTCTCGTTATCTGAATCAGAAGACTCTTTATCATTTAGTTCTATCTCCGACTCAGTGTTATAATCGTTGTCTTCCGTAATTTCTTCCTCTTCTTTTGACGAACTAGCATCCTCTTCTCCCCTAACTTCTTTCTCAGGTTCTTCTTCGAACAATGCTTCAAACAATTTTTATAAAATAAAAAGAAAAAATGTTTAATATTTTTTATTCTACAAAAATAAATATAGTTTTGTTAACAAAGTATCTGGAAGCTAATAGCAGTAAAATAATTTGCAAAATTCACAAATATTGCTTCAATTAAACTCAATTTGATTTTCATCGTCTACAGTTTCTTCGTCTTCATTTGTAACAATTCCTCCACTAATAGCTTCTTGTAAAGCAAGCTTGTAAGGCATGGGTGCATAGTCAAAAAGATCTTGTCCTTTTTCTTTTCTTCTGTAAGCTTGAGAGCACCCTGGTATTTGAGAGAAAGTTCTATACTATCTAAGTTAAAATTTATTACATCGTGAAGTTTCTTTCGTCATAGAGATTGCACATAGCATTTTGAGCTCAAATCACCTTCTTCTCACCAAAACTCATGGAATTAAGCAGAAATTCTTACCAGTTTTCCAAAATTCGCCCCGCCGCGAAGTGACATCATCCTCAAAATTCATTTTCCATCATTCTCCAATCATTCCGCATCAGCGGAAAAATTGTTGTTTATTTTCTGCGTAAATATCTAGGCAGAATCAATATTAAACGAGAAAGCAATTTGTTTATTATAAACAGACTCTAAAATCTTTACATTACCAATTTCACAGACGCAAAAAGATTAAAAATCATTTTCGGTGTTTTATAATATACTGTGTCAGATGAAAATTCTACAGCTCGCCATGCAAGGTTAAATGTCATCCCGACTGGACTAATACTTTAAGTTCTTAGTGGAACTACTGCTGCAGTGGCAAATAAAAGGAACGAAGGTTGATTCTTTTATGTGCTGTTCCAAAAAACTGATAGAATTATACCATTTATTATTAGTAATTTTGTTACAATATAATAAACTTCTTCTTAGGGTGCCTGTCTGTTCCGAACGTTGGCGATCATTCTGGCTATGATGACTTTGTTGGTTGCTATACGGAATAGCTGTGTTAAGGTCTTTTTATATCATGCTCTCAGGTAAGCAAGCCAGGATATTCTTCTTTCTGCCTTAATTTCTCATTGTACGTCCCAAGAACTGCAGCTTACTGCCCTTCACGATGTTGACCAAATCCGTTTATCCTTCCTAGAACTTCTTCTTTGGTGACTTTGTCTTTTCACGGTATTTTCAGGATCCTTTGTATAACCATAGCTCAAATGCCTGAAGTTTTGATAGAGTTTCCGCCTTCAATGTTAACGTTTCTACTCCGTAGCACCCAGAAGCACTGAGTACACATAACATTTAAGGAGCCTTATTTTTGTTTCTATGGTGAGGTCATTCAAATATAGAGCTCATAGTCAAGAATGCACTTTTTGCCTTTCCGATGCGACATTCAATCTCTTGGTTATTGTCCCACGACTCATTGATTGTAGTTCCCAAGTAGTTGTATTATGAGACACGTTCAATTCTCATTTGTTTCACATACAGATTTGCTCCAGTTATGTTTTCCTTGCTGATCATCATCAGCTTGGTTTTGCTGGTGTTTATATTCAGTCCATATTTTCGACTTGTTTCCGTTATTTTGTTTATTCACTTTTGCACTCCCATAATAAACAATTAATACAAATTTATAAAAAAAATTATTAAGTATATTTTTAGTTGTTGATCCTACTAGACAAAATTAAGTTGAATAAAAAAAATGATATAATAGCGGAATCATAAACACTTTTATTGTATCAGTTATCAGAAATAGTTTTTATTATAATCTAGATATAGGTTTATACACCGACCCTTGAGATAATGGTAAAGTACATATTATTGTGACGTAGAGTTGATGTTTATTAAAATATATACCATAGTTAAAAATAAAATTCATTTAGTTATAATATAAAACAAAACATTTTAAGACGAATTAATTATTCAGACGATTGATATAAGAGTTAAAAAAATTAGATAAGGGAGATTTGAAGAAAACATAGTAAATGCAAATTTTATAACAAATATTAAAATAAAATTAAAGCCTTATCGCAATAATGCCCTTTTCAAAAATGTAAGAACGCGACTAATTGGAAAAATTAAAACATCAGAGAATAATTAGTTAAAGAGCTAGTAATTAAAGAACTATATAAATATCATCATCGTCATCTTTGGCTAGACAATCAATCCTGTTGTAGATGCTGGCCTGCCCTGCCTGAAAGATTCGTCACTATTCTGTTCGGTTTCTTTAATATCTTTGTGACAGTTGGAAGTTGTTGTATTTAAAGTAGGTTTGAACTCAATCTGACCAACTAATTCGCGGTCAATTTCTGTTTCTTCTTCTCTCTTCTTTCTACAGGTATATTATGTTGGCATGATCGGCATCTTAGTCGCTGTTTTAACGAATTTAACGACATTTGATCCATTAAAAAGTTGCTACAATTTAAAGTTATACCTTTTGCTTTATTGCCCTTGGTCGTTTATAGCTCCAAAGAAGAAGTGGCATGTAATAAATTAAATATTATCCTTTAATAACGCGACTTCTTCTTCTTCTTCTTAGCCTTCTGTCGTTTATGTTTGGACATAGGCCTCTCCCAACTACTTCCATCGGTCTCTATCCTGAGCAACATATTTCCAATTTGTTCCGGCTATTCTTTTAATGTCATCAACCCATGTCATCTGTGGTCTTCCTCTTGGTCGTTTACTTTCTAAGTCGTGGGACAATAACCAAGAGATTGAATGTCGCATCGGAAAGGCAAAAAGTGCAGTCTTAACTATGAGCTCTTTATTCAAGAGTCATGACCTCACCATGGAAACAAACATAAGGCTCCTTAAATGTTATGTGTACTCAGTGCTTCTGTACGGAGTAGAAACGTGAACATTGAAGGCGGAAACTCTATCAAAACTTCAAGCTTTTGAGCTATGGTTATACAAAGGATCCTGAAAATACCGAGGATAGACAACGTCACCAATGAAGAAGTACTACGAAGGATGAACACAACCGCGGATTTGGTCAACATCGTAAAGGGCCATAAGCTGCAGTTCTTGGGACGTATAATGAGAAATTAAGGCAGAAAAAAGAATATCTTGGCTTGCTAACCTGAGAGCATTATATAGAAAGACCTTAACACAGCTATTCCGTATAGCAACCAACAAAGTCATCATAGCCACAATTATCGCCAACGTTCGGACATATTTTAACAAGATTACTAAGAATAAATGGTATAATTCTAGCAGTTTTTTGGAACAGCACATAAAAGAATCAACCTTCGTTCATTTCATTTGCCACTGCAGCAGTAGTTCCACTAAGAGCTTAAAGTATTATTCCAGTCGAGATGACATTTAACCTTGCATGGCGAGCTGTAGCATTTTCGTCTCACATTGTATATTATAAAACACCGAAAATGATTTTAAATCTTTTTGCGTCTGTGAGATTGGTAATGTAAAGATTTTGGAGTCTGTTTATAATAAACAGATTGCTTTCTCGTTTAATATTGATTGTGCCTAGATATTTACGCAGAAAATAAACAACAATTTTCCGCTGATGCGGAATTATTGGAGAATGACGGAGAATGCTTTTTGAGCATGACGTCACTTCGCGACGGGGCGAATTTTGGAAAACTGGTAAGAATTTCTGCTTAATTCCATGAGTTTTGGTGAGCAGAAGGTGATTTGAGCTCAAAATGCTATGTGCAATCTTTGTAATATGAGTTGACATGATTTAATCATCGTTTATTGGGAGCTGTATCCTGTATTTAGTAACAGCGTCCTGAGGGCCAAGTAAGCCAACATGGTTTTAAGTGGAAAATAACCTGAAGCCCAGTTATGGTATTGGATTTGATTTCTTCCAGGTTTTGCTCAGCCTCAATTTTGTGTCTCCTATGGGTCGGATCTAGATTGTTTTGAAGTTAGTGGGACAGTGTTTTTGTATTTAAATCTAAGGTAACAATCTTTTTTTAATAATTTGAAAAGAAATAATTAGCTAGTGGAGCAAGTAATTTTATTAAATTTTTCTAAATAAACATTTATTCCTAATACAATAAGACTTGTTTTCATTTTAATTTAAAAAGTTTATAAATAAACATAAGTTTTATGTATCAGCTAATTGTCATATTTTAGTTTACTTTTTGATAATTAATTAATAATTGAGAAAAGTAAAATAGTTTCATTTCGACATATGGCAGTTAGTACATCTTTTCTGTCATTTGGTAAATAACCATAGTTATAAAGTCTGTATTGTTACAAGGTTCAATGTGATGTTTTTTGCTATACTTAAAACAATTTGTTTGTAATAACTGTTTATGTATGATAAAAATAAATATTCAATTTTTTGTCTTCAATCGAGGAGTTTAGAAAATTATTTCTTTAAAAAAAATTCACCCTTAAACATTTTTAGGAAAGAAAAAACTTAAACCTTTTTTCTATACAGCAAGAGGATTTTTTAAACGGCGTTCTAGTTTTAAATAGTCTAAAAATCTTTTTGTTTACTGTTGCCCAGGACATCTCTGTAAGTATTTCTTGATTTTGTTTTCTTAGTTACTTTTCCCAGTCTCCCTCAAATAAATGAATCCTGATCCACGACCTTGCTCTCCACCCAAAACACGAGGAACCGTTCGCAAAATAATACGTAAACCTAACTCGTTTACGTATAGGTCATAGCAGACTAACTCACAGCAAATCAAATCGCCCTAGTTGTGACATGTAACTGCGACAATAATGTAACACATATCTTAATAGAGTGTCCTATAATTAGTGAAAGAAACTACCTAACAATATAAAAGCAGTTTTAGGAGCACATTGTAAATTTAAAATATGTTTAATTACTTGGACGATATTAATGTTTTAAACAAACTGTAACTATTAATGTTTTGTAAACCCTATTTACAAGTTGTAAAATATGACATTCTTACCTAATTGTGAACCTAATATTTAATCAAAAATAATGTTCAGATTTAAGTATCTTTGTATTAACTATAGTGTAGTGTAAAGTGGTTGATGCTGTTATCAATTAAATAAAAAAAATGATTTTTATTTTTAAATGAATAAACTTTAATCTGTTTTCAGTAAAAGAAACTATATTAGACCATATAAAAACTAAAATAAATATTGAGTCTTATTACTTACTTAACTAAAATTTCATTTAATTCGTTACTTTTTTATCAACAAAAAAATTGTGTGAATCGCAAATTGCTAAATCCAAGTAATACCAAAAATTACTAAAATACATATTAAAATAATTGAAAAACACGTACATACCCCTTATGTGTAATTCACCGATCACCGATTACTACAAAGGTTTGCATCGTACTACTTTCACCAAGGTTTTATCTTATCAGTGTTTTGTACGGTCATTACTGACAAACTAAGATAATATATAAATCGATTTAATGCAGTTGGAATATTTTAAATATCTTTTATGACTAATTTTATAAACATTATATGACTAATTAAGAATTTAGCGACATTCTTGATGGCTACAACTGAAAAAATTATGCCTCAAGAATTGTTGATTTTCATCTGATGTAACATAAATGTTTACTCATGCTTGCATAAAAATCATGTAGAATTTTCCGCGCATCAAAATTTTGAATCTTTTTTGCGAATTTTTATTTTTACGCACAGCAAAATCAAGTTGAATATGTCAACAAAACTAAAATACCAAAATACTTGACCCTAAGCGATTACATTGGTGTTTTACAAACCTTAAAAATCATGTGTATCCTATAAGCCCCCTAGAGAAAATGTTAAAAATCTAAACTAAAACAAGCTCAAGAAAATTCCAGATGCGTTACCTTCATATGGATCTCGCCTCATATCGGTATTGATGGAAACGAAGAAGCAGATCAGTGCACTTGTAAAGTGTCGAAACAGGTGTAACGGAGTGTCGAAATCTCGGGAATAATATAAAATAATAATAGTAATATAATAATAAGTTTCAAGTATCAAAGAGCTTCATAACCGGAAATCTCCTGGACCAGATGGCGTTCAGAACTTCTGGCTTAAAAAGTTCTGGAGTATTCATGAGTGCCTATCAGCCATAATTAATAACACTATTTCTAATCCGGAGGAAATACCATCTTTCTTAACCCAGGGAACAACTTATTTAATACCCAAAGATCAAAATAACACCCAAGATCCAACCAAGTACCGCCCAATTACTTGTCTTCCAACTCTGTATAAATTGGTCACATCCTGTGTAGCCCGGCGTATCAACCAACCCTGTGCTCTAAACAATATCATAGAGCCACAACAGAAAGAATGCGCTAAGGGTTCCATGGGCTGCAAAGAACAACTTATCATCGAGTCTGTCATTTCTTACCAAGCATATAGCAAAAAACGAAATCTCTTTACTGCTTTCATCGACTACAAGAAAGCGTTTGATTCAGTGCCACATGAATGGCTCATAGATATATTAAAAATATATAAAGTCGATGATAACATAGTGACCTTTTTAAAACATATAATGTCAGATTGGAAGACAAAAATTCACCTCAAAATACCTGGTGAAAACAATATCGAAACTGAAAATATTGCAATCAACCGGGGCCTATTTCAAGGAGATTCGTTGAGCCCACTGTGGTTTTGTCTAGCGATGAACTCCCTATCCCAGATACTGAACTCAACTGATACAGGTTTTAGCATCAAAAATAACACCACTGTTGTTTGCAAAACTTAATCATCTATTGTATATGGATGATTTAAAACTATTAGCTTCCACTCGAAGCCACCTGGATCAGATGCTAAAAATAGTAGAAAATTTCTGTAATGATATTAGTATGCACTTCGGTCTTGACAAGTGCCGTGCCTTAAATATAATCAAAGGAAAGGTTCAGCCCGGCAGATTTGATATGCAAAACGGCCAGAATATCGAGGCCATGGGTGAAAATGATATGTATAAATACCTCGGAATAAAGCAAGCGCGGAAGATTGACCATAAGCAAATGAAAACTGAGATAACTACTGAGTTTATACGAAGGGTAAAACAGCTGCTTCGTTCACACCTTAACAGTAAAAATTTGTTTAAGGCACTAAACACCTACGCATGTTCCGCGCTTAGCTACTCATTTGGTATTGTTAAGTGGACAAAAACCGATATAGAAAATCTTCAGCGAAAAGTACGAACACACCTCACAAAGGCACAAAAACACCATCCTCGAAGTGCAGTAGAAAGAACGACATTATCGCGGTATTTAGGAGGACGAGGACTTATGGATATAAGTGAGCAACTAGAAAAACAAATTACTAATTTAAGAACTTATTTTCAGGTGCAGGCTGAGACATCTACTCTACAACGCGCGATTTGCGCAGTAGATGATACAACACCGATCAAACTGAGGGAACCAGAAATGCGCATAAACCATCTTACTACGGACGAAAAAATGCACACCTGGATAGGTAAACCTCTGCACGGGCGACATCCCAATGAGGTCAGTCAAGACCATGTCGACAATATAGCGTCGAACTATTGGCTGACATCAGGAAAGATGTTCCCTGAAACAGAAGGTTCACTACTGGCCATTCAGGATCAGGTTATACCAACCAAAAATTACCTGAAATATATCGTCAAAGACCCTCAGGTCAAAAATGACAAATGCCGATATGGGTGTCAAGCTCAGAAAACCATCCAACATCTTACCGGGGGATGTCAGGCATTTGCTGCAACTGAATATAAGAAACGGCACGGTTCAGTAGGAAAGATCATTCATCAAGAGATAGCTATCAAACTGGGACTTCTTCAAACAAACCATCTTCCATATTATCAATACGTTCCTGAGAGTATACTTGAGAATGACAACTACAAGCTATACTGGGACAACACTCTGCTCACAGATCAAACAGTGGCACATAATAGACCGGATCTCATACTTTTTAATAAACTAAAGAGACAAACAACATTAATTGATGTGGCGATACCCAACAATAATAATCTTCGTGTTAAACAAAACGAAAAAATCGCCAAGTACAGGGATCTGGAAATTCAAATACGAAGACAGTGGAGAATGGAAAGTACCCAGACAATACCTATTATTCTCTCTACTACTGGAGTCATACCAAAGAACCTCCTAGAAAACATAAAAAAGTTAGGTCTGAGTGAACATCTCTACAAGACCATGCAGAAAGCTGTACTACTCTCAACGTCCAGATGTATACGAAAATTTCTGGGAGATACTCCAGCATACCAAGTGACCTAGGGTTCGATAACACGGAAAGAGTCCCACCAGAGCTCAATCCTTTTGATACCGTAGGTATCTGGGATGAGTGAATTTTCCCCTTAGAGGGAGTGTGAGCCGTATGGCTAAATCTGGATAATAATAATATTTACGTGTAAGTGGAATTAAGAGTGAAATTATTCACAGACAATACTCAAAATAATTCCGCCACTGGTAGTTGCTGGGTGAATTAAGTAGCTCTGTGACTATCAATGCTGGTCCCAAGCCCAGATGCAGGAGAAGGGTTTGCGATAAGAAGGGCATGCAGCAGTAAAAACCTTGCTAAAACAATGGAAGGAAGAAATATTAATAATAGTTTAGAGGCTAAGGCGTCCCCCGTAAGCTACGCGCAGTTGCGACTTTGACTTACCCTGCGAAAAGTAAGCTAGTTTTACCCCTTAAGGTAAAAGGACCCTCTAACCCCTCTAGTTTTACCCCTCTTCATGAAGAGGAGGATTGGTATACTTTGTGTGTAGAAAACTCGTTGAAAACAAAATAAGTCGAGAGAGTTTGGAGATAGATGCAAGTTAATGTATAGTAGTTTGAACAGTCACGGCAGAAATGAAGTAGGTATTATTTTAAATAACAAATAAAAGGAACATATTGTAAGAGGAACAAGAAGAATTTTTAAAATCCCTTGTTTGCGATATGCTCGAGATTCCTGTAGACAAAATGTGCGGAATAGAAAGAGTTTATGCAGATTTGGAGATGGGAAAAAGAAATGATAAAGGAAATAGTGTGACTAAATATGCAGTGGCATGGGATTTGGCTATCATTAATACAGTGTTTATAAAGAATGAAGACCTGTATATAACCTATAGTAGAGGGTTATGGAAAAGTCAGATAGATTTTGTGCTGTGTAGAAGAAGTCAGAAGAGATAAGGGTGAGGCAAAAAGGAAAGCAAATAAGACACCAGAAAGTAAAGTGGTGGAAGTTAAAGGATAAGGATTTGCCAATAGTATTTAAGAATAGAGTGTTGGAAGGGCTTGAGAAAACAGATACGATAAATGACTAGTGAGAAGCCAGTAGTAACGTTGTGGTGCAAGTAAGAGAGACAGAGCTATTAAAAACAGCTGGTAAAGGGCCTCCTAGAGACAAAGAAAATTGTTGGTGGAACCATAACGTGCAACAGAAAGTTAAAGAGAAGAAAGGGTCTAGAATGATGTATGACACATGTAAAAGTAAGAAAGATATATACAAGGTGACATACAGGAAAACTAAGCGCGCTGTAGCTACTGCTAAGGAAAGATCGTCTGCATAGCTGTATGAAAAGTTGGAAACACTAGGGGATAAAAAGGTTATACAGCGTTGCTAAAGTAAGGGAAAAGTCATCAAAGGATTTAATCCACGAGTGTGGATGAGAGAGTGTTAAGAACCGATGTTAAAATAAAGCAAAGATGATATGAGTACTTTAGTAAGTTGTTAAATGAAGAATATCAGATAAGAGACAGAGGATGCGGGATCCCAAATGAAAATGTAATACCGCGGATAACGAGAGATGAAGTGTCCGAGGCGTTAAATAGGACGAAGAACGGTAAGAGAGTAGAACCTGACGAAATACCTGGCTTGGAGTTTTGTAAGGCTTTAGGAGAGAAAAGGGTTGATGATTTGTGGCAAATAATGAGTAGAATATATGAGAAAAAAAGAATGCCCAATTCATAAGGAAAAAGTGTGATGGTATCATTATATAAAGATAAAGGTGACATTCAGAATTGTAGTAACTATAAAGGTATAAAGTTAATGTTCCACACAATGAAAATTTGGGAAAAAACTGTAGAGCAAAGGTTAAGGAGAAACATCGATAGAAGAAGAACAGTTTCAGTTTATGCCAGGAAGTAGGACAACACATGCGTTGTTTGCGTTAAGACAGTTATGAGAGAAATACAGCGAGAAGAAAAGGCTCTTCACTAATTCCTTACCTATTTAATCTTGTTATGGATATAGTGAGAGAGAAAGTAAGGGAGGGGGCTTCTTGGTCAATGCTTTTTTCTGATGATATCGCTTGACCAGAGAAAAACTAAGAAATGTTAGAGGTGAAGTTAGAGTGTTGGAGAAGGGCTATTAAAGAGGAATGAATTAAGGTTAATAGGTCGAAAACGAGATAGATGTAGTTGGGAGGAAGAGGAATGATTGGGAACGTAGAATTGCTTGAAGCAAAGCTAGCATGAGTATAAGAATTTAAATACTTTGGCTCCTACATAACGGAAAATGGGACACTAGATCGAAAAATTACCCAGAGGATACAGGCGTGTTAATTTAACTGGAAGCAAATAAGCGGGATACTTGGTGATCTAAAAATCGGGAAAAGGCTAAAAGAGAAGATATACCAGAGTGTGCTAAGACCTGCATTGGTGTACGGCGGTGAAGTGTGGCCTCTAAAGAAGATCAAAGAAAATAAGATGGATGTAGCTGAAATGAGAATGTTACGGTGGATGTTGATTAATCAGGGAAAGAGCCTGGGTGACCACAGTCTTAAAAAAGATTCAAGAATAAAGACTGCAATGGTTTGGTCAAGTCAGACGTAAAGATGAAAATAAAAACTATGTGGGACTAATAATAGAGCTGTTAGAAGTTGACGGAACAAGAGATAGAGAAAAACCGAGGGGAAGATGGGAGGACTGTGTGGCAGAGAACTTAAGAAAGAAAGGTTTAGGTGAAGAAGACTCGATGGACACAAATAAGTGGCGACGAAAAGAAAAAACAGCAACCCTTAAAAAAGGAAGAGCTTAGGACGAAAAAGAAGAATAAAAAAAATTAAAGGCAATATTTATCCGTAGCTACCTATAATTCCAAGCAGAAAATTTTAAATTTTCATTACTCGTATATGCACTCTTAATTGCCTACCAGAGATAATCCATCTAAATGTGAAATTTTTTAAGAACCAAATATTGTAAAACATGATATAATTGACTGTCATCTTTTTGTAACGGAACGCAACAGATTAAATTGTCCAAACAATATCAATAAACTTTTTAAGAGCCAACCCTGCGTTTAGTTGATAAAGTGCCGATTAAAATCTGCACTTACTAAAACTAACTTTTCAGTGGTTTATAATCAAGAAACGTAAAATATTGTTAGCTAAATAGAGTATTTAAACAACAAAGTTTCTTCACACAAAAAATAAACTGTGAGTACATTACCAATTTAATACAAATTCAATATTATTAAATATTATACATAACCCATAATTCAATACAACACATCAATTAATCCAGTTTCTGGTTTTTTGGCAACTTCCACAAGTCGAACTAATTAGCCGATACAGGACCGGCTCTAGAAAAATTTTATCAAATGAAGAAAACAAAAATTAAAAATGGATGATTCTGAAAATATTAGTATACCTACTACATCATCAACATCGACATAATCCAATGCAGTAAGCAACTTCAATTTTCCTTCAAAAGAACAAGCCATTATTCTGTCAGCTATCCAAGGTATTAAAATACATGAATACATAGTAGCCATAGGGTCTCTACTCACACCAAAAAATGTTATCTTTGCATCACGAATAGCTAACAACGGAGTTTGTATTTACTTGAACAATACTGTCTCTCCGATAATCACCAAACCAATTCCAAATACAATCTTAATAACCTATGACAACACTCCTTACAGAATCTTCCTATCCCTAGATGGTTTAAATTGCTCTAGATGTAATACTACTGGCCACAAAGAAGAAAATTGCACATCAACATCAACTGGTACAGAAACACTTAAAGATCCTTATACCTCAGAACTCGAACCCATGAAAGTAAATCAGAATAATTCAGCAACAAATATTTCAGATGATACAACCAACTGTTTCAACCCTATTTCTGCAGATATCCCAACGACAAATGATTTGCTTATAGTACACAGCATACCTTCAACATTATTTTAAAATCAACATATGCAACGTATATTTACCACATCCTGACGAAACTACTCTATTAGAACTTCAAAATGTAATTAAACAAATTCCATCTCCAAAATTAATTTTGGGTGACACAAACTGTCACAACATCGCATGGGGATCACAAAGAACAGATAAAAATGGACGAATATTATTAGAAGCAATTAATAACATAAAACTAGTTTTATTAAACACAGGAGCACCTACTAGATTCAATGCACATAATGGCACTTTTTCCTCCATAGACTTATCTATCAGTGATTCAACTTTAGCTCCATTTTTACAGTGGAATACATTGGACCACCTATACGACAGTGATCATTTTCCGATAATAATTACTCATGACAAAGATGAAAAAACCTGTACAACACCATATGAAACTTGGAAATTAAAGTCAGCCGATTGGGAAAAATACTCGAACTTAGTAAGCATACGTATACCAAATTTCGTTATATCAGATAATATAGACACTACTCTATCATCTTTCAATGGTATAATTTTAGACGCAGCCAGAGATTCTATAGGAAAAACCAAAAATATCACAAAAGCTCCTCTTCCTTGGTGGAACAATGAAATCGCATCTGATTTAAAGCAAACAAAACATGCTTTTAATATATACAAAAAGTTTAACACACCTAATAACTTAAACAATTTTAGATCTTTAAGGGCCAGATCTAGATTTTTAATAAAACAAGCAAAAAAAGAGAGCTGGACCAATTACGTGTCGTCAATTGACTCGTCTACGCCCATAAGGGATATATGGCAAAAAATAAGGAAAATAAAAGGTTCAAAAACATTTAACCATATTGACACAATCACTACAAATGATCTAACAACTTCAGACAAACACGAAATCTTAGAAATTTTAGTAAAACACTATCAGTTGTATTCAAGCAATCAGCAGTACCACCCAAATTTCTTAGAACACAAAGAAAGAACAGAAGCATCAAAAATTAATATAGAAGATACTGCTGATCCACTAAACACGTCCATAACACTTGATGAATTAAATGAAAGTCTTAATAACCTCAAAAATACCTCACCTGGACCTGATGACATACCACCAATTTTCATAGAAAAACTACCTATAAGCGCGAAGGTTACTTTAGTAGAGATCTACAACAAAATTTATTCGACCCATAAATTTCCGTCTCTCTGGCGCGAAGCAGTTATAATACTATTTTCAAAAGACAATAAACCAAAAAACTTATCTTCTTCGTATCGACCAATATCTCTTACCTGTAGCATCTGCAAAATAATGGAAAAGATTCTAAGCAAAAGATTAAAATGGTACTTAGAAAAGAAAAATCTCCTTACATCCATCCAAAGTGGGTATCGATCAGAACGGTCTACAATAGATAACATTATAGCATTAGAATCTGAAATACACGAAGCTTTTATACATAAACAAAAATTAATAGCAATTTTCTTTGACATCACAAAAGCATTTGACACCACGTGGACATATCACATCTTAAAAACAATGAAGAGTTGGAAAATTGATGGTAAATTCCTAGCCTTCGCCAAAAACTTCCTGGAGAACAGAAGTATAAAAGTTAAAACAAACAGTGTCATGTCAACTAAGAAATCTGTATTAAGCCCCCTGCTATTCTTAATAGCAATCAACAACGTATCTAACCATTTTATGCTTCCACTAAAAGCAAACCTTTACGCCGATGATCTTGTAATATATATGAGAAGTAAAAACCTAAAATCAGCTGCATCAATATTACAAAATACACTAAATAAATTAGAAGGGTGGTCTTTAGATATAGACTTGAGATTTTCAACCGAAAAAACTAAAGTAATAATATTTGACAAAAGGAAAACACAACACCACTTAAATTTAAAACTTAACGGAAATACTCTTATAACAATCAATGAAATCAAATTTTTGGGAATGACATTCGACTCTCAACTAAAATGGACATCGCACATAAATGAACTAATTAAATCATGCCAACAGAGAATAAATCTTCTAAAAGTTCTTTCCAATCACAAATGGGGCGCAGACACAACTATTCTTCTGCGATTATATCAAGCTCTAATTAGAAGCAAACTAGATTATGGATGTATATGCTACGAAACTGCTACTAAAACTCAAATGAACAAACTGGACATCATCCAATCCACAGCATTACGCATAGTTTTCGGAGCTTTCAGAACCACGCCAATTAGCAGCCTTCAAGTCCTAGCAGGAGAACCGCCATTAACTCTCAGAAGACAATATTTTTCAATGTGTTGTGCTACTAAATATCTCAGTGCAAAGGAAAACCCGTTTATAACAAGCCTAATAAGGAGCAACCCTCCAAATCTGTACTCAAATTATTGCCCTAGAAACTTACCTTTCAATGAATGAATAAATCGATTTGAATTCGATATACATCAATTGAGAGCCACTTCTACAAACAGATGCCAGTCTCCTCCCTGGAAAGTTCAAATACCAAAAGTAGATTTTACCTTACTTAACTATCCCAAACATTCACACAATCCTTCTGAAATACAACAACAATTCCGGCCTACCATCTCTAGATACCCTGATTTCAAACTAATTTTTACTGATGCCTCTAAAAGCAGTAATGGTGTAGCTGCTGGTGTAGTTATTAACAGACTGCGGCTAGGTCATACAAAATTTACACATGGATACATCATCTCCAAGGACCCTCAGCCGATTTGCCACATCTGTCAAATACCATTTTCAGTGCAACATATAATGATAGACATAAATTTTATCAAACATTATATTCTGTATAACAAACTGTAACATAACATAAAATGTTTGTATTTTACAAAACTGTTATGTAAATTTTAATAATATACTAAATGTAACTTTTCTAAAATAAAGATATACCACCCGCTAATAACCCTAGGGGTTGATGCGGTAAAAAAAAAAAAAAAAAACTTTTTAAGTACAGACTTTAATTATGTTGATATTGCAAAATCTCCAAATTGTATATGTTAGTCCCAAGAGAATTTTTTTAAAAGATCCGTAACTAATTTACTGCTCTTTTGAAATGATTCGGAAACTTTCTTCTATTGTAACTGATTTTGTTTTTGTTTTTGTTTTAGTCTTATATAAACTAAACCATTACGACTTAATCTACCCACTACATTTTGAAATGCTCTCTTAGTTGTTTTCCATCGAGCTGGATATCACTCATGATAAACTTAAATATGTATGTGGAAAATATGCAAAACATATTACAATAACTACAATAAAAGTTCTATATAACGGACACCAACGGGGGCAAATAACTGTATGTTGTATCTATCGTAGAGTTGTCAATCCTGTCATCATTTACCATCCGAATGAGGATAGCGACGACAGTGATTGACTGTGAATCTGATGTTTGATAGTTTTATTAGTTTGAGGAGATTAGGAAAATAAGAGTATTCGTAACTTTGTTTGGTTTTTGAAGTTATACTTCTATACGCGCGCTCCACGTTGGAAATTTGCATGGGAGTGAATCTGTGAAATCATTACATATGTAAGATAATAAGTAAGAGAGAGACAGAAGATATATTTTCTCTCTCTTCCTCTCTCGAATATAAAAATGTTCCTTTTGTATATATAATTTAATATTATATATATTGTATATACATGTACATATACATGTAATATTATATATATAATACAATATATCGATCGTTCGGAAGAAAAGGGTTACAACTCGAAAAAACTACTTTTGCAGGAGAAGAGTTTTAAGATTTTTTTCGGAGTTTTTTTTTTATTACCTGATCATTAATTAATAAAACTTTGTGATTTTTATTTAAATAAGTAGGCTAAGTTGGGTTTAATTAAATGACATAATTGTGATTTTTCAAACTGTTTATTTATTGTTATAAAAAATACATGCAACAGTTTTGAATTAAAAATTAGTAAATTTTTACAATGTTAACTTAATTTATAATTATTCAATACATACCTAAAATCGTTAAAATAATTAGATTAAAGCATTAGAAATTATTGTAAAAATCAAAATAATATGGCGCTACGTATTTTTTCTTTTCGACTAATGATATCAAACCTGTTTTTTGCCTCTGATATACCAGGTTTCGTGGAATATGCGTTTTTTATTTTGATTCGTTCTATACTAACAGTTTTTCTCGAACTAATAATTTCCGCTTGGCAGAAATCTGTATCTTCAAAAGAATTTTTATAAAATAATGTATTTGGATTGTTTTTTTTTCTAATTTGATTTCCCTAAATGACGAAGTTTTTACATTTTTATTGATATTCACAAACAAGTCAGAAGTTAATTTTTTTAAATCCATAAAATCCTTAAAACAAAAGTTTTTTTTGCTGATCCCATAATACAAGCATACTGATCAGGAGCGTAAATAGGGCTTGATTTTCTGTATAGTTTTATTGCCTTTTCTATTGTCGCGTGTACACTATCAACTTCATTTTGGCTATGGCCGGAAACAAGAAATTTATGGGTGATTGAACTTATATTTAATTTTAGTATTGCATAAATATAAAGAGCTATTATGAATTTGTTTTTGTTTTGGCCTGTACAGTTGTCGGAATAAAGTATTACATTTAAATCTTCTTCATTTTGATTGCTTATATTTTCTAGAAATTTAAAAAGACAGGAACCTATTTCATTCACTCCCCTTTGTGCCTCACCCTCATGCCACATGAAGCAAGTACCTTGGTGGTTTTTAATATCATACAAAGTAAAATTTAGTACATTAAGCTTTGAAACATAATAGAAAGCTGCAGTATCTCCTACAGGACAAGTCAAAACTGCCTGCAGATCAAAAACAATTACTTTAGTATTTTATGTAGTATTTCTGTCATTATCTTTTTCTTTGCGACTTAAATCCTTTTCTTTCAAATGTTTCTGATATTTTTCTAAAATATTTTGCTGTTCAATAATAGAGGAATTTTTAAATTGCAAACAAAACACCTTTGTTAACTAAACTGGTTATTTTTGTTGAAAAACTATCAAAAGATTTTTTTATTATTAAACAAACTTTTAATAAAGATACAGAAAAAAATTAAATCATTTTATATCTGGATTTTCAACAAAAGCCTAGGTATTTAATATTTTTTTCATGCACGAAAATAGTTGAAGGTCTAAAATATTATCGTAAAAAATTACAAAAAGTATTAAGAAAAGTGATACATTTTGACATAACCCAAAGACTGTGAATAAACTTATCAAAAAAGTTGAGTCAAAAGTGTAACATGTCTTAATTTTACAGTAACTATTTAAAAATCAATCAAGAAAAGCGCTACATTTTGAAATAAAACATAGTATGTGAATAAATTAACTGAAACAATTGGTTCAAAACAGTTACAAAACAAAATGTTGCGGCTTTGTTACAAACGCGAAATAGTTAATTTAATCCAAGATTGTAACATTCTGAGATGTATCTGTTTCGTTGTAAAATTTACATGCATTTACTACTTACTTTTTGCAATAATATCGAATGTATCTTCTTTTTCCTAAATATTTGAAACACTACACAACACTAACGGTGACAAACTGAGATACAACGATCTTGTACAAAATATTCTGCGAAAAATGCAAAAATCCCCGTGTTACATGCGGACATCTTTTGGCTGGTAGTCAAGATTCTCTCTAAACTTCATGCGTTCCTAATAGTAGGCACCTTTTTAGTTAGTTTAATGAAATAAATTGAAAAATGAACATTTTTGAGATGTAACCCTTTTCTTCCGAACGATCGATATATTAATATTATTATTAATGTGATATGTTTTGTATTATTTATTAAATGTTCATAATTATATTAGTCTTTTGTATTTCAAAACAATAATCTCAATAAATCACTGTATGATTCAGAACTGTCAATTTTGAAATACGCTTGTGTCATGTCCTCGGTAGTATAGTAGTCAGTATCCTCGCCTGTCACGCGGGAGACCGGGGTTCGATTCCCAGTCGGGGAGGACTTTTTTATTAATATTATTACATGGTAAATGTATAATGGTAAAATATATATGCGTCAGTAGAAAAGTTATGTATATTATTGTCATTTTTAAATACTTATGAATATTGAATTTTAATTTGTATTGTATTGTAATATTAGTAACAAAATAAACAATGAACTTTACTGCAGAGTATGTGTAAAAAAATTTTTGCATTCAACTCCTTTCATACATATGAAAATAAAAATATACATTTTCATCAAATTATTGATTCAATCCTTCATTTACTTATTACAGGTCAAAAGTTGTTTATTAATTGTTAGTAAGTTGTTATTAATTCTGTTTCTCTTTCTGCTATGTCTTACCTATAGCATTAAATATGTTTTAGCATTGAGTACTACAAAGTTATATCCAAGGCCACAGGTTGCTCCTGTCGGAGAGAGATGGGCGTGGTACTTTCAAACATATATAGAAACTGTATTATTTTAGAACTTATTATTGGGCACCACCCCCCGTTAATCTCGAAGGGGGACGAGAAGAAAAAAAAGAATTTAGGGAAAGTTTTACAACAAACACTTTTATTTCCAAGTAATGAACAAAAAAAAAACAATATTAAAATACACTGTAAAAATTACGTCATTCCAGAAAGACATTAAAATATTAACTTATGTTTACATTATTTGGTTGTGAGAAGTGTTTATATAAAGCTAATTTTAGAATCGTATGTAAACAAACGTTCTAATATCATGACGTTAAACTCAGAATGAATTTTATGTATTATCCCAAATTTCGAAATTCGTTCACATTCAAAGAAATATAGTTATTTATTAACTAAGAATATCTATTATAATTTTAGATAAAAATAAGACACTTCACTAATTTTAAAAGTTCATAAATATTCCCCGCTTGCTCAATAGAGAATAGAAATATGAAATTTGGTACAACCTGATTTATCCAACTGCTGGTGCTTAGGAAGAAAAGGCTCTTTTTACCCTCTAAGTATTGATTTGATTAAACCATTTTATTAGGAATCCCTTTATACCATTAGGTATTACTGGACTGAGTTTAGAATGTGCTACTTCGAGTCAAATAAGTATATTATTTAACATCTCTAGCCTCACGATAAGGGTCTCTTTTAAGAGACCACAAAACAAAATCACGTCTCAACAGTTTGACGTTTTAAGAGATAAAGAAAAATGGTACCTTCTTTCCGCTAAAAATTGAGACTATTGACAACTTAATGAACGTTCTTATCTAACGGATATATTTGGAATTACAGCAGAATCCTTGAGTTAATTAAAGTACTTGGCTGATAGATGGCGGGAGGAATTTTATTTAAAAAAAAAATTAATTGAAATTATAATGAATTTTCTAAATCTTTTGAAACGGTTACAATGTAGTGATTGTGCAGAATGACTCCCAAATAAATTTGTAACGGCGAATGCGTGTATAGAAATGTAACTTCCACCGGCAGTCCCACTGGACTGACACACCCGTTTTTTTTACTACTTATTAAGTATTCTACTAAATAAATGTAGACAATTTCATCACTTACAACCGTGTTTTAAAAATTGGGAGTTAAATTTATATTTTACAATTCAGCACATTGAACCATCGATGATTCCATACAGAATTCCAAACATTCGTATATTCATGGAATAGACCTTATATAAAACCATCAAAAAGCAAGTTTCCAAGCAATAAACTTTTATAAATTTTTTTAAAACGAAAAAGGTCAATACTAACGTTCCGACCGTTCTTGTGTTAAACATAAGTAAGAATAAGAGCTGAAAGCAGAAGTTGTAAAAAAATTTAACTATTAAATTATACTACAAATAATAATATGCCACTTTTTTGTTATTATTTTGAGACGCACAGACTGAAATTTTCCCAGTCCTGAAACGAAAAAGTTTCAATAAAAGTTATAAAACTTGAAAATTGGTTTCAGTTCAACCACAAAAGAAAACGTTCGTTTTTTAGATTGAATCTGCCATAAATTTTATAAATAGGAACTGCTTGAATATATACTTTAAATAAACTTTCACAGAACCGAAATATATTCTTTACATTTACACTTCCAAAAAAGTGATAAAAAATATTTGAATATATATTTCAATTCGTTTTAAACTGAAAAATTAGTAAGTTATCGTAAATATACAAAATAAAAATATGATTAAATGAATTTTTGTAAGATAAATAATTCGTACAACTAAAAATTCTATCTTCTATACAGGGTGGTCCGTAAGTAATTATACAAAAAACAGAGGATAACTGTCATGTTTATGAATATTTATGTATAAAAATTTACAACTAGGTGCTTTTAAATATAAGGAATTATAATTTGATGCATACTTTAATGTATCTGATAGAGAGCGCCACATGTTTCATATGTGGCTAGAAGGCCACGAACGATCCGCTCACAAAAATCGAATCCTTTCGAAGACTCTTGATTGATACAATCATGTTCTGTGACCCTATCGTTCGAATGACCCTATGAATGATGATGTCTAGTGTTTACGAATAAACGTTTCTAATGAACGAATGTCTGTGAACGGGTCCTGCATTATCATTAATTCATATACTCTCAGAAAGATTAATAAACATAATAATATTAAACTCAACACACTTGACCTTTACACAAAGAAGTCATAGAGGGACTGCGTGTATTGAGTGATTCTTGATATAGGTATATGGGACCAATGGGATTTTTCTTCTTCTTCTTCTTCAAGTGCCCTGTCCGTTGCGAACGTTGGCTATTAACATGGCAATTCTGATCTTATTTGCGGCGCTTCTGAATAGTTCGACCGATGTGAGCCCGAACCACTTCCTCAGATTTTGGAGCCACGAGTGTCTTCTCCTGCCTGGCCCTCGCTTACTGTCTATTTTTCCCTGGACAATCAATTGCAGTAGACGGTACTTATCGTGTCTCAATATGTGGCCTAGATATTCAAGCTTTCTTTGTTTAATTGTATTCACGATTTCTTTCTCCTTTCCGATTCTTTGGATTACCTCTGTGTTGGTGACATGTTCGGTCCAGGATATACGAAGAATGCGTCGGTACACCCACATTTCGAATGCTTCTAGTTTTCTCGTGAGCGTCTCCGTCAGCGTCCAGGCCTCCACACCATACAGTAAGATCGGAAAAATGTAGCATTTAACTAGACGTAGTTTTAGGGGAAGAGACAAATCCCTGCTTATGAGGAGCTTTTTCATATTGCTAAATGCTGCTCTAGCTCGTTCTATTCTCGCCTTAATTTCTGTGGCCTGTTCCCATTTTGCATTTACGTTGGTGCCAAGGTACACATAAGATTCTACATGGTCAATTAGTATGTTACTTATCCGTAACTGTCGAGCAGGCTGTTGCTTCCTGCTTATCAGCATCCACTTTGTCTTCTTGAAGTTGAGGCTCAGGCCGTATTCCTCACTAACTGAATAAACTCTTTCCATTACCTGCTGTAATTCGTCTATGGTACTGGCAAGGATCACCGTGTCGTCGGCATATCTTATATTGTTTGTTAACTCGCCGTTAAATTATGTTATGGGATTTTTAAATAGCAATATCTTTATTCCCTGGGTTTTATTACCCCTTCAAATGTTGAATATTTGTGGGTTATCATTCTACTGTGATGGTTTCTTTATTTATTATTCTAATCTTTAATGGTTTTACTTTATATATACATATATATATATATATATATATATATATATATATATATATATATATATATATATATATATATATATATATATATACAAGCCATTCGCTCCTGAAGAAGCTGAAGCTGTTTTCACTTGAAGATCCTTTTTGTGTGGGGGATCATCCCCCACTTGGTTTTACAATATCTGGTGTGACTTCGCTGTTTTTACTACTTTTTTCCATTCATCTCTGTCTTTGATTGTCCGTTCTATATTTTTAATTCCCATACTCCTTAAGTCTTCTTCCACTTGTTGTATCCATCTCAATTTAGGTCTGCCTCTGGTTCTTTTACCTAGTGGTATCCATGCCGTTATAACTGTTAACGGATGGCTCTTATCCCTTCTCATTATGTGTCCATACCATCTAATTCTTTGTGCTTTTATTGATCTAACAATCGTTTTGCTTCACTTATTTTAAATGGAGTTACGCTCATTCTTAAAATATTCTAGTCTGAGTATGCTAGATTAATTTTTTTTTTTTTTATTTAGAGATTACAGCCGCATCCACCATAATGGTTATTAGCGGCGGCTACAGAATTACAAAATTAGAGTTTATAAAATATTCCTATAGATTTTAAGAAATTTACGACATTAATGACAGAAAAATTAGTGCCTAATAAATTACTTAAACTGTTAGGTATGTTAAATGTAAGACGAAAATGGGCAAATCTATGACATTCAATTAATAAATGGTTAACGGTTATTTGTACATTACATGTTTCACAAATAGGTGGATCACTTTTGGACATTAAATATGAGTGAGTACGTCTCGTGTGTCCAATTCGTAATCTAGTTATCACCAATTGTTCTCTTCTGTTCCTGGTTGAGGGTTGCCAAGCTGTAACGTCATTTTTAATTTGCTTCAGTGATGTTTTAGAAGATTGCCATTCGTTTTTCCACTTGCACAAAACTCTCGCGGTATTTCGATTCTCGGCTTTTTCTATATCGGCACATTTAGCAATTTCACTCGCGCACTGGTCCGCACTTTCGTTGCCAGCAATGCCAATGAGTCACTTAAGATAACAGAGTTAGGAATGTTATTAGAATTTATATGAATGATAGCTTTAAACATTGCATAGAGCTCAGCGGAGAAAATCGAAAAGAAGGTTGGAAGACGAAATTGATATGTATCGCTTGGAGTAACGAATGCAGCACCTACTCCTTTATCACACTTAGATGCATCTGTAAAGATTTTATAGCTATGTTCGTAATGCTGACGGAGAATTAGATCTAGATTATTCTTAATCTCTGCGTAACATTTAATATGTTTGTTGTATTGGGTTAGACAAGTATTTAAATTTGGGGTATTAATTATCCAAGGAGAGGGGCTTTTAATATTGATTGGAAAGGTATTTGGGAATTCTATATTAAGACATCTCAGGTAACACCGTACTCGCTTATAGTAAGGCTTATGTTTGGTACTATTGGTAAAGAGATTTATATATTTATTAGTGAACGTATTATTAAATAGAGGTTTATTTACATTTGAGGCTATTGACGTTGCGTGTGAAAGTGTTAAGGAAATTCGGCGGTGATATAATGAAGGCTCCCCACTTTCAGAATATAAACTTTCCACCGGTGACGTTCGAAATGCGCCAAGAGAGAGTCTAAGTGCTGTGTTGTGAATAGAGTCTAGTTGTTTTAACAATGTGGGGGAAGCAGAGGCGTAAGCGATTGATCCATAATCAATTTTTGATCTAATTAGAGTTCTGTAGATTGTAAGTAAGGTAGAGAGGTCAGAGCCTCAAAATCTATTTGACAGTGTTCTCATTAGGTTAAGTTTCTTATGACAAGTCGAAACTAATTGTCTAATATGTTCTTTCCAAGTAAGTTGATTATCAAACCACATACCTAAGAATTTTACACATGATTTGAAGGATAGCGATGTATTGAAAAACTTGAGATTGGGATTATTTGAGTTCTTTTGAGAATACCATACCAACGGTTTTTGTAACCGAGAATTGAAAACCAGTATCGCGAGACCACTTTTCGAGTTTTTGTAAGAAAGTTTGCAAAATTGTTGAAGTTAAATTAATATCTTTGCCTTTTACGTAAACCACCAAGTCATCTGCATATAAACGTGCTTTTAAAGGTTTTTTGAGGTTCTTGATTGTGTCATTAATAGCAATTAAGAAAAGTGTAGGACTAATAATTGAGCCTTGAGGGATACCATTTTCTTCCTCCTGCATTTCGGAATAGAAGTTGTTAACTCTTACACGAAAAGATCTGTTTTCTAGAAAGTTCTTGATAAAATGAAGGCAATTTCCACGAATGTTCCATGACTGTAACTTTTTTAAAATGTTGAATCTCCAACATGTATTAAATACTTTACTTAAGTCAAAAAATACTGCGATACAATGCTGTTTTGTTGCTAGAGATTCGTGAATATCACTTTCCAGGTCCAATATGTTGTCTATACCGGATCGGTTTTGTCGGAAACCATTTTGTTCGTTTATAAGTAATTAATATAGTATAGTAATAAGAGTTAATCATTTTTTCTAGTAGCTTGCCCATTGCACAAGTTAGGCTTATCGGTCTATAGGAATTGGGGTCTAGACGAGATTTTTGACTTTTAAGAAATGGGAGAATGATAGATTTTGATCAAACAGATGGGTACTGGTGTCGCTGCCAAATGAAGTTAAATAACTGAAGCATGTAATTTTTAGGGGAAGTGGGTAGGTGCTTTAAGAAAATACTTGGGATATCGTCAGGCCCAGGACTTGTTTCTTTTAGATCGTTCAGTGAGTTGTTTAGTTCTTGTAACGTGAGAGAAGCGTTTAATGGAATGTTATAGTTTTCTAAATAGAGGTTAGACCTTTCGGCCTCTAGTTTATTTTCCAGAAATACCGGGTCAAAATTTTCATTGGAAGACATTTCTCTGTAGTTTTTAGCTAATGTATTAACAATTTCAAGAGGAGAGGTGACAATTTAATTACCTATTTTGAGACTAGATATTGGGGATCACTCCTTTATACCAGAAATTTTACGTATTTTCTTCCATACTTCTCTTACAGGAGTGGAGCTGTTATTGCTAGAGACATATTGGGCCCAACTGGATTTTTTTGTTTGATCTATTAAACGTTGAGCTCTGGCCTTCATTTTTTTGTAGTTAATTTTATTTTCGAGTGTTTTATGCTTCTTAAATCTATTAAAAGCTGTTTTGCTGGCACGTACTGCTTCGTTACACTCCGAATTCCACCAAGGCAGAGAAACATGATTTTTAATGGGCTTTGTTTTGCCGATGAAGAGCTCCGCACTCTGCAGAATGACACTATTAAAAGTACCTAAAGAATCGTTAATATTATCATTCAGTATAAGACTCTCCACAGCCTTATCTATATAATTTTCAAAATCGATCCACTTAGCCGAATTTATATTCCATTTGGGCAAGAAGGATATTGGGCAAGGCTGACCTGAGAGATTCTCAATGGTAATAGGGTGATGGTCGCTACCATAAGTATACTCGAGAACATTCCAAGAGAGACGCGGAGCAAGACCTGGATCACAGAGGCTTAAATCTATCACGGAGGATTCTCCAGTGCAGATGTTAAATCTTGTAGGTGAACCATCATTTAGAAAATTTAATTGAAGATCCTGCATTACCTTTTCTAAAAGTTTTTCTCTGTGATCAGTACGCTTAGATCCCCAAATAAAGTTATGACCGTTAAAATCACCTACGATGATTCGAGGAGAGGGTATCTGTTCGATAAGGCTTTTTAAATCTTCATATGTAGCTGAAGAACTAGATGGAAGGTAAATGTTACAAATAAAAATTGGAACGGGAGCAGTGATCTCTATAACTATAGTTTCAATGTTACTATTGACAGGAAAAACATTTGCAACCAAAGATTTTTTGACAAATGTCATAACACCACCTGAAGAGAAATTATTGTCATGTACTCTATCTTTTCTAAAAATGTTAAAATATTTGGAATTATAGTTTTTTTGGGGGTTTAAATTTGTTTCTTGGAGACATATTATTTCGGTAGAGAATTTACAAATAAGTTTTTGTAAGGTTGGGAGTCGATGGAAAAATCCATCTATATTCCATTGCAGTAGTTTAGTAAATTGTATTATATACGAAAAATATGAATTTACGGGTTAACCTGAGATGACTCGCCCTCGGATTCAGAGATGTCGTTACCCAAGTGTCGGAGGATTTTCTTTCTTAAGAAGGTGATATAACGTTTGGTTGATCTATCTTTTAATTGCGGATGAACTTTAGTTAACATATGAACTAATCCCAAAAGGTCAGAAGTAAACTCTTGAATTATGTTAGAAGGATCTTGCACGCCGCTAATATTGCTTAGAAGTAGATTTAATTGGTCAAAATTGAGAACAAATGTGGGTAAATGATTTTGGATAAAATCTTTGGCAGGTTCAAGGTCATATGATTTTGTTGATTTTATGCTTGTATGCTCCTCGTTGCTTTTAACTTTCTTGGCTCTAGGTTTGGATGTAGGTACAGCAAATGATTTTTCTGTATGAGTTGTTTCTGGAGACGTAAGAACATCATTGATACTACGTTTTGGCTGAAGATCGATATTGATTGCTTTGCAGCTTTCCAAGGTGTTAACTTCTTCTTGACCATTAGGATTGCTCAGATTATTTGCTAATTTTTCTTGGACTAAAATTTGTTCGTTTGATATGGATGTTGATGCAGGTTGAGGCATGATGTCAGGGGTGAAAGGAGTAGTAGATTGACTGTTATTAGAATCAATTAAATTTGTTGTTGATTCTAGTTTATCGGGACAGTTGGTGGCGATATGTCCAGACTTTTTGCAGTTATAACAGGCCATAATTTCTTGAGATAAGAATATTCGATATGTTGTATTATCGAAGTCTAAGGTGAATGAGTCGGGTAAGGAGATATTATGGGGACTGACATATATTTGTCTTCTGAAACTTAAAATATGATTATATTCCGGAAGGGTGGAACTTATTTTCAGAAAAGTGACAGGTGAGACCATATTAAGTCCAATACTTTGTAGATAATCAACTAACAGACTGTGTGGTATTGTTGGACATACGTTTGAAAAAACAATACGTTCCGCTGGTGAGATTAATCTTCTAGCTTGTACAATATTGTTCTGGATTTGTATGTGTCCATGGTTTTGCATGAATTCGTCCACGATTTTTTTGTTTGCAAGGTACATGCAAATCCGATTATTGGATAGTCGGGAGGAAAATATAATATTTTTGGGATGAATTAGGTTACCCAAAGGAATTAAGTAATCTTGCAGTCTGGTATTTTCTAAAGCGCTGAAGACAATTGCTTGGTGTTTTGAGGGAAATTGTGTAGAAGCTGCTAATGAATGGGTTTTATTGGTATTTGTCTGTAATTGCGATACTTGTGGTATGTTAGAGAGACTCTGAATATTAGGTTCCATTTTTGATTTTAACACGGAACATGTGTTTAAAAATAATACGGACCTACCTAGTAATCAAACAGGTAGTAAAACTGGAATAATATTTCTTGAGTCGTATCTTATTGATAATTGTTAAATTAACAATCAACCAAAAACTGGTTGATCACGTTATATTAATGAAAACTAATATGATGTGTTCACTTACTGGTGTTTCATGTAATTGTCACTTAACTATTTATAAATAAACTGTTATAATTACTGCATAAAATTTGCAAATTTGTTGAGACCAAAATAAACACGCCTTTCGGTGGCTCATTTAGGGCCGAACTACTCGCTAGATTAATTTGTTTAGCTATCGTTTTACATGAAACATAATTACGAGGAATATAAGTTTTGTAGTTATTCGTATCAACACGGTTACTGTTACAGAATCTATTGGTAGCTTGTGCTGACAGAAAATATATTCCTAGTTTATTTTTTCATTTTTCTTTTACGTTTTTAATATCTTTTAGATTAAATTAAAACGAACCCCTTGCGATTTTAAATAGTTAAATCTATTACTATTTGATGACATCCTTATAATCGTTCTACATTTACTACAAGAGGGTCTATGGCATTATCTTGGTATACGTTTTTAATTTTATCACCTTCATTTTCTATCTCGTAATTTTTTGTTTAATTTTTTCATCTCTTATGATCTATTTTTTGTTCATAATTCCTATCAACATCTAGAGCTAGAGATATATTAGCTTGCTCAATGTCAGATCTGTTAACCTCTATATCATCTAAATCTTTATTTGTCTAAGTAACTTTTATCTACATTCGTAAAAAAACTGTCAAAGTGGTTTTAGTTTTTTCAGAGCTCTTAGAATCGAGATGTGCTTTATTGTTACTGTAAATTGTACAATTTTATGGACAAAGCTACAAAAAGTAAAAAAATTAACAATAACAATTAAAATTTACTAAAAGTACAAAAATTGTCAATGTCACAAAATAAAAAATAATTAATTGTAAATTGCATAATAAGACCGTACGAACTAGTTTGCCTAAACGTACTGTGATTTCTTAATTATTTGCAGTCACCTATGGAATTTGCAGTTTAAGTCGATTACCATAAACAAGTTATACTTTGCATATTTTTATAAGTTCACATAATAATTACTATGGCATTTTTATTAATATTTATTAAAAACATTACCCTTATGGTTTTTTATTTATTTTCAATAAAAAAAATTACTACACCCTTGCTATGTATTCACTTATATCGACATACGTTGATTTTTTCATATTTAAGTTAAATCCAGAGGTAGCTATTAAAAAATGACATCAAATCTATAATATTGCCAGTTAATATCAGATGCATTTTGCAGTAATTTTAAGCTTTTTGCCATTTGTGGATTGTACAATGGGTCGAGATAAAGTTATCGATGAGAAAATTTGTTCAATCATTATTAGATTTTTTTTTTCTGGAAAATCCAATTCGGGAATCTCGAATATGTTGCAATTGTCACGCTACAGTGTAAGAAATATTGTAAGGAGGTACAAAACTACAGTTGCTGTCGTCAATGGACCTAGATTTACGAAAAAGTAAAATGACCGAAGCAGATCGAAAGGCATTAAGACGCATTATATTGAAACAACGACAAGAAAATTATATAGAGTTATACGTTTAATCGAGCGACGTTATTGAAAGACACGTTTCTAGATCAACATGTCATCGAGAGGCCCACAAATTTGGATTTAGTACTTACAAAATAAGTTTTATAGTTAACAAAATACAACAAAAATAAAATCCACAAGGAAACTAAGTTCCTGTAGTTGGCTGTATACCATATATTAAAAAATTTTCAATAAAATCCTTTATAAAAAGGTATATAAAAACCCAGTCGGGCTATGTTAAATAGACAAAACGTTTTCGGAATAAATATTCCATCATCAGTGTCCTAAAAAAGTTTTTAACCACTTAATTAGAAAAGAACATGATATAATTTAAATTTTGACAAAGGTTAATGTAAAATGTGGTAAATACTTACAGGTTAATACATGAATGTAGCCACTAAATATGGGGGCAAAAACCCTTTAAAAATTACTAAATGAAATTTAGTTTATATTATTTCTTATATAAAATTAAGATGGTAAAGTTACCGTTGGATTGGTAACATGGCGACATATGACTCTACATTAAGTTGCAAGTCCTGAGACGGTATGTCTGCGAGGACTTTATGAAAGCAACTGATTGAAATGACAATCTTGACAGGTTATGACAAAAGTTGTAACGGAGCAGTCAGTGTAACTGTATGTGTCTATTTAAGACAGAAGCCAACGTTATTTAAAATTGTGAAAGTTAAAATAAAAATAAAAAAATATAACAGGATCAACCATCAATGTTGTTGTTTTAAATTATGTATGTGAGATGAAATTGTGGTGAGAAAATTATGTGACTATAGTTAGGCAACCAACTATACAAGCGTCAAGTGGTGTGGTGAAAAAGATTCTAATATAAGGCCCTTTATGTTTTATTAACATTTGGTACCTGGAAAATGGAAACTAGACACAGGTGGAAAGTTGGGTTCTTGAAAAAATATAGTAATTAATATATTTAATATGTGAGAATGTTATTGAGTGAATGAATTAAAACTTTTTTAATATAAAGTTCATGTAAAATTTGACCTATAACTCAATTATATAAGGCCCTGTATGTCAAAAAGCAACATTTGGTACCTGGTAAATGTAAAACTTCTTGAGTTACAAGTTCATAAATATAAATATCTGATTAAGTGTTAACGGACTGAGTGATGTAGTTATATTTTGTGTGTTAACAAATATATGAAATGGACAAAATTTGATGGTTGGAAGTGGTTTTGTAATATATTGATCGTAAAGTACTCAACTTATAACTTGAGAAAAGGCCCTATCTGTTATAAAGCAACACTAGGTACATAGGAAAAATTAAAGATTAAGTTATAAGTTGGTTAGTTGAATGAACTATTGGTCTATATTGACCATAATAGTAAAATGAAATTGTTGTAGGTAGCTCTGTTAAATTTAAGTAAAGAGGATGAAAATTAAAGTGTTTTTGAGAAAATTGTGATAAACGAAAAGACTACAGAAGGCTGAGGTCCCCAGAGAACCGAAGCCAAACCCTGAGGGAGTTGTGTAGAAGAGTAAAATAAGAATTTATAATCTGGAAGGGGGGATGACGGATAATCTAATCTGAATTTGGAAGTGTCGAAAAAGAAGCATGGAGAATATTGGGTATAGTGGTTAAGACATGAAGTTTAGGTTAAAAAGAAAGGAGTGGGAAAGATGGAGAGTAAGATGTATTAGAAGAAAGGTTTTTGGAGTGAACTAAGGAAGATGAGTATTAGGTGAACTAATAATGAATATAGATTTTTATTGTAGAAGTAAATTGAGGATGTGGGTTTTGGGATTGGGATGTGTAACCACATCCCAATCAGTGTAATATAGAAGTCATATATTTAGCTAGAGATTATTATGACACTATAATTGTCTTGCCCCACATTGCTCCCACAAACTTCAGCCATTGGACAAAACTTAAATGGGTGTTCTTAAGACTTACTACAGCGAAGAGATCAGGGTGGTTGCATACACAACAGTCGTATAATAAGTGCATTTGATGTGTCAGAGCTCTTTTAAAAAGCTTATTTGAAATGCCAAACTGGAGAGATTGCCGTTAATGGATTTAGAGCTACAGGAATTTATGTCTTGAATAAAAACATATTAAGTGGATTTCATGGTAGCTGAAATTAAACCAGAAAATACTTTCTGGACACCGCACCTGATGATGCGAGTGATAACGATGATAAGGTGATCGTCGTTTCAATCGCTGCTGTCAATTCAAACGAATAGAAAGCACACCAGATTGTCGTTCCAGCCACAATAATTTATCATCTAATTCTCCTACTGTTCCATCTAGGCCTAAAAAATAGCTTGAAACTATTTCTAAAACTAATACACAGCTTAATTCTATCTCTTCAACTAGTTCACAGCTTATCGCTATTCCCACACCAAGCTTTTACAGAAGGTCTGCCACGCCTCCCAGAAGACCTTGTGTAGAGCTTGGTGTAAAAAGAAAATTATTTGAAAATAAGCGCATTCCATTAATTCCTTCCATATCTGGGTCTTCAAGAACATCTCTGCTAACATTATTATGATCTTTCTTCTGTGCCATTATTAAAGAAAAAAACTTCCAATCGTGGGCGTAAGCCAAGTAAGTGTTCAGTGATAACCTCTTCACCTTACAAAAATGAATTAATCCAATCTCACAACAAAGACAAAGGGGAGCAAAACAACGTAGGAAAAGGCAAAGAAAAAAGAAAAAAAAAAGAAATGAAAAAAGGAAAACGTAATCAGGTTACCAAAGTCACAAAGAACCAAAAAAAAGAAATCGGGTTCTAGTAGCGAGGATGAGGAGGAATATGTGCCTGCAAATGATGAGAGCGATTACAATGACGCAGCTGACGTAACGTCTATGTTTTAAAAACCACTTTTTTCAGTGGACAATCTTGGTGAAATATGGGTCAAGTGCTTCATGTGCCATTTGTGGGCACATAACGAGTGCGCTGGGGCCGAAAAAGAAGAATATGTGTGTGACTTTTGCAAATAGTTTTTCCCTTAGTAAAAAAAAAGAAATCTTAAGAAAATCAAACACGTCATTCTCTATGAGTTATGTGATATATTTTTAGTATTTTAAATATTAAAATTAATTTCTCACGCATTTATCTCATTTCACACAAATTTAAGACACATTTTTCAAATGACGCAAAAGTACAATTTTTTATTATTTGTACATTTAAAAGAGTTATATATTTTTTAGTCAATTTGACTTTGGGCAGGTTATAAGTAACTTAATATAGGTATTCTTACGTACCTTTGAATGAATTGAAATATACTTTTAATTCTTTTTTTATAAAGAAATACAAAATAGGTAGCCCATATTTGCATCCTTTCCTCCAGCAGTTATTTTTTTTTTTTTGAAAAACAGTTAGTGAATAATGTATCTCACTTCTTATTGTTCAACTCTTAAGGATCTTCTAAAATAACTTTGAAACAATAGACCAAGTAGTTCTAGTTTGTTCCATAAATAAATTCACAGGATGAAAATACATGTATCAGTTCTGAGGATTATGATATAAACAAATTGCATTTTTAAAACTTGAAAAATGTGTAAAACATCCTTGCATCTGCGTCTAAGTGGTTCGAATTAACTTTAGTTTCCTCAGAAATTGAAAAATATTGCAACTTATTCTTTAAAAAATATAATTAATTTAAAAAAAAATCTGGATTTTTTTAAGAATATTTTTAAAATTATTCAAGGGCCACAGACATTCACTCGCTAATTAGATTGGATTGGATTCATAGTAAATTGTATAAAATATAATTTCTACAATATAATCAAGCCTACCCGAGATTTAATATTAAAAATAGTTTGCTAAAAGTTTTGATTTAAATGTATAATAAAAATGTCCTCATTAGTAAAATGATAAACATAGTGTTCTTTGTTTCAGAGTGTTTCCGTGACTGTATCCGTGCTTACGTTAACCTTTATCTCTATTGACCGCTGGTATGCAATTTGCTTTCCTCTCAAGTTTAAATCGACAACAGGAAGAGCAAAAACAGCTATCGGAATAATTTGGGTCGTGGCGATGGCATGTGGTAAGTATTATTTGGTTCCGTTTTATTTAATACATCGCATCGGTAATGTCATGAAGTTATAGACTAAGTTTCTGTATCTCATTCTAAAATTTAATTTATCCCAAACAAACAACAAATAAACTGCCGTAAATTCTACAATCTCTATATCATATATATATATATATATATATATATATATATATATATATATATCCGTTATTTAAGACAAAGATGAAAAACGCTCGGACCCGTCAATTTTTATTTTAATAGATGTGTATTTTATAACTTAAAAAAATTGTCACCCCTTTCAACCCCTTCACTTGATAGCTACCCCCTCAGATTTTTTAAATAACAATGGGGGTCGTGCGATAGTTTGTTGGAAAGGGTTTGAAAAGAAGAATTCAAAAATGTATAACTTTGAAATTTTGTATGGCATAATGGTTTTATTTAAAATAAAATATACAAAAAATAATGTATTAAATAACATCTTTAAAATTAAAGGAACTGGCAAATTACCCTAAAGAAAACTTAAATTACTGCAGGAGATGCTCGAAATGTTCTCCATTTACTTTCTGGCAGAAGTGGATTCTTTGTTTCGTTGCCTCCTTAACCCTTTGTAGGGTCTGCATATCAATCCTATAACATTCTTCGATTATTCTTTGACGGAGTTCATCGACTGTCGTCAACTGGCTCCCATACAGTTTGGATTTAAGGTAACCCCATAGGTAAAAATCTAGAGGAGTAAGATCTGGTGATCTTGGTGGCCATTCAATAAATTCACGACGTCCAATCCATCTTCTCGGATACAAATTATTTAAAAAATTTCGAACTCCAGCATCATAATGAGGCGGAGCTCCATCTTGCTGGAAAATAATATCTTGGGTGAATTCGCCTGGATTGTTTCTAAGCACATCATGAATTGCAGGAATTATTTGTGTTTCCAATAGATTAAGATAGCTTTCCCCCGTTAAATTGCCTTCGATAAAAAAGGGCCTATAATATGATAGCCTAGTATATCTGCCCAAACATTTAATTTAGTGGGAAATTGAGTATGACACTCTCGAAACAATCGAGGGTTTTCATCAGACCAATATCTTACATTTTGTCGATGTACATGACCATTTAAATAGAATGTAGCTTCATCGGAAAAACAAATATGTCTTAAATAACTTGGATCTTGTGAAATATTATCCATAGTTTCACAATATTGCAGTCGTCGATCTGGATCATCCTCTGTTAATTCGTGCACCATTTTCATCTTATAGGGATAAAATTTTTGCTTTTTTAAAATGTTTAAGACAGTCCTGTGACATACTTCGCATTCGCGAGCAACATTTCTAGTTGAACTGGAATTTACTACAAATTGAGACAAAATATCTACTTGCTTTTCCTCAGAAATCTTTTTTCTACCATCCCGTTTCTTGTTTTTGACAGAACTAGTTTCACAAAATTTGGTGACAAGTAGTCTATAGTTTATATATAGTCTATAGTCTATATTAAATATTCTCACAGCTTCATGGTAGTTACGGCCTGCTTCGCTAAATATTAAAATTGCTTCACATTTGTCTACTAATCTACGAGGTGGTGCCATTTTGATTGTTTTGAATTTTTAATACTAAAAATTTACAGTTTACCACTAAAGCTCACCAAATCTCAAGTTCTTGTCAATATTCTTTACAATCAACAGAGCTAATTGCTTGGTTTTTATGACAGTTGTCAAAAACTATACACGCCAACTAGATTATTTAAAAAATTGTTCTAACCATGATATGTTTTACCGACACCAAAGTATTTATTCTGTAAAAAAATAATTCGGTATAAACGTTCAAGAATAAAAACTTAATAAATTTTGTTATACCGAATGTCCCATATTAAAGCAAAACCAGTGTACCTGTTTTGTATTGTTGTATCGCATAGTATATCTCCAAACAATAAATCGTTATTAACAAACAGATCCTTAAAGTTAAAGTAAAGTGTGATAGATTTTAGAATTCTTCTTTTCAAACCCTTTCCAACGAACTATCGCAGGACCCCCATTGCCATTTAAAAAATCTGAGGGGGTAGCTGTCAAGTGAAGGGAATGAAAGGGGTGACAATTTTTTTTATGTTATAAAATACCTCTATTAAAATAAAAATTGACGGGTCCGAGCGTTTTCCATCTTTGTCTTAAATAACGGAGTTCACTAGGGGGGTAAGACTTAATATTCACACTGTATATATATATATATATATACATACAACGCAAAAGTCCAGGGATATTTCTATAAATAGACGTATTTTGTTTATCTGTAATCAACTGAAAAAAAAAAAATACAAAATTTGTAGTTTAAATTGTTGTTTAATATTTCAAAAACCATAAATTGCAAAAAACAGAAAATTGGAGCAAAAAAAAATATATTGCAAATCACCCATCTTACACATACCATCATAAAGTGTTAAAAATACGAAATATAAACTTAAAATAAAGTATGGCCACCACGTTGGTTTATCACAGCTCTACATCTACTGTTCATGCTTTAAATCACATTGTTAATGTCTGCTTGAGGTAGTTGTGTCCATTGTTCTATCAGAAGCTCTTTTAATTGAAATTCATTGTAGATATTGCCCATATGTGAAGTAATTCTTCGTTGAAGCATGCCCCATACATGCTCAATGGGATTCAAGTCCGGTGATTGTGCTGGCCACAGCAATACATCAATACCCTCGTTATTCAACCAGTTTGTTACAATATGCGCAACATGTGGCCGAGCGTTATCATGCATAAAGTAAAAATTTTCTCCAACAGCAGCAGCAAACGGGCGCACAACAGGTTCAAGAATAGTGTCCAAATATTGCTGCCTTGTGAGAAAGCCACCTGAGAAAATGAGGTCAGTTCTATCGTCAACCATGATTCCGCCCCATACCATTAATGTACCACCTCTGTATGTATACACTTCTTGAAGATGTGATCGTTCTCCATTTCCGAGTCGTCTCCAAACTCTTGTCCGACGATAATCTGGATGAAATCCATATCTAGACTCGCCACTAAACAAAACTGTGGCCCAGTCATTGTCAGTCCAATTCGGAAACTCTTGAAATCAGGTTAATTTTGCAGCGCGATTACCTCTAGATAAAGGTAGATATCTCAGTGGTCACCGACTACGAAGATTGGCTTCATGGAGACGATTCCTCACTGTACTGCTGCTAATTGTTACATTATGTGCAAGCTGTAATTCATTAACCATTTCGGGTGCTGTAATTTTTGGTTGCTTTCTGGCATTTAAAATTAAATATTGGTCTTGAGCGACGGTTGTAGAGCGACCACTTCCTGGATGTTGCTCGGCTGGACTCCCAGTGTCTCTAAAACGACGCCACAAACGACTTACGATGCTTTGGGAGACACCCAGCTGGTCAGCAACTTGAGTTTGTCGCATACCAGCTTGAAGGAGTCTCACGGCTCTATCCATCTCATACAACGTTAAATGTTGTCGTTGCATGGTAAAAAGACAATATCTTTAACTCACCTATTAAGCAAGAATGGTATAAAGTGACTAAAATTAAAAATAAACAAAACAGAAAAATGTCGATTTTTTTGTCTCTTATAAAAAACATTCTAAAACACGTATTGCTGTCAGTTTTACAATTTTTTTTTGATAAGAAGTGAGTGTCTGTATCAACAATTATAGTACAAGCAAATTTATATGGTCATGAAATTTCTGTCATTGGTATTGTCAAATTATTAAAATATTCTTAGACTTTTGCGTTGTGTATATATATATATATATATGAAAGTAACTTTCTTTCTCTACGTAAAGAGCGAAAAAAGATAGTAATTTTCAAAGGTGAATCGTAGATGCATGTTGAAGTAAAAATGTACTTCTAGCGTCGTTAAAAGTCTCTAGTAAGAGGCTTTGAATTTGCGGTTCACCTAATTTACTATCAGAGAGAGGTCTCTGGACTTCTTGTTACTT
Source organism: Diabrotica undecimpunctata (assembly GCF_040954645.1). Taxonomy (NCBI): domain Eukaryota; kingdom Metazoa; phylum Arthropoda; class Insecta; order Coleoptera; family Chrysomelidae; genus Diabrotica; species Diabrotica undecimpunctata. The sequence continues at coordinate 49,891,720 of NC_092810.1, read as the reverse complement.
CGTATATATATATATATATATATATATATATATATATATATATATATATATTATATATATATATATATATATATATATATATATATATATATATATATATATATATATATATATATGGTGTGGTATTATTAAAATACAACTTGGTTTTCTTAAGATTTTATTCTCTTCTAAACATCACAACACTTATAAATAAATCTACTAATTTACAATAATTTTTCTTCGATTCTTTCACTGGTAGTAAGTTGAAATATCTGTTTAATGAATTAATTGTAGTTTTACCTTATGAATATTATAATGTAACTTTATTAGAGAACCATTTTATGGAAGGCATGTGATCTTCCTTGATTAAAACTAAATCATTATACTATTTTTCATATAAAAATGCATGCACGTCATTCAAGATTTACGACGTCAGAACCCCACAGCGTTGCCAAAACATCAGAATAGTTAGTGAGGAATTTTTTAAATGTCAACTATTTGTCAAACTATCATATTAACAGTAAATACACTTAGTTTTAAGATTACTGCAACACACTTAAATACAAAAGAAAACAATTTTAATACAAAATTATATATTCTCAAAATTTTAAACTTACCATTTTTAGAGCATTAATAATAAAAACGTCCCGCCATTATTTCTTGTTCAAAATAATCTATCTTATATGAAAGCCTATCAGCTTTTTACAGACTATTTAGTTGTTTTGGCATAGCACAATCAGAATACACAACAATAATTAGTTTTTAACGCTGTTAATCTAAATTTAATATGTATTTGTAAATACAATTTATTAATATATAATATATTATAATCAAGTTGTGTAAGAAATCAAAACATAAACAAAATTCTTACTCTAAAAAAGCATCAACATTTTAAACAATTTTACCACACGCTGAACTGTCAAACAATTTGAAGTATTTTTGTACCAGTTGCATACAATTGTCTAATATATTTAATTAAAATTATTATTTTGTGGAATATTAGACTTAAAGAGTTATTTCATAAAATTTATATTATTAATAATAACAAATGTTTTTAGTTATTTAATTAATATAATACCATTGTTTAAATAGGACTAGTTAGACAATCCTTATGGAACAAACGTTTGACTCTTATTCTGCCGTCACATGGCGGCCTCTAGTCATAAATTTAAAAAACTATTAACAGAAACTTAATTCTCCGCAGGATTCTATTCGAGTATATATTTGCCTGTCTCCTAACTAAGGCAAACCTGTACACGGATGCCAGATTGTGAAGAAAATATAAAACTTTAATAAAATGCTTATTGTTATTATCGTTGTATGCGTCTAGTGAAAGATAACTTGACTATTGACTATTTCGAGCGAATATTTCAAACTGTTTTTATACTTTGAGACTTGCTAAATCTAAATCGGTTAGTAATCTATTTATATGAAGTAGGTAAATGCTACCTTTTTTAAATTTTTATTAGTTTACCAGATATTTAATTTGGTTATATGATTTGCTAGAAAAGGATTAAATATTTAATTGAAATGTACTCGATTGCTATCGTCTTAGAACACTAATGCAGAGGTTTATTTTTTAGTCAAGACTTAAGTTTTATCATTGTTTAAAAAAGAAAATCTTTTTAAACAATGGTTTTATGTATGTTTTGAGAAAATTAAATTTTCAATCTTTTAATCTTTAAAATGACGTTTGAAAATATAGTAAATTTATAGGTATGGTTTTTTGATAATATTTTTCAAAAACAAATAAACACATCGATATGCCACAACAAGAGGCAACACATATTTAGGGAAAAATTAATATATGTGTTGGGATAAAAGGAATAATAAAACAACACTTTAATAAATAGTATCCTTTATTTTATTTATTTATGTATTTTATGATATAAACACCATTTTTGTATTTCTGTTTACATAAATGAGAATGTTTTTTTCAATCAACTCGCCCGATTTGAGCTGTTTATTAATGAAATAATTTTAAATTACAAAGTGATAGATATTGCAAAAATTAAATTCGCATTATTTTAATAGTTATATACCACTTATCAAAATTCTAATATCTACACATAGACAATATTAACGAAATAATAATTCAAGATAAAAAAAAAAAAACAAAATTGTTTACATTAATAGATATAGAAATTGATTGTAACATTGTTTTCATGACCTAAAATAAGCAATGTATGTATTGCGAAACACTATTGGCACTGGTTGAGGTTGTTTTGCTATCGAATACGTATAAAAACGCGTGGTGTCGTTAACAAACCTTCCTCTTCTACCTTACTATATTTTTTTGGTTTGCATTTAGATATTTTTGGACAAAATGCTTACTGCAAGGAATTTTTTTTTAAATCGGGTAGCTCCAGACTTTCCAATGCAGCATTACCTACAACAATATTATTATTAACACAACTTAAAAAAAGCAACTTTCTGCACAATAAAGTAAAAAACAATTTAAGTTCTGTATTCAAAATATAAATAACTTCGCAGTTGTGCCAATATATGTTTATATATATATATATATATATATATATATATATATATATATATATATATATATATAAGAGTAAAAAAAAAGAAATTTTTTAGATAGGAAAAAAAAGATCCCATAGGACTATCAGAAACTAGTCCTATGGGATCTAGTCTTTCACCCATTCTAAGTAGCTATGTCATGGATGATGTTATCAGTGATTGTGATTTTATCAACAATTGCACATTTTTCATTCCTTTTTTTTAAAGATATGTAGATGATTTAGTTTTGACACTTCCTAAACAGGCACTTCCTAAACACAAAATTATTGAAATAGTCAACATTTTCAAGTATCATAATCAACATATACAATTTACAGTTGAGGAAGAGATAGACAATTCTCTAGTTCCTTAGAGTAGGTTTCAAGTCCAGTGCTTTATACAGGCTGGTGAATTGTTTGCAGTTGGTAAGTTTGGTATGGTTGATTCGTAGTCTTGTAATAGTCGATGCTTCTCTTATAGTTATGAAGTCTAGGGAGAGATGACCAATAAAACATTGAAGTTTATGAAAAGTTGTTTTGCTCTTTTGTTCTAAGTTTTGTCAAGTATCCTCTACCGACTTTTTTAAAACGAATTTCGAGATTCGTTAGCTAGTTGAATTGGCATGGTTGGTAGCTTCTTTGGCACAATGATCTGCTGTTTTATTACCAGTAATTCCGGTGCGAGAAGGCAGCCATATGACAGAGACTGTTACATCGTAAGCAGAGAGATTTTGGTATTATGTCATGAATGTTTTGAACTAATAGGTGCTCAGTGAAAATTGTATTGACTAAATGGATATATGAAAGTTAATCTGAACAAATAGTTTAGAACAAAGGTTAGAAGATTCAAGTTTGTTAAAAATAGTGAGTGAGGTATATATTGAAGGGAGATCTTTAGCCCAGAGGGGAAGTAAAGGTAGAGGAAATGAACTAGTCAGAAAAAGGTCAATATTTTCAAGTAGTGGACAAATTAATTGAGGTATAGGTTTTATGATAAGGTGTTGGTTATTGTTAGTGGAAGAAGACAGCACTGTGGCAATTAGGGAATGAACGGGATTAAATGGATTTGCGGATGTTAATGCAGCATACGAAAGTAGAAGTGATTATCGTCTTGGGTAGGAGAAAGTTCATTAGATTCACGGTATACACTCTCAATGGGACTAAAGCGAAAAGCGCTCAGAAGTAGTTTTATTGGCACCCCATTGAAGATGACTGAGGGTTTTAAAAATGTTCAACTTTTTAAAACAATTGATTTTAAGTTCAGAGATTTGATGTTTTTAATTTAATCTGGAGTCAAACATAAAACCGAGAATTTTACAATAATTAACAACAGAAAGTAGAGAATTGGTAAATAAAATTTGGGGTAAGGGAGTGGAAATCCCTATGGAAAATTTTATTAATTTGGTTTTGCTCTCAGAGAGTGATAATCTTAGTTCGTTAGATTTACTACACTTTGTATAAGTTTATATGAGGTTGAGACAGATTTAACATGGCAGTAAATGATTAGGTCATCAGCGTATTGAACATATTTGATGGGAGGCAAATTTCGTTGATGGCAAGAATGAATAAAGTTAAACTTAATACAGATTCTAAAGGGACACCTTAATTTTGAGGAAGAGATTGAAAAAGTTTACCCTTGGCAAGGACTTTAAAGATTCTTTCAATTAGATATTTTTTTACAAATGAGAAAATATTACCATTTAAATTATAGTTGGAGATTTTGTCAATGATTGCTTTTCTGGAGATTAAATAAAATGCCCCTTCAATGTTAAGTACAGTTGCTACGACATCTTGTTGATTATAGATTGCTTAAGAAATGTGTGTGTACTAAAAGGGTGTACATATGTGAAATTATGAATATAATTTCGGTGTATGAGGACTGTATTACATAGGGCTGGTTCAAATAAATTAGGATATGTGGCAAAAGGTTATACAGACTATATCAAATTAATTTTATATAAAGTCTTACTAATTCTTCTGGTGTACATATACACACTCGCGGTATTTAGAGGCTTTCAGTCGCGGTTGTTCTTCATACTGGGAAACTGTCCGGTTACCGGTTTCTGAAGACGTGTTTCGCGGTACTAACACTTAGATCACGATATAGAGCACATTTTTCGTCTGTACACGATTAAAATAGTATTTTCGGTATTTTTCGCGTAACTACATGCGAGAGAGTTAGAGTGGAGAAAAAGCGCGGTAAGTCTGTACCAAGCGATAGATAGCGATAGAGAGATTATACGTCTGCCTAATAAGACTCAGCAGACGAAAGAGAGGACGACTGTTTCTAGCAACAGTCAGCAGTCAAGTGTACAACTGTCTGTATTTCTAATGGAGTGGGGTTAAAATGTGAGTAGGAAGGGTTTTAGAACGGGAAATAATTGTAAAATTGTGGTAGAATGGTAGCTAGCAATACAGCGAAAAAATGACATGTCATGACGACAAAAACGATTTGTCTTCATGACATAACCCGTTTGTGTTCGTTTGTTCTTTGTAATGATCTTTCTTTTATCTTAGTATAGATTAGGGCAAGATCTTTCATTAACGATTGTCAGCGGTATGTCAGTGGTAAATTTACTGGCTTCATTTAGAGGGTCGTTGGTGCCTAAGGAATTTTCGAGAAATTTTTCAAGATTATTCTAGAAAACCCTAATTTTTGTGTTTTTATAGGATTTGAGTGCAGCTTTTAGTTCGAAATAGTTTATACGAGAGTTCGGATAATTGGTATCTTGCGAAACTGAGGATGAATAATGAAAGGGCGAAGGAAGAAAAGAGTATATATGGTTAGGTTCAGATTTGTTGCAAAACTTTTCTTTTAAATTTTCTGCCAGAATCTTGGCTGTCTCTTAATTGTCAAGGATAACCTTTCGATTAAAAAAGAGATTGGAGATTTTAAGGTTATTTTTTATTAACAATTTTTTTTCCACACTGGGCTAGTATTTGAAGTACATAAAGTTTTCTTACTTAATTAAATATCGTGTCTAAATTTGGCAAAAGATGAAGTAAAAATATACAGAGAGCAGAAAAAATGAATAAATGCGAGAGAAATAGAGAAATTCTATTCATCATGTATGCTGTGATTAGATTTGACATCAGATTTATCAGAGGATGCACTTATATATACTCTTGTAAGTCGGAGGTAGGCTGTTCTTTTAACTTTTTTAAGATTCTAGTAATACGGTTTTTATTGATCTTTTCCTTGTACCTATGTAGAGCTGCAATAAGTCCTTTTGAATACCATCTATGTTGGAGGATTTTTAAGCTTCTTGTAGTGGGGTGATACATACAAAAGAGTTCTCAAGAAATGTAATAAGTTGCATGGAATTGGGTGTAAAATTAGTCGGATTATCTTTGTAAATCATTTTTATAGAGGAAATATAATATCCGATTATATAATTTCGATACCACCACTTTGGGTGGTATCGAAAATGCCGAAGGAGGAAAAGAACTTAATAGAGCAAGAATACCGGATGAAGATAGAATGGTAGGAGTATCAGGAGGACTGTCATTGAAGTGTCCCCTTTTTTTGTCCTACTGCCAACATGGGCTTTGAATTAGTACGACGAGGGATGGATAAATCCATAATGGCAGCCAGGATGGGTATGTAGTTAACGGAGATGGACTCAATTTCCGAAGATAGAAATTCTTTTGATGAAGTTAAGGATTTAGGATTAAGGACTCCTTAGAGTCAGCTGAAAATGAAAAAGAGGGAGGAGCATTAGCTGCAATGAGTGTGTGATCTGGTCAACTGGAGACTTTGCAATCATACCCCATGGTACGACCCGTAAGCTTACAAAGAAAACACTACGGTCTGTCAGAGAATAAAAATATTTTAAAGGATGTATTTTCATGGTTAATTAACAGAGAAGATTGCACTTCGAAGTTCACCTTGTCAGGGATTACAAATGTTACCCTAGGAAAACTCCTGATAATATGCCTATTGATCATCTGATGTTCCGTATTTTTTAGGGACGTCTCGATTAGTGAATGCGGAATGGAAGGAGATACATTTGAAATAAGGATTCTTTTGGTCGCAGAAAGAAGCCTGCAGATAAAGATGACGGTGAAATTAATTATGACTTTCGGTGTATTAGTTGATCAACGATGTCGGTAGAAGTGAGGAAAATGCGGATTCGATTATTCGAAATGCGAGATGTAAAAGTAATATTTTTTGGATAAACCATTTCACCAATTTCTATAATATATTTAAATAAAACAGTATTCAAAATGGAGTGCATGACAATAACTTGTTCCCTTTTAGAAAACGAACGGGGAGGAGGTCTAGAGACTGCGGCAACGACATATGATTTTGGGTTGGAATTGAAGCTGTTTTGTGTAAATGTAAATATTTAATTGCTGTTCATGATGTGTTGTCCTGGTTACCCAGACCGTAACACAATACCTAAATGTGAGTACCTAATGGACCCTCTCCCAAACTGGAAAGAAAGAAAAAAGGATCTCACCTATTTCTTGGGATTTTCACTGGTTTTCTTTAATTACACCAATATAGCCGCAATTAAATTCGACTATTGAAATATAAAACCAAATTTGATACTTGTTTTCTTATCACATTGTGATTAAAGAACTTCGCTTCGTATTGTTAACTCGTCGTTGAATTACTTTATCTGTTTAACACTGTTTAAATATTTAAAATCCGTGAGGAACTTTAAAAAGGGTGTTTAACCTGTGACAGTTATTTGACGTTTTTTGAATCGATTATTTGAAGCTTTATTTGTAAACTTCAACATTTTATTAAAAAAACAGTTTGAAAAAGTGCTTTTTAGCTTCTAAATATTTATACTACTTTTAATATTTTTCATGTCATACGGCTGTACGTAGGCTCAATGAAAAGCTGGTGTAAAAGCACAATTAAAAAAAAACAGAAATTTCCATAACCAATAACAAGAAACAAGCTGAGATATTGCAGCGGACAGATCTCCCTTGCATTTTTCTGTGGCGATATTTTACGATTACCATTATTTTAATGTTTCAAAACTAATTTACTTTTTCACTGTGTATGCCATTTATAAATCGAATTATAAAATTTAGATATTCTTTTACAATGTGTTCAATTTTCAGCCTTAATGTTAATAAACAATGAAAATATTTGCAATTTCTTAAACAAGAAAAAAAAATGCTATTTAATTTCCTCTGGGCAATAGAAGGTTTTGGTTTTTTTTAAATGTTTAGCTTTATATTGAGCCTAGATACAAGTGTAACACATAAAAAAGTCAAAGTTATTAGAAATTTTTATATGCTAAAAATTTGTTATTCTTCAAACTGATATTTAAACACAAATTTAATATAATCTTGATGTTTGTTTTTAATAATTTAAAACGAAGCCATAAAAATCGATTTCTATTTACAAAATAACCCTAGAGTGACTGTTTGGATAAGTACAGTTTTTTTAAATAATCGGACTCCTGGATAAACAAGTTGAATAACTCATAAACTGTATGGTCGTTCTGTATGATATTTAGCACCCTTTAAAAACTCATTAACTGCCATAATTTTAAATAGTTGTATTACATATCGTTATGCAAAAAAGAAAGTTATTTATATGTATATTATTTATATTTATATTAACATTTATAAATTTTACAAAAATAAGGGTTTTTAAATTATCTCGGTCAATTCTTTATGTATTTTAATTATAAAAATCTCAATATTAGAGAACATTTTATGATCTATAACTTTTATTTTAATCATATATCTCTAACATGAATAAGAAACGTTTTATGCGCATACACTTTTTTCACTTTTTACGATTGTTTAATAAAAAATCAAAGCAAAATTAGCTGTAGTCTTCACATAATTGTCATCAGCTACCCCTCATATACCTTTTAGAGGCTTTAAATATCTGTTTAAGATTTTTTCACCTTTTATTTGAGTTGTAGATCATAAAAAGTTATGTAATTTTTGAGAGTATCCAAATTAAAATACATGAAACTCTTAACCAAAATAGTTGCAAAAAAAACCTTATTTTTGCAGTTATTTATAAATTATAATAACTCCTTTTTTGCGCAAAGACATGTAACATAGCTCCTGGAAATTATGGAAATGAATAAGTTATTAAAGTGCGCTAAATATCAATCAGAGCAAATAGTTTATAGGTTATTTATTCTGTTTATAAACATTTAAAATAACGTTGATATCGTTTATGCCACAAACTTATTTAGATGCTTATGAAAAACTGGTGAAAAACACACTTTCTAAAAAAAAAAAATAGAATCTTCTATGACCATTACTAGGCAAGAGAGCATTTTATATTTAAAACCAAAGCATTTTATTCTTAAAATCATACTTCCATTGTCTATCAACAGTAAGAGCTGAAAATTGAAGGGACACTAAATGAAGATCTGAATTGTGCGTTCCAACTTACAATATGGCATATGCGGTAAAGAAGTAAAAATTTATAACCCGTTAAAATGATGGTATTCTTAAAATACCGCTTCGGAAAGTAGAATGGAGAACCATTTGAGCTCGGTTTTTTTTAGATTTGAACTTTTTCTAAATGAAGGGCGATTGCAAAATTTGCAATATCTTGGCTTCTGTGGCACGTAAAACATAATTTTTTTTTCAAACTGGGATAGCTCAACAAAAAGTTGTTTACATAATCGCTTTGTACGATAAACAAATCGTCACTATTTTTATTAGTTACATTACATATCATTATGCAAAAACAAAGTTATTAAAATTTATAAATTTCTGCAAAATCAAGGGTTTTTTGCAACTATTTTGGTGAATTCTTTATATATTTTAATTTAGAAACTCACAAATGAAAGAACTTTTTGAATCTACAATTTTTATTTTAACTATTTTTCTCTAAACTGGATAAAAAACGTTTATAGCCAAAATCACCTGTATGTCTTTACAGATTTATTATTAACTAACCCTCATATATCTTTTAGAATCTTCAAATATCAGTATAAAATTTTTACGTGAAACCAATAATTTTTTCCCAGATGGACCTTTGTATAAATTAGTTCTCCGATAAAGATGAACTTATTTCTACTTTTCAATACAATAACTAAAAATAGCTACAGAAATACATATTTTAATATCTAATACTTTGTTTATGTTTATTAATTTGATATTTATTCACTAATTTGTTTTTCCGAAGTTTATTATATCATAATTATAATACCAACGAAAACGTAAAATTCAAATTAATGCATCTCGAATATGACGCGTGCACCCTGGCGATAATAAAAAATGATGAATGAAAAAAAAATAAACATTTTTTCAAGTTAATTGCGTAACGGAAACGGTGTAAAATAAAAGAATATAAAAAAAGTTTCTATTTACATACCAGAGTGTAATATCCATGTTTGACAAGCCGAAGGATTTTTTGTCGGAAATCTGAACATTCTTAATCTATGAATTTTGTATGGTGATAAACCACATTTGTAATAACAACAAATATTTCCAGCCATCTGTAAAAAACCATTTATTTATTATGGAAGTAACATTACTTTAATTTAAAATCACTTTTTTCAAATATTATCGAATGTATGTATTATCCGGTAAAATTTATTTCTAAATACCTAATTTGTTCATTTCTCATACAAATGTTTTTTGTTTTAAACACATAGAATTAAAATGTTCTACTTACCTCGGACCAAATTTTTGTAATACACTTCCAAATAAAATAAAATACTTAAATTCTTTAAACTTATTTAGATATAGGAAAATTTAGAAGTCACAGCACGTTTATGTAGGTACAATTTTAGTTGACACGATATTTACTATGTAGTTGATAGTAATAACTCTATTTTAAATGAATACCTGTGATTCATGTTCTGTTTTTGTAACATTTTTATATGTAAATAAACCTGTCGCTACTATGTCAGTGAAATATTGCAACGCTGGTGAATTTAATTCAGTGGATCAAAAATGGACGTTTAGTTTAGTCCTTAACTTTTTCACATAACACCATCTAGTATAATGTATATCAAACAAACAATGGTATATTAAAATCTATTGAGACAGAAAGAGTGGTGACATCTAGTGACTGTCTCAATTAGAATCAAACAAATTTATACATTGCGTTGGCTAACTAGTCCTATTTAAACAATGATAATACTAAGCTTCCCATTATAATTGATTACTATACCATATTGACGCCTATGAAATTTCGAGCAGTTTCGTATGGGTTTCGTATTATTAGCTGTGTTAGGAAAATTTGAACTCTAACGTTGACATTCTGGAAATTTTAAATATAAGTGACGTCACTTTATAAAAAATTGTGACGTCCACGCATTTTTATATGAAAAATACTATCCTCATCATAAATCTTTGAGTTTTCAGCAGGTGACATCCATTTTGGCCTATTTTCGAGTCTACGTTAAATATTCTTTAAAAATCTATCGATTAACAATAAAAACGATCCTACAGTCTGAGCAACTTTAAAGTCTTTAATAGAAACACCAATTTTTTATTGCAAACTTGGATTTATCATGAAAAAAATAAGTAATATTTGACCATCCCGCTTCTTTTGGCATACCTGGTATACTGTGGGACAATTCACTCGACGTTTAAAATCAAATGAGAATAATAACAAAATTGTCAAAAAGCATTCCAAATAAAAACAGAGAACTACTTTGTTTGCTCCGACCAGTGTGGTAGCTATTGAATTATTCAAGGTTTTTACGATCTCGCAATATCTATTGTTTTGTGTTTTTGTGTTTGTTCTATAGCTAATAGTGTTTTTTTTTTATGTTATACATTTTTGTGAAAAGCCTGCTGTTTTAATTATTATTGTTTACCAAAATTTTTATGACATCGTATTCAGAATCGAAATTATATTCGATTTAGTGAAGTGCTGGGCAACTGCACATCGATTTTCCTTGAATTTTAGTCACTTTTGTATTATGTTAACTGTTGTTTCAAAATATTGATCTGTTTGACTGATGTAGCAAGCTTATTGTTTACGGAAAACAATGGTATAAATATCATCATGTGTCGGAAATGTGTTTTGTCTATTATTTATTATAACATTTTTTCTGTAAAAGGTGTATAACAAGCATAGTTCTGCAGTATCGTAGCGATCGCTTTAGTGTTTTAGTCGTAATAACAGTAGTTTTCAAAATGTATAGGTCTAGTAAACCAGGTGTTTCGAATTGCAGTGTTTTTATGATACGTCTAGGAGGCCACTTGTTACGGATTGTGTACTAATAAACAATAAGGTATTTCATATTTTTTGTATAATAAACATAATTACTCTAAAAATTTTTAATTTTGTAGTAATAACGGATTAAGCAGGACCTCGCGGAACTGGTCGTAATAAAAAAGTAAATCTGGCTGACCCAGATTTTGAAAAGAATATACAAAGATTACTACTTGCCGACGATCAAGATTTATATTTATTAGAGCAAGGGAGTGACGAGGATATGAAAGATGTTATAGATAATTCGGATGAAGATCCCGACTATGTAATTCGGCAAAGTGATCTCTCCAGCAGCGAAGAATCGAATTCATCGAATTCAGATCACGAACTTTTGGAACTAGATGAACCGTCGAATGATTTACAATCCAGAACCGATTTTTTACAAGTAGAAGGGGATGAGACCATATTCAAAGGAAAAAATGGTTTTCAGTGGCAGGGAACGGAGCCTCCGAGAAATACAAGAACACGAACACATAACATTGTCAGAGAATTACGAGGCCTAACAGCGGTAAGCAGGACTCTATGAAATATCCATTCTAAATCAGATATTTGGAAGTTGTTGATTACTGATGAAATGTTGAAACAAATTGAACATGGAGTAACCAAAAAATTATTATAATAAGAGAAAAGTTATCTGATTCGACTAATGCATAAAACTACAGAAGCACAAATATAGTTAAGTTGAAGGCTTTGCTTGGGCTTTTTATGCTATCTTCAATTATAAAATCTTCTCATGAAGATATGCTTTAACTATTTTCTAAAGATGTTTTGGGTCGGCCAATATTCAGAATGACGATGTCTTTAAAAAGATTTGAAATACTTTTGTTGTGTCTTAGATTTGACAATATCATGGATCGCGAAGAGCGGAAGAAAACTGATAAAACAGCGGCTATTTCAAATATTTTTAATAATTTTGTGACTAATTGCCAGAGGCTATACATGTTGTCAGATTGTGTAACTGTGGATGAGATGGTAATTTTTATTGTAAAAAATAAATATTTATGATTAATATTTTTATAAATAATTGAATGGGATAATTTGTTTTTTTTTTTATAAAATCTATTATAAATTAAATATTTATGAAGTTTATTAAAGAAACATATTATGTTTCTTTAATAAACTTCATAAATATTTAATTTATAATAGATTTTATAAAAAAAAAACAAATTATCCCATTCAATTATTTATAAAAATATTATTGGTTTATGTAATGTTTGGAAAAGAAATAATCCCAAATAAACTAGGTTATATTTCTTGCTAAGCTTGCTAGGCGTGTGGTTTTTGTCGAAAAAGGTCGATTTCATAGTTCATACCCTCATGCTAAAACTTGTTTTATTTGATATTATTTTGATGCCAATATGCTATGCTCAAATGTTTTCCGAAAATTTTCCATGGCAACCCATTTATGTATAACAGTTTTTTTTTAAATAATTTGAGTTATTTTAAGACGAAAATGATTCTCATGATATTTATGTAAAACGTTTGCTTTGAACGCAAAGTGCAAATAAACTACTAAAATAACCGAAAAAACAGTTTTAGCGTTTTTTGAGGCCATTTCTTAATAGGTTGAAAATAAGATGTAAAAAAAAGAAAAAATACAAGACGAAAACTTGAGTTTTTTTTTTACTAAAGACACAGAAGTGTACTTACATTAAAATCTGGTCAGTAAGACCAATTATAAAAAAAAACTTGAGTAAATTCATTTAAAAATGCTCAATTTTATTTTAATGTTATATTGCAAAAGTCAGTTTAAAATATATATAAAATTTTAAATATATATAAAATTAATGTACCGTTGCGTTTTGGAATATATAGACTTGATAAGAGTGGTGGGTTTTTCGGTCAAAGTGGAGAAATAATAGACAAAGAAGGTGGCTACTTCATCTATTTATTGAAGACGTTTCGCTTTCTGCTCAGAAAGCATCATCAGTTCATCTAAAAAGAACAATATGAAACCGAACATCCATAGAGAAGTTACAATAAAAGTGTGTTACCTTACAAAGACATGTAGCAGTCAATGATGTTAAAAATATGAAAAAGCTTACGAAACTGGACAAGTTGTATAAAACAATTAATTGAAACTAGGTATAGTTTGCAATTTAACAAAATTAGCACAGCTAAAGAACATGTGATAAACATACATGTATATAAAAAAGTTATTATAAACACTTAAGTAAAAAACATTAAGGTTTATTTTATTGTGTAAAGAACTAGAAAGATCATGAGAATGCACTTCAAACAATTTATTTATAATCAATTAGATTTTAATTTTAACTTTAGGTAACATTATTGAGTTATTTAAGATTAATATAGTAATAAAGATAAAAATGAAGTTACCTTTATTACTATATTAATCTTAAATAATTCAATAATATTACCTAAAGTTAAAATTAAAATCTAATTGATTATAAATAAATTGTTGGAAGTGCATTCTCATGATCTTTCTAGTTCTTTACACAATAAAATAAACCTTAATGTTTTTTACTTAAGTTTTTATAATAACTTTTTTATATACATGTATGTTTATCACATGTTCTTTTGCTGTGCTAATTTTGTTAAATTGCAAACTATACCTAGTTTCAATTAATTGTTTTATAAACTTTAACTCTAAATGTCCAGTTTCGTAAGCTTTTTCATATTTTTAACATCATTTACTGCTGCATGTCTTTGTAAGGTAACACACATTTTTTAACTTCTCTATGGATGTTTGGTTTCATATTGTTCTTTTTAGATGAACTGATGATGCTTTCTGAGCAGAAATCGAAACGTCTTCAATAAATAGATGAAGTAGCCACCATCTTTGTCTTTTATTTCTCCACTTTGACCGAAAAACCCACCACTCTTCGAGTGTAACTTAGATATTTTGGATTGACGGTCGTACTCCTTTTCTAGATATATATATATATATATATATATATATATATATATATATATATATATATATATATATATATCTTTCTTTCTCCTATATCATATCAATATATATATATATATATATATATATATATATATATATATATATATTGATATGATATAGGAGAAAGAAAGATATTGTTTAAAAAATTAATTTATAAGTTATATACTAGATAATTTTAGATATAACAAGTATTTGGTTATTTTAAGAAGTTACATACTAGAGAATTTAATAAAAATATATTTATGTGAGGGCATTTTTAATAAATTAGCATATAATAAGTGTAAAAAGTTGTATTTTAATGTTGTAAATATATTTAAGTGAGCCATGTGCATAGGCAACCAACTATACAGTAAATTGACAGACAGAAATTAATCATAATACGAATATAAAGTGGGGTTATAATAATAATGTTAGTTTAAAATGTTTAATTTATATATATTTAATGATTTAAATGTTTATTCTGATCTGAAAAGCCTAAATGTCAACAAAATTATCAATAGAACATTAATGAATTCTCCAGAATGCAGAATTTGACCTGTGTTTATGTTGGAACATTCTGGAATAATGATTAGGTCCGTGGATCGAACAGATATTTTTTTCGAGAACATCCATATAGAAGAAATAGAACTAAATAGAACATGATTTCTTACCAGATGGTTCTGGAACATCCGAAAAGATATAAATACCCGTGATTTGGATTCAAGATGGCCAGTTTATTATGAACGTTAGTAGACACATTTAGTTAGTGAAGTAAATTGTTCAGAATTTTCAAGAAGTCAGTCAGAAAAGTTTAGTAAGAAATATGAAAGTTAGTTGGAGTCAGTGAATCAGTTACAAATAGTCCAATTGTTTAATATAGTGAGTTAAATGAAGATTAAAAATTATGCATATATTTTAATGCACATTTATAATTATACACAAATAATTATTGAAGATTAAAAAAAGTATATTGGAAGAAATTAAAATTATATTATGATTGGAGATTAGTATAAATCAACTTATAATAATTGGATATTGGTATATTGAAAAGAAGAATAAATATAAATGCTGTTTTGCTGGTTTGCTTGGTGGTTTATAAATGCTGGTGAAGAAAAATATATCTTAAATTGGTAGAAGCTGATAATTGGAAAAAGTAATTTCACAAAAACAAGGATAACCGAAGTACGAAGACATTCAGTGGTGATTATAATATATATAGTGAAAAACAGTTCATTTAGGCATTCAGTGAAAGAAAGGTACAAAATTTTGTTAATATAATTTAGTTAGTGTCATAACAGTTTCAATTCTGAAGATAGTTTGTTTAAATTTTACATTGTCTATAGAATTTAATTAGTTTTATAAGAATATCAATTTAAAGATAGTTTATTTTAAATTTACATTGGCTAGGTTAGATATATATATGTGTGTTTCATAATAGTTATAATAAAGATAATTTAAAAAAGTACTTACAAACTAATTCTTTGAGAACCGCGATAAAAACCCTATATTATTAAAAATACCCATTGCTCATCATTCAAACAAACAATACATCATAACAATATATATATATATATATATTTGAGTTTTGTATATATATATATATATATATATATATATATATATATATATATATATATATATATATTCTTATTCTACTATGACGGATTTTAATAAAAGTATGCTGAAAAGCAGTCATCTTGTCGCAAAACCAAACAAACAGCCTAAGGCTAAATTGCCAGCTTAGATTCTGTCTTTTATTTGTTCACTTTGTTACAGTGCAACGAAGAGGCGGCGAACTGTAATACGCCCACTAGTGACCTATTTCCTTAGAGAAATTGGGATTAGCTGTTAAGTTAGTGTCTGTAAATAAATTTTTCGTTTACTGTGAAAAATTTAATAGGATACTTAAATTCCAGTTTAGAATAAATTAGAATATGAAAGTTAACACACAACGAAAAGATATCATAAGCATAATTAAAAAATGGAATATTTAATAATTATGTTTCGTAAAAATGTTGCTTATTTTATTACTTTTTATATAGTCTTATATATTAATATATAGCTCAATAAAAAAAATATCATCATTAGGGTAGGATAGTCATTAATAATTATTTCGACTGATTAATTAATCAAATAAAATTTATTTGCAATTTTTTGTTTAAAACAAAAATTTAAAAAAAATTGCCAGCCTGAAACAGGTTAAAATCCTTCCAAATATCTTTGACATACGCAAGAGAGCTATTTATTATAAAATTATATATGTACAACTGACAAGCGAAGGTGTTCAAGATTAAATGTGGTATATATTACCAGCCTGGTTAGTTTTCAATATTTTTTAAAAGTTGAACAGCGTGTGAATACCTCATAAACTGTTTTAAGATTTTTAAATGCATAGACGGCATTGGAGTTTAATAAGGTAGTTACTATTTTAAAGATAATTATAATATCTTGGTACGTAGTGTTATGATTTATGCAGCAGAGAATTGGGCAATAAACAAACAAAAAACAGATTGTACAAGATGGATATCAATTGGACAATTGTGAAGAGAAAGAGGACTCCGAAGATCATGAAGGGAAGAAGTGGACGAGCCCATGGAAAGACGGGACCTTACAGATGTAGTTGACAGGACTGCAGAAGTTGGAAGAAAAAAAGAAATGCGGCGGCAGCCGTAGAAATACTTTAGTATTATAATATATATATATATATATATATATATATATATATATATATATATATATATATATATCAATAGCTGTAAACTTTGTTTTAAATCTAGGTTATCTTGGCCTTCTTAAATTTGTTATTGCTTTAATGATTACACTTAATAATATTACTTGGAGACTGTTATAAAATTAGTTCAAGTCTTACGACCGCGTGTGTATTATCAGTTACTTCTATCAAGAATTTTAAAATATGTATGAGTATTGATCGTTATAATAAAACAGGAATATTCTTGCGATGTATAATTTTTAATTGTTTATATTGTTTAGACATGGTGCAAATAAAAATATATTCTTATGATATAATCCGCACACGACAACCATTTACAGTAGACTTCAAAATGGGTGATTTGACCCAGTACGAATTACATATAAATTTATACTGCATAATATAATAACAACTTTAGAAAATATGCCGCCAATAGAAGACCCTGATGCAAGAAGGGGATAAGTAACAATATGTAAATTTTACAGGAGAAGCAAAAAAGTTTTATTTTTTAATTTAAAATTTATGTTGTTTATGAAGTAGGGCCGAACTAATACAACAGGTATAAATGATTTTGCCGCCATTCTACAGCCAAGCAACAATGCTATTAAGGGAAAAATTTTGGTGCAATAATAGGATAAGTTTAAGCCTTTTTTGTACTGTAGTTTACAGCAGGTGTAAAAAGGGGATAAGTTACATTAAAACTCATTTTCAGAAGAAATACTTTATTATTAAATGTGAACTACTTATTAATAAAAATGAATATAAAATAAAGCAACGTAAATTTTAACAGAAAGTCTATTTCTTATATAAACAGGTATCCATTATAAACTTTTTAATAAAATAAAATTAATTAATCAGACTCATCATCGACAGAGCTATGTGTATTCGTGACATCTAAATCAACTGCTATCTCTTCTAATGTATCTTTGTCTGATAAGAGATTGATAAAAATACATTTCGTTCTTTCCGACATATTCATTACCTAACAACATAACATTTTGATATTTTGCATGCTTAATACGCAAAGCGTTTTCGTAACATTTTGATATTAAAGGTTAATTTGGGGTTGAGTTATTTTTAAGCATGGTAAAATGTGCAAAAAAGGGGCACTAGCAGTCTTACTAACTTTAACTTTATTTAAGTTTTTGTGTATTTATATACGATAGGTAGAAATAGCAAACTTTCGACACCGGAAAAAATAATCTTTTAAACTTTCGACATAGTTATGTATTATATCCTGAGTTGCAGGAATAACAAAAAAGTTTTTCGATGATAATTTAACTATATTCATATACTCCTGTGTTAAGAAAATCCTCTCAATGCATTTCTTCTTATTTTCAAATATTTCGAAGTAGCGATCGCAGGCAAGGAAGCTATGTCCCGGCTCAGGAAAAGGATGAATAATTATGATATCAATTTTTCCCTCCTGACACAACGCAACTAAAAACCTAACCAAAGTATTATTTTTATTTTGCGCGCAACAGTTATCGCTAAGTAAATATATTGTTTTGACGTTTGGATTTAAAATATTTTTAAAATAGTAATGTAAAAACACATCATTTGATCCTTTTTTAGCAATACGTTCATCATACATAAAGAATTGTCAAGTCTTGTTTTTCACAGAATGTATACAGAAGTTATGTACTCATAACTGCCTTAAGTAAAAGGCATCTAATGAAGGTACTTTCGGAAGGAGCATGTTTTGTTGGAAATCGAAGCACAAAACTTCAATTGCATCATTTTCTTGTGCTTCTTTTGACTTCCCTTTTAGCTCTTTGTAGAACACGTCAGATTTTCGAAGATGGACATTCTTTTGTAATTCGAATGATTTCTTTTCTTCTTCTGTATCAGCACTCTGTTGGTCTGTGTAGTTTTAACTGACAAGAACCACGTGTTCAAGTCGAGCAACGAAACATGTTGCTCTTTAAGTATTAAATTTTTATTCAATGTCATCGACCTAGAGTCACATTAGAATTTAAATTTGGAACAATGTAAAACCATATATCATGTCACAGCTACAATTTTAGTGTTAACTTCAATTACAAAAGAAGGCACTGAAGATGATCTGATCTAGATCGAAAAGGTCACGTTATGCTAGTGTATAAATTCTGACGACAATTTTTAAAAGTTTTAATTATATATTTTATACCTAAATACAAATGTGAAGTTTTACTTCTGCATAAGTTTTTTAAACGATGGTGTACAGCCAGCTACTGGGATTTTCCCATTAATTTTTATAATATTTTATATAATTTACTGTTTTATTTGGGAATTACAGCTACAATTATAGTTTAAAATTAATTTTTGACGTTTGATGCAAAATTATACCTAATATTTTATGTATGCCTTATGACCTGACGTCCATAAAAATAGACATCCCTGTTTTAACTAAAAAAACAAACTAAAATGGTTTGCTCAGACAACTACATCACATAAATATATTAGTAATAACCTGTGTTATTAGACTAAGTAACATTTAGGTTAATAATCTAATAAAATTAGCTACTTACCATCAATTGTTTTTCTACAACTTCTCGCCATGTTTGCACAAATAGGGCGCTGAAAAATCTACCAACAAAAGCTATTGTTTATATTACTAACATAATAAACAACATGGCAAAACTACGATATTTCCCAGATAGGTGGAAAGAGGCACACGTAATAATGATTGCAAAACCTGGTAAAAACGGCACATTTCCGCAAAATTACGGACCTATCAGCTTAATATCATCTATAAGCAAGATAGCGGAAAGAGTCATACTAAAAAGACTCAATGAATAATCACAAATGCTAGGAACCATACTAGAGGCCCAATTCGGGTTCAGAAGCGAACACTCCTGTGAGTTACAGGTACTACGACTTACAGAATTCATCACCAAAGGATTTAATGAAAAAATGTACACAGCTACAGCTTTTCTGGACGTCAGCAAAGCCTTCGACAGAGTCTGGCACCATGGACTCATCTATAAAATGAATGAATTTGGTTACAGTGAGGCGATGACATGCCTCCTTGCGTCATATCTTGCCAACAGAAGGTTCAGAGTTCGAATAGGGGCAACCCTATCCGAAGTCGGGACCCTGGAGGGAGGTGTGCCTCAGGGAGCGGTGCTGTCGCCGTACCTGTACACCATCTATACGGCCGACACGCCAAAAGAGCCAGGCTCTCTGTTGAGTCCTTACGCTGACGACACAGCAATAGCTGTTAGCTGGAGAAACCCGGATCATGCAGCTAATCATCTGCAAAGAGCACTAAACAGATTCCAAAGATGGTGCATAAAATGGAAAATAGCCCTAAATCAAGACAAAACACAGGCTGTAATGTTTAGTCACAGAAGAAGTGTACCAAATCGCGAAATTACAATCGAAAACACCCCAGTAGACTGGACCAACCAGGCTAAATACCTAGGGGTACATCTAGTTAAGAAGCTAACGTTAACTGAGCACATCAATCAGCAAATACGCAAAGCCAAAGCGTTGAAAGGTCAGGTATCAACACTTATTGGAAGGAAAAGTAAACTACGATTTAAAACCAAAATCAGAGTTGCGAATAGTATTATCCTGCCAGTCCTAACATATGTATCCGCTGCGTGGGGACACACCTGTAAAACAAACAGGAAAAAGATACAGACCACTCAAAATCAAATAGTCAGAGATGCCCTTAAGATACCAAGGTACGTACCCTTGAGATATGTATATAGAGACTCAGGACAAAAAAGAATCCTACGCATGCTAGACGAGAGAGCATATGAAATTTTCAACGGACTAAGAAACCACCCAAGCAGAATGTTAAGAGAGCTGACTAACAACAATGAAAACACAAGGACGGTACACAGAAGACCAAAACAACAGATAGCTCGATATAGGGAGAACCCGAACGAATAAATAAAGAGTGAGATGGTTCCAAAAAGAACGAACAAAGAAATGCAGTCAATCAGAAAACACACCAAAAAAACTCTGGCGAGAGGGTACGCTTTTCTTTTTTAGGTTTTTAGGTTTTTAGGTAATTATAAGTCCAATATACACCGGGGTGTGTGAGAGCATTATACACTTGGGAATGCACACCCCAATACACGCACACAAATAGGATTAAGGAAAAAAGGAAAGAATTGTTGCCCAGGCATTTTATAGTCCCGAAGCCACAAGGAAGTCCACAAAAAAAATGTGTTTTCTGATTAAATAACGTAAATTCATATTGATATATTCATACTTTTCATTAAACCGTTTAACGTAAATTTACCTTATATAGCACATATAGAAGGGGCCCGTCAGGCCTTCTATATACCGCTCCGCGGACTAGGCCCTTAAGGCAGATCGAATGAAAGTTCTACTCGCGAAATCCGAGCACTGAGGTCATGTGCGGCATACATGGGCTTGGTGGCCGGACCCCTCTCGGGTGCTCAGCCGGCGAGGAGAACAAAATTTATTTTGCCAAATCGGCGGCAGAGTGACCGAGCACACACTCTTTTCCGGATATATAGTCATCAGCTCAGGCTGGTGGCTCTATGGTCGGAACACACGCTCTTTTTTCTTTTTTTAGGGACTCAAGTCCCGACGTAAAATAGAGTAATTTCAATAGAGTCAGTAAAGTAAATAGGGAGAAAAGCCTAGATGTGGCTACCCCTACAGTTAGGTGGCATAACTACATTCACTAAAAACCGAGGATGTCCTATTACCCAGGGCATCTTAAGTAAATTTCAGATCATAAGCCTCCTCACGTAAGTCACACGATGAGGAGGGGTGGTGGAAAAGCCTGGGGGTCAGATAGGTACCACTTCGACTAGCGAAGTGTGACGGGTTTGATCTTCGGACATGTGGGTCCCATTCTTACATTGGTATACACATGTTCCTAGGGGCAGGGTTGATCACTGCGTGTGTGTGTGTGTGTGTGTGTCGCCATGTTTGCCACTTGCGATTAACAGGTTATCTAAGTTAAAATGTATTGTCAAATTCACTAGTATGTAAACTAAAAATTATATAATACGTAAATGTCCATTTAATTGGACACCAGTTCTCATTAGGATATAGCTAGTATTTGATTTCTTTAAATAATACTTACCAACTAAATAATATACATTAAAAAGTATTAAAAATTAAAAGAGCATTTTTGAACAGTAGATACAAAACAAAACAAATACTTTATTGGTACAACGCGTGGTATCTTACGTTAGTTTTCCAAATTTACATCGTATATTCTATATTGCAACACATCTAAAATGGAAACGACCCTGCAACATCGAATTATTTTTATTAACCGATTTTAACAATTTTTAGTACGAAGAAGTAAAATATGTAACCCAAAAATAAAAAAAATATGAAATAAAATAAAAATTTGTTTAAAAGATTAAACTTAAAAAATACTTGATAACTGAATTAGGGTGCCAATTAAAAGCATTGTCAAGTCTTAATAATAACGAAATTAAAAAAACGTCCCCGCTGGATTTCATAGTTACGCAAAAATAATCTTGTATTGTTTAGAAATTTTACTACGTTTAAAACTACAATAATATTTTAAAATTTATTAAAATCATCCTTAAATTGAAATATACTAAAAAGATAATTATTCACATAAAAAAATTAAAAAAAAAGTTGTATTTAGGACTACAAAGTATAAAATAATGACTCGTATATCCATAAGGATTTATAACCAGATTCATATATTCATATATAAAAGTTCATATTTGCAATCCTTTACAGACTGCGACAAAAAATTTGTGATAGTAAATTTCATGAATTGAAATTATGTACAATTTGAAAACGAAATGGTAATGAATATGAAAAATTTAATCGACTTCTGAATAATTACTTTTATTGCACTGTAAATGGCACGTGCTTCACATACAATATTTTTTAGTGTTGCATGTACTTCGCTTTTATTGTTCGCAGTATAAAAGTAATAGTGTTTTATACACATTTCAATTTACAACTGTAATTTTTTTAAACATTATATAAGGATTAGTTATCTGCATGGGTTATAAACTTCACTGGATTTACAAGAAATATACTTTATGCTTTTTACTCTTTTTAAAAAAAAATTATAACTAAGAACGGCGTGATAGCTTGTGAATAAGAATTTTAGCATGATATACGACGTGAATAAAAAATTTAAAATATTAAAAAGAAATAAAAAAATTTAGGATGCCCTTGAGGAATAAATGGAAAAACCCGATGAGGAATAAAAAAAAATAGGGAACTAAAAATACACGAAAATTGGTATAGTCGCAGGATCGAAAGAAGTAGTTGCCTGGACAATAATGAATAAAAATTAAATAAAAACGTATATTGCCATTTAGCATTTAACATATTTGATACTTAAGATATTTTAGCCTTTTTTCTTGACGTTCAGCTTCTATACCATCTACTGTTTCAACCGTATCCTCTTCAAATATCTGGTTATTTCTGTCTTAGATTCCTTGACACCTTTTTTTGTAGCTACTTGTTTTTAGTAAGAATTATAAATAGTGTCTTCTCTACGTTAGTTTTGATTGATGAATAAAAAAAAATAAGAAGTCCTGAAGTGAAAATATCTAGGAAACAGACAAAATTAAGTGATTATTGGCTGCAAAAGTCTCTAGAAACAGAAAACTCGTATAGTGTGCTCACAGAAGAAAATGAAGAAAGCAAAGACAAAGCAAATAAACAAGAAAACAATACAACAGATGTACCCAAGCCCCCACCGTTAACCATCTATAATGTAGGTATTGTCCAACACATTCATGACCTACTTAAGCAAACCACAGGAGATAAATACACGATTAAAACCATTAGTTATGAAACAGTAAAAATTCAAGTCCTGGAGGCCGAAAATTTTAAAACACTGATCACTGAACTTAATAAAAGAAATACGCAATACCACAGCTCTTAAAATCCTACATAGAAATTAGACACTTCCTGGTGAAGCACGGTACCGAGCACACTAAGATTTATCCTATTCACTCCGGCATCCCACAGGCGTTCTCTGCCCAATTATATATCTTTTATACACAGCGATCATTCCAACATCTAGTAAAACTACTGTTGCAACGTATGCAGATGACTCTGCTATCCTGGCATCACACACAGATCCATTAACAGCATTAAGAAATCTTCAATCAAACCTAAATAGAATTCAGCAATGGATGAAAGTATGGCGCATCAAATCTAATGGAACTAAGTCAATACATGTTACATTCACGCTAAGTAGAGAAACATGCCCCTCTGTATATATTGATAATCTCAATCTCTCCTCAATCCGGCGCGCTAAACATTTTGGCATGCACTTAAAAAACATATTTTTAACAAACGAAAACAGCTTGGACTTAAATTGAGAAATATGTATTGGGTCATTGGACGTAATTCAAAACTATCTTTGGATAACAAAATTTTACTCTACAAATCCATTCTCAAGCCCATATGGACTTATGGGATTCAGTTATGGGGCACTGCTAGCGTCTCCAATATAAACATCTTACAGAGATTCCAAAACAAGATGCTGCGTGCTATAGTCAAGGCGCCATACTATGTATTTTATGAGGTGATTCAACATGACATCCCCCTAGAATCCGTGAAAGAAGCCATACAACGTTTTAGTGCTAAATACTGTGAACGAGTGCTAGTGCCTCCTAATGCGTTTGCTCGACAACTAAATGTGCGGAACGTCTTTGAAGTGCGTAGACTAAAACGGCAATTGCCGTCCGACTTGTCTAACTGAACATAATAAGTGTATTTAAACTAATAAAATTTTAATTTTAGAATTGTAAAGAGGTTACTCACTGGAGTAACTCTCTACATGTCTGCATTTTTTACCATACCAAATGCTTAATGCCCAATGGGCAGATTGTTGGACTCAATGGAGTTAATAAAAAAAAATGAATTGCTTACTTTAAAACCGCTTAACTTAAGATTTTATCTCCTATTTTTTGGTTTTTTTATTTCGATATTTTTAATTTGACATCGACCATATTAAAAAAAGGCCTCGAAAAACGTTAAAATAGACTTTTTTCGGCATTTTTATTTGTTTGCATTTTACTCTTGACATAAGCATGTCACGAAAAAAATACAAAAGTAACTTTCGTCTTAAAATAACCCAAATTATTACAATAGAAAGAGTTTTAAAACGAAAACAGCAATTTTTTATAATTTATTTAAAAGTTGTTGTAAATAAATAGGTTACAATGAAAAACATTCAGTAAACTGTTAAACATAGCATTTTGGCATTAGAATCTATCGAGTTAAACAAGTGTTTAATCATTGTCGACAAAAGCCACAAATCTAATACTAAAAGCACTAGTTCTGAGAGTAAACATAAATATACAGATTCTCACAGCTTAATAATGGTATTACACCTTCTCCGCTGTAATCATCAACTTGTTCTTCTCAATAAAAACAACTTAATTATGCCGAAAACAAGAATATGGAAGGTAATTATATCTGGGTACCATTACATACAACGTCATTACAACGTCAACAAATTAAATTCATTTGAAATGTGGATGTACCGCCGAATGCTAAGAATAAGCTGGACCAGCAGAACTACGAATGAAGAAGTACTGAGAGCAATAAACACACGCCCTCATCTGGTCAATACTATCAAAATTAGAAAGACGTCATATCTAGGACACATAATGCGCCATGGGGAATTTGAGCAGATCCAGACAATATTAGAAGGCAAGATTGAAGGTAAAAGGGGCATAGGACGAAAGAAAAAATCTTGGCTACGTAACATCAGAGATTGGACCCACACAAAAGAAAATAAACTAATTCATCAAGCCCAGAACAGAGATAAATTTGCCATTTTGATTGCCACCTCAACAAAGAAGGCACTTAGGAGGAGTACCATTACATAACAAGGTTGTAAACAAAATAGCAAAAAGTGCACCGACATAACTACTTACAAAAACGTGCGGATAAATATATGTGCGGCATCTGCGAAAATATCTTAATGGCAAAACATTACAAGCATCCGAATGTCGTATTTTATACATAAAAATGTATAACATACGACCAATCCTAGAAAGTACTCTTCGAAAAGACACTATTACAAAATACCTTTTTTCGTTCTCCAGAGACTGCAAACTTCTATCCAAAATTTACTGTTTTAGATTATACAGTGTGTCCGTAAAGTACGGAATAAATTCGATATTTTAAAAAAAGAATTATACTCGGGTCTAATGGATATAATTTGAAAGATATACGCTTAGAAAATAAATTATTTATTATCAATTATTGCAAAAAAGTAGCCTTCCTTTAGTTTTTGGTAAACTGTAATTATTTTTAGTAACGTTCAATAACCATTAAGTAGCAGGTTCAATAATTGTATTAATTCGTGAATGTTCTGTACACACACACACAATCACGCTAAGCGATCAACCCAACCTCTAGGAACATGTGTATACCATACTAAGCATGGGATCCACATGTCCGAAGATCAAACCGGTCACACTTCGCTAGTCGAAGTGGTACCTATCTGACCCCCAGGTTTTTCCACCACCCCTCCTCATCGTGTGACATACGTGAGGAGGCTTATGATCTTGAAAGTTACTAGAGTTGCCTTGGGTAATGGGACAACTCCCGTTTTTAATTATTGTGGTTATGCCACCTAACTGTAGGGGTAGCCACATCTAGGCTTTTCTCCCTAATTACTTTACTGACTCTATAGATTTTACTCTAACTGCACTTCGGGACTTGAGTCCCTAAAACAAAAAGAAAAAGTAGCGTGTGTTCCGTCCATGGAGTCGACAGCCTGAGCTGTCGACTTCATGTTTGGAAGGAGTGTGTGCTCGATCACTCAGCCGCCGATTTGGCAAAAATAAATTTTGTTCTCCTCGCCGGCTGGGTGTCCGATGTGGGTCCGGCCACTGAGCCCATGTTTGCCGCACATGACCTCAGTGCTCGGGTGTCGCGAGAGGATCAGTATCACTTGATCCGCCTTAAGGGCCTATTCCGCATCAGCGGTATATAGAAGGCCTGAAGGGTCTTCTATATGGAGAATTAAAGTGAGTTTACGTTAAAACGTTTAATGATTAAAATTGACTAAAAACTAACTGAATTTAAGAGAAAACAACCGATTTTTTTTTTTTTTTTTTTTTTTTTTGTGGGGTCTTCCTTGGCGTTGGGACTTTAAAATGCCGGCACAATTCTTACCCTTTTATGGGTAAGTGTGTGTGGGTGGGTTGGGGTGTGCATTGCAGGGTGTATACGGCCTCCACACACCCCGGTGTATAGTGTCCTTATCTAAGTGCCTTGGCACCTGTATCCTCTCGCCAGAGTCCTAAAAGAGAAGGATTTTTTTGGTGGTTGTTTTCTGATGACTGCATTCTTTTGTTTAGACGCCTTTGCGACCATCTCATTCTTCATTTATTAGTTTGGGACCCTATATCCGGCTATTTGCTGTTTAGGTCTTCTGTGTACCGTCCTGGTGTTTGCGTTGTAGTTTGTCAGCTCTCTAAACATGCTACTTGGGTGGTTATTTAGTCCATTGAAAAGTTCGTATGCCTTTTTGTCTATTGTGTGTAGGATCCTTGTTTGTCCTGAGTCTCTGTATAAATTTCTCAGAGGTACATATCTTGGCAGATTCAGTGCGTCTCTTATTAGTTGATTTTGTGCTGTTTGTATTTTCTTCCTGTTAGTTTTACAGGTGTGTCCCCACGCAGCGGAGGCATACGAGAGGACTGGTAGGATAATGCTATTCGCCATCCTAATTTTGGTTTTGAACCTTAACTTGCTTCTTCTGCCAATTAGCGATGAGAGCTGACTTTTCAGCGCTTTGGCTCTATACGTTTGCTGATTTATGTGCTGCGTAAATGTAAGCTTTTTATCGAGTAACACTCCTAGGTATTTGGCCTCATTTGTCCATTGTACTGGGGTGTTTCCAATTGTTAGTTCTTGATTCGGTACACTTTTTCTGTGACTAAACATTACAGCCTGTGTTTTGTCTGGGTTTATGGCTATTTTCCATTTGATGCACCATCTTACGAATCTGTTGAGTGCTCTCTGCAGATGATTAGCTGTATGATTTGGATTTCTCCAGCTAACAGCTATTGCCGTATCGTCAGCGTAAAGACTTAACAGGGATCCTGGTTCTTTTGGCGTGTCGGCCGTATAGATGGTGTACAAGTAAGGCGACAAAACAGCTCCCTGAGGCACACCTGCCTCCAGGGTCCCGACTTCGGACAGGGTTGCCCCTGTCCGAACTCTGAACCTTCTGTTGGCTAGGTATGATCCAAGGAGGCATGTCATCGCCTCGCTGTATCCCATGGTGTTCATTTTATAGATGAGTCCATCATGCCAGACCCTGTCAAATGCTTTACTGACGTCCAGAAATGCTGTTGCCGTGTACATTTTTTCGTTGTATCCTTTAGTTGTGAATTCTGTGAAACGTAGAACTTGTAGTTCGCATGAATGTTCGCTTCTGAATCCAAATTGAGCTTCTGGTATGGTGCCTAATGCTTCCGATTCTTCATTGAGTCTTTTTAATATAACTCTTTCCGCTATCTTGCTTATTGATGATAATAGGCTGATAGGTCTATAATTTTGCGGAAAAGTGCCATCTTTCCCTGGTTTTTTGATCATAATTATATGTGCCTCCTTCCATCTGTCTGGGAAATATCTTAGTTTGAGCATGTTGTTTACTATGTTCGTTATGTAGACAATAGCTTTGTTGGGTAGGTTTTTGAGTGCCCTGTTTGTGATGTTGTCAGGTCCTGGGGCTTTTTTGGCATTTGAGAGTTTAATTAGCTCTTTAATTTCCTCGGGAGATGTATGAGTTATTCCTATTCTACCCTTTCTTCTCTTTAATCTTCTAGCTGTTCTTTCTACCTCTTCTTCGAAGTCTATGTCTTCATTGGGATTTTCGTTGTTTCTGCATGCTCTTTCTAATTCGTCCTTTAGGACTTCAGCTTTATCTCTCTCCGTATGAACAATCCCGTTTTCTCCGTGTAAGGGAGGTATGGGTTTCTTGTCCTGTCGGAGTATTTTCGATAGTTTCCAGAAGGCGGATTTGTTTGGGTCTAATTCTTGGATATAGTTGTCCCAGTTTTCGCTTCTATGTTCTCGTAGTTGTCTTTTAACTTCCCTGTCTAGCTCATTTGCAATCCTTTTATCTTCTAGAGTTCTAGTGCGATAGGCTCTTCTTCTTTTTCTATTTTTTTCCTTTATTAGGTTTTGTAGTTCGAGACTTATATCTCCGAATCTTCCTTTTTGTCTGGTGGTGTTTTCGATTTTTGAGCTGGCATCGATAGCATTATTTATGGTTGTTTCTAATTTAGTTACACTGTCTTCTATTTCTGTGATGTTGTTTATTGTTGGGATGTTACCGATGTTTTCGCTAAAAATCCTTCTGAAGTTTGGCCAGCTTGTGATCTTCTTTTGGTGGGGCTGCAAATAGTTTAGTTCTATTGCACCCAGGGTCAGGACGATTAGATTGTGCGTTGAATCGCCTTCATTTAGAGATTGTATCTCGTATTGTTGACCCACGTTGTGTAGGATTGCAATGTCTAGATGTGTTGGGAGTTGTCCGTGAAAACAGGTCGGTCCTGTTGGTCCAATCACGTAGGTGTTTGGTCTGTTTTCGAGATGGCCGCAAAGTCGTCTCCCGTTGTTATTGGTTGCTCTGTCGAACCATAGGGGAGATCTCGCATTAAGGTCTCCTATAATCACTGTGGGCTCTTCTGTATCGAGGATTAGGCTCAAGTCTTCATCGAATATCAAATCGTTTGGTCTGACATAAGCTGACACTATTTTTAGTGTTTCGTTGTTGGCCTTTAATCTGACTAGCGTGGCTTCCATTGTCACCAGTCCATCTGGTGTTGGTATGTGTTCATGTTCTAAGCCTTTTTTAACTAGTATGGCTGTTCCTCCTGATATCGCTCTATGGTCAGTTCTATAGATATCGTAGCCTGGGAATTTGGTTTTCTTCCTTTCCACTAATTTGGTTTCTTGAAGGGCTACGATATCGAGCTCTAATCTGTTGATCATCTCATCCAAAAGGTTGAGTTTTTTGAAAATTCCACCGGAATTCCATTACCCTATGCGTAGATCCTTCGTACGGTTCGCTAGCATTGTCGATTTATTTCACCGAATGCAGTCATCATCTTTGTAGCTCTGTCCATCATGGACATCATCTCCATCATTTTTTTGTTATACTCCGTGTGGAATGTAGCAATAAGAGTGGCAGCGTCATTCATTGTGGGAGCTGCTTCTTCTAGGGTTGTTTTAGCTGCTTGAGCGTAGCTAAAGCTCGTGGACGTTGTTGCTGGTTTTATTGGCCTGCTCGCCGGTTTTACTGGGGCAGGGGTCTTCTTTTTAGGAGCTTTTGAGCATCCTCTGTAGTTAGCCGTGTGCGCTTGATCGCAGTTGGCACATTTGGGAGCCGTTTCTCTACTCTTCTCGCAGTCGTTGCTGAGATGATTTTCACCACACTTTACGCATCTGGAGCTGCAGTGACAAGCCTTGGAACTGTGGTAATATCCCTGACAGTTAAAGCATTGTAGGGTGTCCTTCGTTATTTTAAGTTCGTCTTCGAAACGAACCCTCATGTAGCACAGGTTTGTAACTTTTCTTATTTTCTGTATGTCATCCTCTTTGAGGGTGATCATGAAGAAAGGCAGTATTTGTTTACCTTCTTTTTTGGAGTACATGTTGCTGACTCTTGTTACGTCAACATCTTTTTGTTTTAATTCATTCAGAATTAATTCTGTATTTGTGCTTGCAGAAAGCCCTTTTAGTATCACCCTCTTTAGTTTCTCACTGTCTATTGGGTAGGCAATATACTCTACCTTCGGTGTATATTCTTCTAGTATTTTAACTACTCCTAGGTAGTCTTCCCTGGTTTTCGTATTTATTACGATTGATCTTCCGGATCTGGCAAATTTATTGTCAGAAAAGATACCCTGTTTAGCCGCTTTCTGCAGGATCGCTTGGTGTTCTGCGACTGTCTTTAGTATGATCGCAGGAGGTTTAGGTCTTTTAACCTCTACAGGTTTCTGAGGGGCATCGTTGATTTCTTTATCAACTTGGGTTACCTTTTGTGGCTCCAAGTTTTTCTGGGCTTTTCTTTGCTCACTTCTTCTCTGGGTGTCTTTAGCGGCTTTAGTGAGCGCTTCGTCGTTCCTTTCTTGAATCTTTTGAGTTTGTTTTTCAACAACACTCAAAGATTTTTTTGGATTCTCGCTACTGTTTGTTGGTTTATCAGTAACGGTGCGTTTTTTTGCTTTTTCTTTTTTTTGGACTTTTGTCCATCCTGCATCGTTTTTTTTCTGTTTCTTTTTCCTGTGCTTTTTCCTTAGGCTTTGCTGCACCTCCAGACGTAGAGGGAGTGGTTTTTTCCTTGTATGGAGTTTCCTTTGGTTTGTGTATCACCCACATTTCTGCATCTCTTTTCTTTTCTGTTTCCATCATTTTTTCATTCCTCTCGGTCAGAGCCATTATATGGCCGACCAATTTCTTAATTTCTTCGTCCTTTGCCTGATTTTCTTTTCTTAACTCAGTCATTTGAGTTAAGAGGTCTTGTATTTGGGCTTGTGCCTGTTTTTCTCTTTGGCGGCTCTCTTTTTGGAGCTGCCTGATTTGCTCAGTCAGTAGATCTACTGACTTATAGAGGCCACTGTCGTCCTTCTCTTTTGATTTTTTACTTGCTTCCTCTTCTTCTGAAGAGTCAGCGGTAGCAGGCCTTTGTCGTTTCTTTTTTTTGCCTACCTCCGGCTCGGCATCGTTGCTGGTGGAGATGATGTCCACTTTGGGGTCTTTCATTTCGATGAAATCTAATGGGGGCGGGGCTTCTGCGCTTAAAACTGCGTCAGACTTGACGTTCAGTTGTTCGTCCGTCTGAACGTTCAGGGCTTCGTCCGACTGGACGTTCAGGGATTGGTCCGACTGGACAGTTGTTTCGGTCGACTCGGTGGCCGGGCTCAGCTCCTCGTCGGGGGTGACCTCCATGGTGGTTGAGACGCTATCGTCTGTTTCCATCTCGCTGTAATTTTCTTCTTCGTTCGGGATGAACGATTCATCATCTGAGGTATCTTCGATGATCTCGGCTTCAGGGGTTAATTTAGAAGTGAATTCATTATATAGTTTAATTGCTGAAGCAACCGTAGGGGTGGGTGACTCGGAATAGTCACCATCTTC
Source organism: Diabrotica undecimpunctata (assembly GCF_040954645.1). NCBI lineage: Eukaryota > Metazoa > Arthropoda > Insecta > Coleoptera > Chrysomelidae > Diabrotica > Diabrotica undecimpunctata. The sequence goes on along the minus strand of NC_092810.1, from coordinate 49,859,354 downwards.
TTTTTCTTGTGATGTCACCTGCGTGACATCACTTTTTTGGGGGGGTATATCACTCATAGTGCCGTAAGGCAGTGAACATAAGTGTTCGAAACTAAATTGGAGTTTATTACTCAGACGACTCTGTTTTTTTCTCTCCGCCAAGCCGCTGCCTGACGGTTTTCCTGGGTGTCGTCCCAGCAACCTCACGGTAGTTCACTCCCTGATTTCTCAGGGAGGGATCCTCTTGAAGTTTCTCTCACCTCAGAGGCAGGGGCCGTTTCTGTCCGACTTAGAATACAAATTACTAAGCCTTACAGTGTCATCCCTGTCGACCCACTGAGATGAACCCGTATTTTTCGTAAACACGAAGCTATCAAAAGCCTCCTACGAGGAGCCCATAAAGGCAACCCCTCGAGGTTTAACTTAATGACAGCCTCGCATCCACTCTTCGCTTATTTGAAAAGCAAGTGCCTGTGCCACGCACGGTGTCTTACACACTGGGAGCTGAGAAGCTCCGTTGACAACAAGTCAGTTGTCCCCACCTAAGCACACTTCGCTGACTCGCGTCCGTATCGTCCGACTGCTAGAGCCGAACTGAATGTTCTGTATTATTGCTTAGAATTAATTTTAAGTAGAACTGAATTTGAGTGTACAGCAAATAATTGAAATACTCATAATGATTGGGTATGGAGACAAATCGCGAACTTAGGTGAAAGTTTGTAATTTATTTATTGATAAATATCCAGAAATACTTATCACGTAGTCAACAGTAAGTAAGATTGAAAAGAAATTCATTTATAGACATTAGATGTTTTACTTGCTTTTGATGAAGATGCGCACACTTCTGTTTGTAAGGTAGTTTGTTAGTAGTGATCTCGATGTTTACAAAACAACGATACACAAAGTACGTAAAAGTAAGTAAAGTAAGTAAAATACACAGTTGTACAGGAATTAAACGAGGATGATCCAAATAAAAGAATACAATTTTGCGAAATAAAGATGGATAACAGCCACCGAAACCCTCTTTTTGTTCCAAATATAATTTTTTCTGATGAGACTACATTCAAATTAAATGGCGAGGTCAACCGTCAGGATTGTAGATACTGGGCAAAAGAAAACTTCAACTGAATGCAGGATCATTATACACAATACCCGCAAAAGGTAAACATATGGGTTGGCATTGTAAGTAATAAAATCATTGAACCCCACGATTTCGAAGGTAATTAAAACGAGCTAGCATACATTCAGTTTTTAAGTGGGTATCTCGTACCAACTTTAGTTAATTTATTCCCCAGTACAATAATTAATCTTGGAGGTTTTGATAAAAGTTTATGGTTTCAACAGGATGGTGCACTTCCGCATTATGCTTTAGATGTTCGAAGGTACCTAAACGAAATTTTTCCGAACGGGTGGATTGGAAGACGTGGACATATTGAATGGCCAGCGAGGTCGCCAGACCTCAATCTTTGGATTATTTTATGTGAAGTAATTTAAAGAATGTTTGTAAACCTGCAAATATTGAAGACTTAAAAACAAGAATTCGTAAAGAAAAAAACAATATTTCTCAAGAAATCGTAAACAAGGTTCTACAAGAATTTGTACAGTGCTTGGGTTACTGCCAAATACAACAAGGGCTACAGTTCGAACATTTAAGATTAAGTCATTCAATAATTACTGGATTGCTTTCAAGTTTTTCATTATAATTTGTTTATAATTTATTAATATTGTAAATCACTAAAAATAAATTTTCTAAGCACATATCTTTCAAATTATATCCGTTAGACCCCCAGTATTCAACTTTTTTGGAATCAGCTTATTTTTATCGATCTAAAAATGTCCCTATTACAGGGTGTTTTTAATAAAACATGATTGTTAAATAAAACAAAATTTTTAATAAAACCATTTTATTCTACTAATTATTATATTTATTTATTATTTCATTATTATTATTATATTTATTGATTATTATTAAATATAATATAGCGTAAGATTATTATATACATATTACAATAATATACAATAAAACTATAATATAAGTAGAATGAAGTAATATTTTAAGTAAAAAAGTATAGGTTAGAAGGTTACAAATAGGTTATATTATATGAAATGGATTTAGCATTATGTTGGCCAGTATTTTTCATGAAGCCTATTGAGAAAAACTCGTTCATATATATGTCGGTCGGTTAAGCGGCTTCTCTCATCTGACACAATATCATTCAATGATAACACCAGTCTCTCTGATGCCACCGAACTTCCAACCAACGACATGTATTTTTTAGCTATAAAAGCCAAGCCTGGCATACAGGTTCTGTTCTGCTCCTAGAATAAAAACGGATCACTTAATCTCGGCAGCAAAGGCTGCTGCAGATATAGAGTCAATCAGAACTGGAACCACTCTTCACCAACTCCAGATCGTGTGAAGACCAAAGAGGGTTTGTTTGATTTTAAACTCACTTTAGCTTCTTCCTTCTGGAAGGAGCAGGAAGGAGAAAGTTTTCCGATTTCGGTAAGATACGTCCTAACTTCCGAGCCTAAATTGGATGTGACTATCTCCGCCATAGACGGATTCAGATATAGTTTTTTGAACCTTGGGTCCGTGATTGTAGCATGGCAAAGCAGGGGGTTTCGTAAAAGCTTAGTGCCCCTCTCTTGAAGGCTAGTTATAAGCTTTTGGCATAACTTTTGGGCTGTACTAAGGTTTGGCTTGAGGTTGTTTAAAGATCTTTCGATAATAAACACAAGGGGGATAGCATGGATAGCAGTAATGTACTGGGAATCCGAGATCTCCCAGAGAACAGTAAACCAAAATTATTATACTACTGCTCAACAGAGAGCGCTAAAATAATTCAGGTTCTATTGTCATTGAATATATTATATGAGAGTAGAATATAATATGCAATTATAATATTTAATTAATGATGCAAATTTAATTTACCATTTAAAAATATAATCTTCTAAAATAACCACCAATTTTCCTCTCCTCCCAAACCCAAAAAATTCCCCACCCCAACCATTTCAACTTATAAAATTTCCCAGACTCTTTCAAATGGGATTTAAAAAAAATAATATCAACATAAATATTTTACTTAAAAATAAATTGGATAATGCAATTCATCTTTTATTTTTACTACCATCAAAAAAAATTTATCATTACTTTGAACACGTGTGTATATTTGTATAACAGATACATTTTAACTCATTTAATACTTCCTGTATGGGTGTATCGTTTTTAAAATGTAGGGAAATCCTTGGAGATTCGTATTCGTAATCGGTAATTCGATATTCATAGTCAGAACATTATTTTTGGTAATGGTCAGAAAAAGCCATTCTCCCACTTTCAATGTCAATAGTCAAGTGTGAAAAATAGATGATGTACCAGATTGCTTCTTATGTAAATATTACGACTACAAATACCTTTTCAACGAAATATTTACAAAATAAAATAAAATTTGAATTATGGTTTTTATGGAATAATTACTTGTGAATAATAATTATAATTCTTATCCAAAATAATACCTAACCTAATCCTAATCACGGTAAAAACCTAATAACCAATTTTTACTTTAAATATAAAAAACCGGTTATAACCGGGACAAAAAACAACCGATAAAACCGATTATTGAGAAGTAAAAAAACCGGTTTTCGGTTAAAACCGGTAGGTTTTTCCAATCCCTAGTGTTAGATTAAAAAAACCGATGACGTCATCACTGTAATGTGTATCACCTTGTATAATGAAATTTTATTGTAAAATGTAGAACATTAAATTTAAAAATCGACGTGTTTTAGATTTTTTTAAAAAAGCTTTTCATTTGGGAAATATCGAATTTATTCCATACTTTACGGACACACTATATAGAATTGGGTTCACTTTTAATTATCTACTGCTATAAGTCCTAATTTTGTAACAATCCATATACGCTAACAACCCTGCGTGGTCGACTCGCCATGGCATAAAAAACACCACATATTGCTTGTTCATCAGATAATCTTTAATTGTGTTATGGTCATATTATTTGCTTTATTGAAACATGTAAATTAAGTTACGTTTTTAAGCAATACCTCCGTTTATAAATTTCTTAATTACTAAATTCAGTACTGCCCTGACAAGTAATTTGTCGACTTATTTTCTGTTTGAAGTAGCGATTCATGAGTAAAGATTCATCGATTGAAGTGTATCCTTGTTAAGTACACAAATATACGGAACGTACAGGTTACTACCAATTCCGAACGACTACATTAGCGAAATACTCCTGCTGAGATTACCGCTCAGCGGTTCGCCATAGCCTTCAGAGAGATCACTTCTCTACGAAGCTTCGATTAATAGTAGCATGCTATAATTTGTAGTTGCAAAAGTAGGTTATTAGATTTAACTTTAATAAGAAATCCACAATGATAATCTTAGTGAGTTTAAATGATTAATAAAAAACACAAAAAAATAGAAATTTATGTTTTAACCCATTATCTGTGAATGTCTCATTTTTGGAAAAAGTTTTCACGGCATAAAATATATAAAATAAATACCTAGTAAAAACGATATGAGTTTAATAAAATTTTTAACAATTTTCGAACTTACTGCAATTATAGAAGACGAAAATTTTTGGTCTGAAATTGTTTATTTACCGTATTTTTTTTTTATTTAAATTAACGTGCATGTGACAACTATGGTCATTAGCACGAGTTACGATTTACATGGTAATATCATATAAATTACAAAATAATGTAGTTAACATTTAACTTTAAGAGAAAATATTAAAAACTTGTAATATAAATTTATATTTTGTTGACCAGTTGACTTTTCTCGAGGAATTTGATAACCTTGTTGATTTGGTCTGTGCTGTTTAGGACCTCTTTGAAGTTGGTACTGATATCGAGCTGTTCCTGCTGACATTTTGGTTGTGGAGATGATGTCATCAGGTAGCCATGAGTTAGACGGGTATGTCCTATACGTAATCTCCGTATGATTGTTAAACTGTTTGTTCGGGCTGTTAGGCAGTTGTCTTCTGAGATTATTTCTCGACGTTTCGCCAACACTAGGGGTTGGCATCTTCTGGAGATGTTACTGCTTCGCTTGTACGCTGAAACTGACCTCCGTATGATTGCCATATATTTTCGATATAAACTGGGATAGGTAAGAAGGTTCACTGGGGGTTTAATTTCATGCAGCGCTCAAGTAACATTATTCCAGTGAATCTGCCAGGTGGATAGATTGAGCTTCTTCAGTCTAGCTTTAAGATCGTTGCAAATTTGTATATTGATAATGGTGTCCGTAGATGATGCGACTTTTTTGGCAAGGCAATCAGCTTTTTCGTTACCACTAATACCAACATGGGACGGTACCCATATCAGAGTGATAGTTGTATTTTGGTTTATAAGAAGCTGACATGTGTCATGAATATCTTGGACGATAGGATTGTTTGTGGATATAGCAATAATGGAGTGTATAGAGGAAAGTGAATCAGAGCGTGGATTCACCAGTGTGGATACTACACCAAGGAGAAATTTTAGAAAGTTCGATAGGCTGTTGTATAGTGGTTACAAAATATCCAACACCACTTTCAGTCTTTGACGCGTCGTGTAAAGAACTATGTTATATGTATTTTTGTTTATAAGTTCTAGAAAGAGAATTTTTAATGTACTAACACTGGTATCTTCCTTGTTAAATTTGGTTAGGGAAATATCATGATTTGGGAGTATGTTGGTCCAATAGGGATTATTGGAGAATGGTAGAGTTCTGGTTTTAGACAAATTTATATCTTTTAGTAACGGTTGTAGAAGACTAAGAATAGGATGTATAATTTGTATATTGATAATGGTGTCCGTAGATGATGCGACTTTTTTGGCAAGGCAATCAGCTTTTTCGTTACCACTAATACCAACATGGGACGGTACCCATATCAGAGTGATAGTTGTATTTTGGTTTATAAGAAGCTGACATGTGTCATGAATATCTTGGACGATAGGATTGTTTGTGGATATAGCAATAATGGAGTGTATAGAGGAAAGTGAATCAGAGCGTGGATTCACCAGTGTGGATACTACACCAAGGAGAAATTTTAGAAAGTTCGATAGGCTGTTGTATAGTGGTTACAAAATATCCAACACCACTTTCAGTCTTTGACGCGTCGTGTAAAGAACTATGTTATATGTATTTTTGTTTATAAGTTCTAGAAAGAGAATTTTTAATGTACTAACACTGGTATCTTCCTTGTTAAATTTGGTTAGGGAAATATCATGATTTGGGAGTATGTTGGTCCAATAGGGATTATTGGAGAATGGTAGAGTTCTGGTTTTAGACAAATTTATATCTTTTAGTAACGGTTGTAGAAGACTAAGAATAGGATGTATAATTAAGTTACATGAAGGGTTGTTATGGGGTTGGTGTGACGATGTAATTAAATCATATACTGGATTGGACATATTGGAAGTAATTGCAGCATCATATGAGAGAAGAAGGTTTTCTCGCCTAAGCCATAGAGGAGGTTCATTAGCTTCACAGTAAAGACTTTCTGCCGGACTAGAACGGAATGCTCCAAGACATAGACGAATAGCCATGTTTTGTATTGTATTTAGTGAATTTAAGATTGATTTAGTAGCAGACATATAGACGAAACATCCATAGCCGAGCTTGGAGCAGATTAGTGATCTGTAAACTTTCAGTAACGTAGTTTCTTCCGCACCCCAATGATAATGTGAGAGTGTTTTGATTATATATAACCATTTTAGGTAAACTCCTTTAAGTTCCTATATGTGTTGTTTCCAGGTTTACCTTGAATCAAATATCGGCCCTAATATTTTTTGTAATTATCAATAACCGGTAATTTGAAGTTGTTGATAGTGATTTCAGGATTAAAAGAATTTATTCTTGTGCTAAATTTAATAACGTTGGATTTAGAGTGGAAGAGGGTAAGTCCTAGAGAAGCTACTTTCTTTTGTAGGTCATTTACTCCTAATTGTAGAATTTTACTAGAAGTTGCGTCGAAATTACCATGACAGTACATTATTAGGTCATCGGCATATAATACGCATTTGATTGGTGGAGCTATATTTTCACTTAATTTGCTAATCAAAATAATGAATAAGGATGTGCTTAAAACTGAACCTTGAGCAACTTCATCATATTGGATGTGTGAAGAAGAAAGAAAGTTATTGACAGAAACCCTACACAATCTAGATGTTAGAAAGTTTTTGGTAAATGCGTATATGTTGCCAGTAAGGTTACATTCAAAAAGTTTGTAAAGGATTGCATTTCTAGAGATGGTATCAAATGCGCCTTCTATATCAAAGATAGTTGCTATCAAATCTTGATTGCAATTTATTGCATTAGAGAGATGGGTTTGGAGTATTACCAGATTATCTCTTGTGGAGCGCTGTCTTTGGTAGCCAGATTGTTCCCCTGAAATAATCTTGTGTTTTTCAAAATACCATAAAAGATATTTGTTGTCATTTTTTCCATTAGCTTACACATAGTGCATGTGAGTAGACGGGTATGTCCTATACGCAATCTCCGTATGATTGTTAAACTGTTTGTTCGGGCTGTTAGGCAGTTGTCTTTTGAGATTATTTCTCGACGTTTCGCCAACACTAGGGGTTGGCATCTTCTGGAGATGTTACTGCTTCGCTTGTACGCTGAAACTGACCTCCGTATGATTGCCATATATTTTCGATATAAACTGGGATAGGTAAGAAGGTTCACTGAGGGTTTAATTTCATGCAGCGCTGAAGTAACATTATTCCAGTGAATCTGCCAGGTGGATAGATTGAGCTTCTTCAGTCTAGCTTTAAGATCATTGCAAATTTGTAAATTGATAATGGTGTCCGTGGATGATGCGACTTTTTTTGGCATGGCAATCAGCTTTTTCGTTACCACTAATACCAACATGGGATGGTACCCATATCAGAGTGATAGTTGTAGTTTGGTTTATAAGAAGCTGACATGTGTCATGAATATCTTGGACGATAGGATTGTTTGTGGATATAGCATTAATAGAGTGTATAAAGGAAAGTGAGTCAGAGCGTGGATTCACCAGTGTGGATACTACACCAAGGAGAAATTTTAGAAAGTTCGAAAGGCTGTTGTATAGTGGTTACAAAATATCCAACACCACTTTCAGTCTTTGCCGCGTCAGTGTAAAGAACTATGTTATATGTATTTTTGTTTATTGCAATTTATTGCATTAGAGAGATGGGTTTGGAGTATTACCAGATTATCTCTTGTGGAGCGCTGTCTTTGGTAGCCAGATTGTTCCTCTGAAATAATCTTGTGTTTTTCAAAATAACATAAAAGACGTTTGTTGATCATGTTTTCCATTAGCTTACACACAGTGCATGTGAGAGAGATGGGACTGTAAGATTGTGGAAAGATAATTGGCTGATTTGGCTTGAGTATTGGTATAACAATAGATTTGCTCCACTGAGATGAAAATTTATGGTAACTCCAAATCATATTGTATAAATTAAGGAGATTATTTAGACTATAATTAGACAAATTCTTTAGGAATGCATAAGGAATATCATCAGGCTCAGTTGCAGTCTACTATTAGCTAAGGCAGATATTAGCTCATGGATAGTGAAAGGAGAATTATGGGATCTACAACATTCAGATGATATCAGATGATTTCTGTGTGAATATAGGTCATGATCAGATAAAGTAATATTAGTTTTATTCCTGAACTTATCTTCGAAATGTTTGGCAAAAGCATTAGGAATAAGTTCATGTGAAGTGATCTCTATACCATTTTAAATTAAACGAGTAATTTTATTATTAGTTTTGTGAGCTTAAATTTGTCGTATTTTTTTCCAAAGTAGGCTAGGATTGGAGTTTTTGTTGATAGATGATACGTAATCTGGCCAGGATAGTTTTTAGCTTTTTGTAACTACGTGTTAGGCTTTGGCTTTGAATTGTTTGTAATTTATTATATTTCAAGGCTTCTATTTTTTTTATTACTTATTTAAATCTTTTTTGGATAGACAAATCGCCTCTTCACAAGAAGAGTTCCACCAAGAAACTTCTGTATGATTTGGAGAGAATGATGTTTTGCCAATGTGAGGCTTAGCAGCTGAAAGAATGGTGTCTGTTATTGACGTTAACAAATAGTCTACATGATTGATTATTAGATGATCATGAGCGAGCAAGAGAGTGTCAACGGCTTTTGAATACTCTGGCCAGTTAGCTTTATTTAGGCGCCAATAGCTTTTGGACGAGGCAGTCCCATTACAATTGTTGGAAATTATTATAGGATAATGGTTGCTATCAAGACTAGACTTACGAATCATTATCAATCTGTATTGGAATCAAAAGGCCAATATAAATATAGAAGAACAAAAGTCCGAAAATATAGATATAAAGAGAGGAGTAAGACAGGGCTGTGTTCTGTCACCATTACTGTTTAACGTGTACAGTGAAGCCATATTCCAGGAAGCGATAGCGGATCTGGGTGATGGAATCTCTGTAAACGGAAGAATAGTAAATAACATAAGATTCGCTGATGACACCGTTATAATGGCAGACACCCTGGAATCTCTACAAGAATTGGTAAATAGAATTAACGATTATTGCATTAGATACGGACTAAAAAAAATAAGAGAAAACATGGAAATGAAAGATTAATGTTCTGGATGAAGTTGTTTCCTACACTAATAATGATCCTACACTAATCGCCATACTTATTCTTGTTAATATACTGCTTCCAATGCAAAAAGAACATTGAGAAAAACTCCCCAACACTCCCCAGAAAAACTTTTTTTAAGTAGTTTGAAGACCGATACATAATTGTTGCTTATTGAAAATTTATCAAGGTTATTAATGGTCTGCATAAATTGTCTTTGTAATAATCTTAAAAATACCATTTAATTGAATACTTTTATAGAGGTTTAATATTTTTAAATAAAATGTCTAAAGAACAAAGTAATTCCTCCCCGTAGAAACCTACATCTGAAATCTTATTTCTAAGGATCAGGAATATAATTGATTGCCCGCAAGTCACGTGGACCTAAATCAGAGAAGGAAAATTAGTCCAGCTGTACTTTCGCTACAAGTCAAGAAAGGATTCTTGCTTGTCCGCTTATATGTAGTTGGCGTATTTTCATTTTAAATTATTCGCTATTTTGTTTTCTGGCTATTCTGTAAAAACGGAGTACAATATTAAATGTATGTGTAGATTGTGAAAAGCTGACGTTTGATGGACGTAAACAGTGGTGGAATTCACTAGAGGTTGTACTACTGAAATCCTAATAGCGTTTGTTTTAAAAACTAAACGGTGACATGCCTTTTTAGGAAACGGTGCTGTAAAGTTTACTATTTTAACATTAGTTTACTGTTTTTTATGAATATTGACGTGAGTCATAATTACCATTTCATATCATATCCAAATAATAATAAATTAAACAGAATGATATATAAGTGCATAAAATATTAATAGATGAACTAAAAAACCCACTTAAAAATATATTTAAATCGCTTATTTGGGAAACTCGATAAGTCACAAAACTAAAACTTTCGGAAAACAAGAAAAAACTATGTCAGGAAAGCACAAAGATTTCTACATGTTAAAAACTGAGCTAATTCTATTTATACATTGTTTCTTGACTTATTTTTTCCAATATTAAAAACAAAGACTGAGAATAAGCTCTATATATGCTCAACTTTATTGACTTGGGGTTTCTTAAGTAAATTGTTCAGCTTCACCTAAAACTTGTAATAATTTGTATTTTGCTTATTGAAGGTTGAAAGGGGGAGCTAAACAATTACTGGACTTGGAGATAGGGTAAGCAAATAAATTGAAAAGTTTGCGAACGCATACTCGTGTTTTGATTGGAGAGCTAAGTTATGGATAAGGATTTCTTTATTTGGGGAGGATTGGGAGGACTAAATGCAAAAAAGAAATCTAAATAATACTTGAAAAGATATCCTGGGCAACACTACATAATAAGATTCCTAAACTAAAATCCACTTGGAAACTAAGTTACTGTAGCTGGCTGTATACCATGTATCACAAAAAGTTTGTTTAAAAATCCCTTATAAAAGGTGTATAATTAAAACACCCAATTGGGCTATATCACAAAACGTTTTCGGAATCCATATTCTATCATCAGTGTGTCTAGGTATACATGTTTTGAGCTACTAAATATTTGGGTAAAAACCCGTTAAATGTTATTAATTTGAATTTAAGTTACATTATTGGGTCTTATATGTTATGATGTTAAGAATTGGAAGTGATAACATGACAAGTAAGACTCTACAGGAGGTTGCTGGTTGTAGACAAAGTGTCTACGAGGACTTGTTGATAGCAAAAACACGTTGATACGTTGCCATGTTATCAATTTTAATTGTAACTTTAACATCATAATATATAAGATCCAATAATGTAACCTAAATTCAAATAAATATCATTTAACGGGTTTTTGCCCAAATATTTAGTGGCTCAAAATAGGTACACCTAGACACAGTGATGATGGAACATGAATTCCGAAAACGTTTTGTGATATAGCCGCATTGGGATTTTTAATTATATACCTTTTATAAAGGATTTTTAAATAAAACTTCCTAAACTACTTAAAAGAATCCTACTAACGAAAGAAAGTTATTCTCGTTTCAAAAATTTGAAGGGTACATATCTTTTTAAAAGAAATAATTTTACACTCTTTGTTTAAAAAGAAACATTACATATCTATTTTTATTTAACATAAACTGTTATTACAAATAAAAATATCCAAATTTAACAAACCTTACGTTGAGTTTAACCTTCTAACAAAACAGAATTTGAATTATGTTTATCAACAAATGTTAAATTAAAGTTTAAAAACAACTGTCAAAGTGTATAGACGCATTTCAAAGTTTCTCCTTAAAATTTAAATATTTAAATGATTATTCTTAAAGTCTGAACGAGTAAATAGTGAATAGTGGTAAAATCAAAATCCTATTCCATTCCAATTTAAGCAGCCGACGAGTAAAGACCGATATGTGACAATTTCACCGAAACATTTTAACTTTAATGGTTCAAAAGTGCATTGGTAAATTTGACTTTCCAGTGGCGTAAAAAAATTAAGGTAACTGTTATTTTTAATCCTTTTATCCACAGAGTCCCACTAGGACATCTGTTGCATTGATAATAAAAATTTATGTGTAGTGGTTTTGGTATCCAGAACCGCTCACTAAAATGACCTCAACTACTACTCAAATGACCTCACAAAATAACACGATTAATAATATCAAGTCTTATGTTGCTACCACTTTATCTAAACCTCCACCTCCTACGTTTCCTCATAAAAATCAAGCCATTATCTTACATGCCCTTCCTAATGTCGTTCTATTTGAGTACATAAAAGCTATAGGAGACATCGTTACCCCAAAAAATATCATCTTTGCGTCTCGAATCTCAAATAACCGCATTTGTATTTATTTAAACTCTGTTAAACTAATCGACGATCTTCTCAGTGCCCACCAAAGTATCATTATTAACTCAACAGTTGTTCCTATCCGAAGACTTATAGCACCTGCTAAGCGTATTCTTATATCAAATGTATCTCCCACGATACCTCACAGCACTATCAAAGAAGCTTTAAAAGATATCGGTTTACAGATAGTCTCTCCTGTATCATTCGTGAAATGTGGCTCGCTAGGTGATGAATATGCACATATAATGAGCTTCCGAAGAGTGGCGTACGTTATTCCTGATAAAGAAAACTTTTCAGTCCAGACCTCTCTTTTAATAACTCATGACTACACATCATATCAAATATTTGTGTCTACTGACAAATTACAATGTTTTTTATGTAAACAAGATGGTCATACTGCTGAAACTTGTATCAATGAACCAGTTTCTGTAGCCCAATCCGAACTTCCCTCTCCCACTACCTCCGTATCCATACCCAAAAATACAACGATACCCGAATGCACTCCCAATCAAATCAATGCACCATCCACATCTTACCCCGAAACTACAACTAATGTGGCAAAAAGCATCCCCTTAGTTACACAGTTAGCATCACCTCCCGTACAGAGACAGAAACGGGCTATATCCAGTGACAGTAATGCTGGCATACCTTCTCAACTTTCTCCAGTTCCTACTCCAGAACCAACTATCAATCAAATGCCTCCCCCCTTATCTGTAAAATCTACCACTAATTCTTTTAGCCAGCCGCAAAAGAAAAAAAGTAAAACAATTGAAACAAAAGAACATAAATTGACACCCATTTCTTATAATGCAGTCCAAGCCATTTATAAAAATAATTTATCCGAACTAACTCTTACTGAAAACCATTTTATAGCTTTCCTAGAAATTACCTACGGCATACCGGACCCACTTAGAGAAGCTCTCAATTTCACTTCCAATATTCAGGGATTGCTTAATGATTTATCTCTTCTTCATTCGCAATCAAAAGAGAGATCCTTTAAAAACCGAATAACAAGATTGCAAAAAAAAATTAAAAGACAGCTTAATCCTGAAGACTCCGACAATTTAAGTGCATCATCCGATTACCTATCTGACGATGAAACTAACGCTCCTATTTCTCAATGCTCTCAACAATACTTACAGTAGTCCCACACTTATCACATTTAAACATTACATTCAAAATAATTCAATGGAATTGCGATGGTTTCTTTCCTCGCATAGAAAAAATCCAGCAATTAACTACCGAAGAACAACCTGAAATCATATGCTTACAAGAAACCAACTCAAAAATTAATAAATTTCCTAAACTAAAAAATTTTGAAGGATATCATTATATTCGAGCTGACTGCAACACAGCCAGTGGTGGAACTTCAATTTTTATTTCCAGTGAACTATTTTCTTCGCACCTTCCTCTCACCACCAAACTTGAGGCTATCGCCATAACCACTTGGTGTCCTAATAAGATTACTATTTGTAGCGTATACATTCCACCCAATCACTCTCTAAAGGAAATAGAACTTCTTGACCTCATTTATCAGCTCCCTTGTCCCTACATTCTTGTAGGCGATTTTAACGCTCACAACCCTATGTGGGGTTCCATTAGCACGTCAAAGAAAGGTAAAACTGTTGAAAACGTAATTAATTGTACAGATTCCTGTCTACTAAATACAGGCTCTAGTACACACTTGAATTTCTCATCAGGCACATTTTCTTCTATAGATCTTAGCTTTAGTGATCCAAAATCCGCACCTTTACTAAATTGGAAAGTCGCTGATGATCTTTACGATAGCAATCATTACCCCATATTTATATCCACTGATATCCCCAACTCTAAACAAACTATATCCAGAAGCTACTGGCATCTCAAAAATGCCGACTGGCTAAGCTACACTACCAAAACAGATACCACCTTACCTTTTCTCACACTATCCAACAAAATTGACTACAATTTATCATTAGTCACAAACACGATACTCTCAGCTGCCAATTTGCATATTGGCAAAAATTCTGTTTCACACAAACATAAAAGGGTTCCGTGGTGGAATAATTCTTGCAAAATCTCCGTAGAACAACATAAGGAGGCACTTAGAGATTATCGGAAAAATAAAACACCAGAAAATCTCACAGAATTAAAAAAAGCTAGAGCCAGGTCGCGATTTATTATAAAACAAAGTAAAAAATCGTCATGGAGAAACTATGTATCTTCTGTCAATGAAAATACCAGTCCTACTAATCTCTGGAAAAAAATACGACAAATTCAAGGAATCAATACAAATACTAAAATATCTAGTCTAATTTTAAATGATAATGTAATTAGTGACAATCAAGAAATTGGTGAGACCCTAGCCAGTCACTTCGACAAAAAATTTAAAAGCAAAATAAATTGCTCTCAAATCGAGCCAGTAGTCGATTCTTCCTTTCCAAGTTCTTCAGCAACTGTCAAAGATATCGATTACTTAAATTCGCAATTCTCTTACATAGAACATACTTCGGTTATTAAAACTCTTAAGAACACTGCTTCCGGCTCCAACGATATTCCTTACATTTTTATAAAAAAACTATCTAGTTTAGGTCATCTTAAACTTCTTGAAATGTTTAACTTAATCTGGTCATCTAACAAGTTTCCTAATCAGTGGCAAACCTCAATTGTAATACCCATTAAAAAGCCTAACATATCACGATCATCACCCAGCGCTTATCGACCAATATCTCTAACATGTACCATCTGCAAAATCTTTGAAAAAGTGATCAATAAACGTCTTACGTGGTTTTTTAACAAATATAATATAACTCCAAAAGAACAGTCAGGGTTTCGACGTAATCGCTCTACTCAAGACAATCTAATACTTCTCCAAAGTCATATTTCCGATGCCTTCAACAGGAGACAAGAAGTCATTGCAGCAGTGTTTGATATTGAAGGTGCATTTGATACAATTAGCAGGCAATCTATACTGAAGAAACTTTCTCATTATAACATTAAGGGTAACATATTTAATTTTATACAAAATTTCTTAACTTCACGAACATTTAGAGTCTCTGTCAATGGCATTTTTTCATCACTACACCATCAAACTGACGGCGTACCACAAGGTTCAATATTAAGCCCCACTCTGTTTAACCTAGCAATAAGCGACTTGTGCTCTGATATAATATCCCCTATTAGGCATGTCCTATACGCAGATGACCTGATAATTTACTGCCACGGACGATCTATCTCTACAACTTCCAAGCTTATTCAATCCGCAGTAGATACACTAGTTAAAAAAACAAGCTCCATAGGCCTGTCTTTATCATATACAAAATCAAAAATAATAAAATTAAGTAGACTATCACCCTTCCAATCTCTTTATATTATGATTGAGAGAGCGAATCTTCCAGTAGTCAAGGAATGCAAAATTCTCGGTGTAACGTTTGATTCACGACTCACCTGGAAACAACATATTCTAGAAATAAAAGGTGAAGCAAACAAGAGGCTTAACATTATCAAAACTCTTTTAAACTATCATTGGGGCGCAGATGAGAACTCCTTGCTTAAGATATATAGGTCTATCATTCGTTCCAAACTGGATTTTGGTTGTTACATATATATCTCTGCCTCTAAAACACACCTTAACCTTTTAAATTCGATACATCACACAGCCTTACGAATTTGTTTAGGAGCCTTTTGATCTAGCCCCGTAGAAAGTCTATATTGCGAAGCCAATGAGCCCCCACTTTGGATTAGACGTGAACAATTATTACTTTCCTATGCTGCCTCCGTTTCATCCAATACCTCCAATCCAGTTTATCTTCTTCTTACTTCATCAACTAACAACTAGCATTACTATTCTAAATCACCATCAATACATCCCAGTCCACTAATTTTAACACAATTACTTAATAACATCTATTACCATCAATAAATCCCAGTCCACTAATTTTAACACAATTACTTAATAACATCTATCTATCACAAACAATCCCACGACCCCTACCTTCATATCCTCCTTAATCTATAATCACCCCTCGGTTTAACACATCTCTTACAAGATTCGATAAACTTACAACACCCAGGGAACTCATTAAAAAGTCTTTTAAAGAAATTATATTTACAAATAAATACGACATAGTACACTGATGCCTCAAAAAATGATACAGAAGTAGGCCGTTCTGTTACCACGTCAGATAACCTTATCACATCATCTTGTATCCCCTCGTTTTGTAGCGTTTTCACTGGCGAACTATTTAGCATATTTCAGGCTTTCAAATCCATTTCTTCACCTGATAAAAAAGTTGCAATATGCAACAGACTCACTAGCCTCAATACAATCTATCCAAAATATATTCACTGATCATCCTATTGTCCAAAAGATCCTTGATTGTTACCAACTAATCGCTTCCCAAAAAATAACAGTTACATTAATCTGGCTACCATCCCATATTGGTATCACAGGCAACGAACTTGCAGACAGCCATGCAAAACTTGCCTCAACATCATCTGATAATACGGTTAATATACAAATTAGTAAAGATTTAAAATCTCACATTAAGAAACGAGCAAGAACCCGATGGCAACAACACTGGGACACCAATAACTCAGCATTACATCATATCCAACAGTTAGTCGATAGCCCCCTTGATTTGATCTTTGCCAGTATGTCCAGACGAGATGCTATTGTAACACGAAGACTTTGAATAGGACATACAAACTTAACACACGGATACCTGATGTCATCCAGCAACCGACCCACTTGTGAGACCTGTCAATCACATCTAACAGTTAACCATATTCTCACCAAATGTCATCAATATTCAGCAAAAGGACTATTTTATTGCCTTAAAAGTGATTTAAAAGACATACTCAATAACTTGGATCAAATAACCTCAAGTCTAAAATTCCTCAGAGACGTTCAGTTATATTATAAAATATAATTTTGATTGTATTCTAACAATATGTACTCTATAACATATTCTTGTAATTTATTGTAACAGTTTTACATTTGTAACCGTTTTCGTGTAAGTGGCCTTTGTTGCCGAGCACGTTAATTTTCAATAAAAAAAAAATTAAAGTTTATAACAAAACAAACTTTAGAATTTTGGTTATGTACCAAATGACAGAAAAGGATATATTGACTATTACATGTCGAAATGAAATAATGTGTCTATTCTCGACGAATATTGGCAGTCATCATGGCAATCTTTATCTTGTATGCAGCAGCGCGAAAAAGCTGCACAGATGTTGTATTTAACCAAGTTCTGAGATTTTTTAACCAAAATATTTTTCTTCGTCATGAATCTCGCTTTCTAAATGATTTTCCTTGTAGGAGGGCTTGAAAAAGAACATATTTGGATTTATTATGTATCCAAAATACTATAGTGTTCGAGATTTGATAGTGGTTGGTACTTCTTCGTCTTTTATATTGTCCACAAATACTATGTCGTCATCTTCATATCTGATGTTGTTTAACCAGTACGGGTTTAGTAGAATAGCTTGTCTCTACTAAGTTTTCCTTAATATTGTTTTGACGAAACAAAAAGGCAAAATACTTCTTACAAGTCTTTCTGATGACAGGTAGACCCAGAAACCCGTGTTTGAGAGTGGTAAGAGACTCAGATTAAATCCAAACGCAACCATTTACGTATATTTATTTTGTTATCATCCTTACTCGAAATGCGTACAAAAATGATGGTAATTTATATGGGTAAATTGTTGATGCATAGTGGAATATAAATACACCTAGCATCGCTCTGAATGACTTGATTAAGCTTGGGTATACAGTTTGCTTTAATTTATATCGACACTTCCCTTCATCTTCCCTCGCCAGAGGTCGCTGGTAGCATACTCTGGTAATTATTTTTCCTATAATTGCCATAGTTGTCGGTGCGTTTTGATTTGATTTGAGTCTTCTTATAAGTCTCTCTGATGCCGTGTTAGAGAATGGTAAGAGACTCAGCTTAAATCCAAACGCAACCATCTATGTATATCTATTTTACAAACTACAGCCTTATGATTTTGACGTATTCGGTATGTTCACCTTCAATTTGAAGATTTGAAGTCCGATTCTACTATAGGTTTCTATTTATTTTTAGATCTTGGTTGTTAATTCCTGCTTATTTTAGTATTAACATCATCTTGAGGTATTGTAATCGATTAAACTCTTTTTTACTCATAATAAACCAGACATACGTTTACGTCGCATTTTAAATCTCTGCATATTTAGGATAAGACTGAGATAAGACTGAAAACAAGGCCTCTCCCATGACTGGCTGGGCAAAATTTGCCTTTTACATGGCTTGTAAACTTGTAGCAATTATATTTTGATTATAGGGGGCTAAAATGCGGAATTACTGGGCTTGGAGATAGGATAAGCAAAAATATTAAAACGTTTGCCAAGAGCTACCCGTGTTTTGGTTAAAGATCAAGGTCGTGGATAAAGTTTCCTTTTTTTGGAGGGTTGGGGGGGGGGGGGGGCTGGAAGAACTAACTACGAAAAAGAAATAAAAAATACTTACAGAGATGTCCTGGGCAAATACTAAACAAGATTTTAAAACTATTTAAAATGAGGACGCTGTTTAAAAAATTTTCTTGCACATATAATGAAAGGTTTTTCTTTCCCAAAAATTTTGAGGGTGAATATCTTTTAAAAGAAATACTTTTAAACTCCTAATTTAAAGAAAAAAAATTACATTTGGATCTTTATTTCACATAAACAGTTATAACAAAAAAATATATTTAAATTTATCAACAAACAGTACATTGAGTTGGACCTTCTAACAAAACACAATTAAAACTATGGTTATGTACCAAATGGCAAAAAAGATGTAGGTACTAACTGTCATTATGTTAAAATGAAACTACACAACTTTTCTGAATTAATAAATAATTATCAAAGGTTGATTTTATTTAAAATAAAACTAAAATATGACAATTAGCTGATACATAAAACTTATATTTATTAATAAACGTTTTAAATTGACATTAGAGCAAATCTTATTGTATTTAACGAGAAATGTTTATTTAGAAAAATCTAACGAAATTACTATCTTCACTGGCTAATTATTTCTCTTTAAATTATTACAAAAGACTTGTTACCTTAGATTTAAATACAAAACACTGTCCCACTTACTTTAAAACAATCAAAACCTGACCCAGCTCTCCATAAGCTCCTTAAGAAAAATCAACACTTTACTAACTTTAAAGGACACGACCTCTTCGGGTACAACACACAGTAATTTGTACGCTGGTTTTTTGGAATATTATTTCAAGTATGCCTCTCACTAGCTTCCAATCCAAATTTTCTAGTGCATGGCCTGTCTTTGGTATAGCCAAATGTTTAGTCAAAGCACGCCATATGTCTTCGTAGCTTGCCCTGTCTGTATACGACTTCCTGGTTACCATATATAGCAAAGATCGAGGACCATCTTCTAACTCGTCCAAGCGACCGGACTTCTTATTCAAAACGGATTCCTTTAGTCATCTCGAGGTCTTAAGCAATACAGTGGGCTAGAGAGACGTTTTCCGGAACGTTTTCTTCAATTAGAAATGCCAATGCTATTATTAGATATCCAAGATTATTTTAACCCTTAGCTACTATAATCTGGGTCCGTAGGACCCAGAGAGCTCCCGGCAACCGCGCACTCTCCTCACCTTAAGTAATTTTTGGCTGCGGCTCCGTCTATTCTCCGCTTATTTAGTCTGAAATACGATAGTAAAGAGTGCATAACGTTTGCTTGGAACTAGCGACTTTTATAGTCGTAGGTGGGTGTATTAGACCCACTTATAGCAAGTAAGTGATATTTACATAATTATTGTGTATAAGGTAAATATTATTTTATATCAGGTTAATTTAGTCTATCCTAATTTATTTTATTTGACATTGTTTTTTGTCGTTTTCTTTGAGTAGTATAATATGTATTTTCTTCTTTTCAGTTTAAAATGGCTCGAAATAAACCTCTTACCGTCGACGATATTGATGTCTTATTTCAAAGTGAGGATTTCTGGATTAACGATCCGGAAAATGTTGCGTTAACGTCGGCATCGTCTTCAACAAATGTTTTAGTGAGTGCTGAGGAGATACAAGCAGGAACCAGTATCATCCAAATGGCCGATGTCAGCGATCAAAGCGATAGCGATCAAGAAATTTTTAGTGATCATGATTCGGTAAGTGATATCGACTGGGATCCGTCAGATGAAGAGCAGATGCAAACTTTGTCTAGTGAAGAAAAGAAAACCAAAGAAATTACTACTATGGAAAAGACATAATAAAATGGTCAAAAACTCCTCCAAAAAGAACTAAAGCTCCCAAAGAGAATCTTTTGAGAATTCAGTCTAGTTTAAAAGGTGCCATTTGTGCTAATACTCCTGACAGTATTATAGGTACTTGGAAATTTCTGATTGCTCCAGATATATTTTAAGAAATAGTACTTCGGATCAACGAAAGAATTGAAGTTATCAAACAGATATAACGGGACATTCAAACGCAATAAAAATTCCAAAAAGTTATTCGGTCCTGCTTTTATACATCCCGTTGATATTGCAGAATTAGAAGCGTTTATTGGTTTGCTGTACATGCAAGGAGTATTTAAATCTGAACACTAGAATTTACGTTTAATGTAGGCAACTGATGGAAGATGCCGAGATCTATTTCGATGTACAATGACTCTAGCAAGAATTTCCTTTTTAATGTCATGTTTCTGATTTGATGATACTACGACAAGAGTTGAGAGAAGAAGAGACACTAAATTGGCCCCAATAATTAATATATTTCAATAATTTATACAAAATTGTACCAACAACTGCACACCTGCATATTTTTTGACTATTGATGAAATGTTCGTTCCAATTTAGAGACACTAAATTGACCCCAATAATTAATACATTTCAACAATTTGTACAAAACTGTACCAACAACTACACACCTGAATATTTTTTGACTATTGATGAAATGTTAGTTCCATTCAAGGGACGATGTGGCTTCAGAATCTACATTCCAAATAAGGAAAATTTTAAAAATAAAAATTTTGGAGGATTCCAATACCCATTGCATGTATAACGCAGAAATATACAGTGGCAAGAATGAAAAAAAAACTGCAAAATCACCCTTCTCTCATCCTACCGAAATGGTTTTATGGGTTACCCAACCAATTCATGGCGAAGGACATAATAATGTGACTGGCGATAATTGGTACACTTCGATAGAAATGGTTCGTGAATAAAAAAAAAAATGATAATACACGTTGGCATAATTAAAAAAAAAATAAACGCCAAATTTCACTAGAATTTCTCAACCTCAATTCCACCTCAAAGAAAGAGGCCAGTTGATTCTTCTTTGTTTTGGATTCACTTCTGATTTTACCGTGGTATCTTATGTACCCAAGAAAGCCAAAAGTGTAACACTGATATCTACACAGCACCATGACAATGTTGTTGATGAGAAAACAAAAAAACTATTTTATTTTATAATTCGACAAAGGCCGGTGTGGATGCCATGGATCAGAAATGTGCCAATTATTCTGTAGCTAGAAGATCACACAAATGGCCAATGGCAGTGTTTTTTGCTGTTCTAAATATTGCAGGTGATAACGCCAGAGTGTTATATCTGTTGGTAAATAAAGGAAATTCTATCCCTCGGGAAAAATTCCTTAAACAATTAGCACAAAGCTTGTACATTACACATATGAAGAGAAGAATATATAACTCCAATGTGCCCCTACATATTCGAGCTATTGCGACAGATATTATTGGCAGTAAATTTTTAAGTATTCCTGAGCACCCTCGAGGCAATGAAAATCGAAAAAGAAAGAGATATCATCTCTGTCCGGTCAAGAAAGACAGAAAAACGAACTATGTTTGCGCAGAGTGTAAAATGCCTGTATGTTTACAATGTTGTGTTCAATTATACAAAAAATGCAAAGAATAACTTCTATTTCTGTTTAAACCATTTATGGTACTTCATTTTGTAATAAAAAAATTATCAAAAAATTTGTTTGTTTTCTCTATATTAAAAAATGGGTCTTATAGACCCACTCATAATAATTATGTAATTACTATTGACTTATAGTAGTTAAGGGTTAATTTGGACTGAAAATATCTGATATCGGTATTAAATTCACCCAGTATTTTATTATAAAGAAATGCAGTATTACGTTACAATTTTTATTTAGATTTACATTTATCGAAAACTACTTAAAAAAACGGGGAAACTTTTAAATAAAGTTCGTTAGCAAGTGCACAAACGTCCTACGAGAAGTTTCTTTATTTTGTACGTAGTGCCTTGGACAGCGAGTAGACAAGTTTTAAAAGCGATTTATACGAAAATTAGGTTTGGTTTGTCTCAGTTAGTGATTTCCAAAGTTGGAAAAGTCACAATCGCTTTCCGGATAAAACTTTGTTCGTGCATTCTTTTACGAAAGTCAAAGTTTTAACTTGTTTCAAGATAAACTAAGTTTTGGGCTGAGTTAGTAGATTTCTTAAATTATTTATACAGTAAATTAGTAAAAATATTAGCAATTAATTACAAACATACATACTTAATAAGTACTTATTGCTTTTATATACACATATGTCCAAAAGTTTGGAATAAATATTTCATCTTTTTATTAATTTTTATATATAAAATCTTCTGAATAGTTAAACATTATTTTGTTTTAATTCTCAACAATACTAAATAAATCTCAAAATCAGATAAACGATATGCAAAAAAATTATTTATTCTCTTGGAGTGAAAAACTTAAAATGTACAACTTAAATTTAAAAATAAATTAGTATAGAAAAAAATAATTTTTAATAAAACTAATAATTTAGTATTTCCTCCATTGGCCTGTATGCATGCCTGTAGGCGATTTTGGATGCAGCCGATTAAGTGGTCAAGCTGGGCTTGCGGAATTCTCTCCCATTCTTCACGAGCAGCATCTTTTAGTTCTCGAAGTGTAATAGAGGGATTGTTTCGCTTCTTGATGTGTGTTTTGAGAATGACTTAAGCATGTTCAATAAAGTTTATGTCGGAGGAATTCGAGGGCCACTGTAATGTACATATTCCTTCTTCTTACTTCCCCTACTGCCCCTCGGAATAGACGTACGACATTATTTAAAGCTTCCTCGATGTACACAGAACTAGTGACTCTTCTCTCCAGAACCAGCAGTGGCGTCCGTGTACCACTTATAATACCACCCCAAACCATAATACTGCCACCTTCAAATGGGACACGCGGTTGGGCTGTTTTTAGTCGGGCTTGTCGTCCTGGCGCGCTCCAAATCAGTGTTCTTCGCAAATCAGATACCAAGCCAATTTTTGACTCATCAGAGAACATCACGTTATTCCAGTTAGGACCATGATGCACTATTTCTCTAACCCATTGCAATCTAACTATTTTGTGTTGGTAGGTTAGTTTAGGAACACATAGCGGTCTTCTACGATACAAATTTACCACATTTAGTCTGCGTGTTATTGTTGGCCGTGAAATATTCAGTCCTTGAAGTCTAGAAATTTCTCTGGATATGCCACTTGTAGATTCCAGATGATTTCTATGATCTATCAATGTTATTTGTCGGTCTTGTGCTGCTGTTTTACATCAACTTCTACCAATTTTGGGACGATCCTTGACGTCATTTGTATTTTGGAATTTTTTTTAATTTTCGATACAGCACTCTGAGTAACATCAACAATATTCGCGATGCAACTTTGACTACAGCCCTGTTGTAACAAAGCAATTACTCTAATCTGTCAAAATAAGATATCACATTTCTATACATTTTTAAACGGCTCAATTAAAATTTAAACAAAGACTGAAATAATGTGTAAATAAGCTAATCAGTTGAATGTGACCAAAATCATACAAAAACGATTCAAATTTTTTATCATATTCATTTAAAAACGCTCTAGAATTAATATCAACAACAGTTTCAAAACCACCATGGGCGTAGATATATTATTTGTACGTATTCCAAACTTTTGGACATGTGTGTACGTATAGATATATAGTCGATCCGCCGGATCTTTGCACATCGTCATCATTCTTATTATAGAAAATAAACCAAAACATGTGAGCCAAAGGTATCCAATCGGTTATGAGAATTATAAAATGGCTAATATTGCAATGGACATTTTTATTTTATTTATTGCATTTGGAGAACTGGGTATACCATTACGAACATGATTTTTTAATGTTTGGAAAACTATAGATTGTCTAATAACATCTCTACAATAAATAAATGTTTAAACAGTACTAATTAGAAATTAAAGTATTTTTATTGAATATAAGCAAATATATGTTGCTGATATATCGTCACATCATGTTCCTGTTGTTATTAAATTTAGGTTTAGATTTAAGAAGGTTACAAAAAAGAATAGTAACAAATAATGGGGGATGAAAGGACTGAAATGTAAGGAAACAAAATAGACAATCGAACGGATTCTTTCGGAGAAGCAAAGTAACTTGGAACTAACATACAATGCAAAATAATCACACCAGAATATATGTAAAACCTTTTACAAGATTAGAGAAGAACATCTTATAGAAAAAAAGAGAAAAGGAAAAGTTTGATAAATGAAAACATATTGCAAGAATGTAAAACAATATTAAGAGACAAGCATTGCTGCATTACTGTCTCGGTAATACAGATTTTCCGAGAGTAAGATTTTGTTAAAATTAAGAAAAAATGGTCTTAAATATCGAAAGCGATGTAACTGCGTCAAATACTCGTAAGCGCAACTCCTTCGTATACCAAGATGCTGTCGTTAACTGAGGAGGGTACACTTTTCCAGAGAACAAATTATTATTTATAAGGACAACATAAAATAATGTCCTGATAATGTTAGATACAAGCTTAAAGCTTTTGCAGATCAAATCCTTATCTGGTGCACAATTTCTAACAGGGGTGTTTCCCGACTTTTGTGACCAGAATGAGGGGAGTAGCTTTGAATAGTCCACAAATCAGGTTGTCCACGAACAATATGCTAATGCGAACATCATGTTTTGACTAAACTTAGCATCATGCTATTACTCAAGAGGTACCCAAAACTGGCACTCAGCAAAAGGACATGCTTTAAATAGTATGTTTGTATGAGACTAGGCCACAATTAGAGTTCTTGACCTGGGCGTCAATAATAACTGGTGAGATAAAACACATACTTTTTATCCAGTATCATTATCTTCCACGCATAAAACTAAAGACAAACCAGCTACCGCCTGTTATTACGTAAAGACACATGTTATTTTTATGAACGCTCTAGACTTAGTACCTTGAAAAGAGATAGGTACAAAAAAACGCTAGAACGTTTTCAGATTCGATAAAAGGGCTTTCCATAAGAGAAAAACAGATTCTACTTACGAACTTCACCTTCTAGATCATAATCATTCTTTTATTGACGAATTTCAAATTCTTCACATCCAAAATAAAGTCCTTAAGCTATCTTTATCAGAATCTATACAAATTAACAAATTAAGAAACACAGACATAATTCTGAATGGCCAACTTGAGACAAACAGTTTTACCCTCCTCAACATATTTGGTTAAAGACTATAAAGTGTAAACACATACCAAAAATGGATCACTTGTGAAAGGCACTCTGCCGAAACAGCTCTAGTTACTCTATTTAAATTAATTTAAGGTTAAATGCTGGAATAAATAAACTTTAATCAAATAAAAGGCAAATATCGGGCATGGTGAACTAATTAAATCTTGCCCAAGTACTTTCGCTTCCTATAGCATCTTCAGGGGCATCTGAAATAAGTCAAGAAACGTTTTTTTATAACTGAAGAAAAATTAAAAATTATTTATTAATAATTAATTATATTAATTAATTAATTATTTAGTTAATAATTTATAAATAATTATTTAATTAATTAACTTAATTTTAATTTTTCTTCAGTTAAAAAAACGTTTCTTGACTTATTTCAGATGCCCCTGAAGATGCTCTAGGAAGCGAAAGTACTTGGGCAAAATTTTATTAATTCGCTGTGCTCGATATTTGCCTTTTATTTGATTAAACTACTCTATTTCTTGTCATTTGGCTTATATGATCGTTCCATTCTACTCTTCTATTTCTTACCCAGTTCTTGATGTTCTCCACCTTGCATCTACGTCGTATATCTGTACTTCTAGCTCTATCCCACAGTGTCTAACCATCAATTTTCCTGTTTTTTTTTTCAAGTGTTTTCATCTCTTCTGTTTATAACATCCTTCTTATCCTCTCTGTATCAGGTCTTGTTTCTGCCGCGTATGTCATTATTGGTCTGATGACTGTTTTGTAAATTCTGCCTTTCGTTTCTTTTCCGATATTTTTCTTTCTCCATATTGTTTCATTTATGCAGCCTGCGGCTCTCTTCATCTCTTCTGTTTATAACATCCTTCTTGTCCTCTCTGTGTCAGGTCTTGTTTCTGCCGCATATGTCATTATTGGCTTGATGACTGTTTTGTAAATTCTGCCTTTCGTTTCTTTTCCGATATTTTTCTTTCTCTATATTGTTTTATTTATGCAGCCTGCGGCTCTGTTTGCTCTATTCAGTTTCGAGCTTTCCGTAACTATATAATGTGTTACCCAGATATTTAAACTCCATCAGTTGTTCTATTATCTGACCTTCCAGCTCCAATTTACATCCTAGTAAATTTGCTGCTGTAATCATTCATTTGTATGAACTTGACGGTAAAAATTCGATATCTTTTAATCAGAGTGTTCTATCGCCAAAAGTCAAGTTGCGTTTAAAAGGAGAAGACTGCAGGTTTTCTATGCCATTTGTGCATTTTGCCGTAAATTAAGTAAGTTTCTATAAAGCTGTTAAATAAATAAACGTTGCGCGATTTCTGTCATTTTTTGCAATCCTCATGAGATTAATAAAATTTATCACTGACACTATCATAAAATTTCGATTTTGAGTTTTGGCAAAAAATATGAGGCATTTAAAATGTACCTGATAAACAATAAATTTAAACTTTCATATTACAAAATGATTTAAAACGTTTTAACTGCTTATTTTTAATTGCGTACGTTCTCTAAACTACACAACTTTGCCTACAAATTCCAGCTAATACCGTCTTTCTGACAGCATTTTTGTGAAATGAAATCGTTTTCATTAGTAATAGCGTATCTTAGGCATATTTCAAATGCCTTATATTTGTTGCAAAAACTAAAAATGAAAATTTTATGTTAAGTTTTGATTACTAGACTCGAACAATTTGATACAATGACCGATCAATGGAAATGATAAATTTTACTGATTTCATGAGTATTATAAAAAATGTCAAAAATCGAGCAACTTTCATTTATGGAATAGCTTTATAGAAACTCACTCCATTTGCAGAAAACAGAAAAATTGCATACGAAAGCTTGCTAGGAGTAGCAAATTTTTTTGCACCTTTTCTGGGATCCTAAAATTGTCATTTTGAGCACAATTAAGCTTGTTGGCCTCGCTTTAGAGATTAATTCTCTGACGACTGGACTATATCGATTATTATCTTTAGGCATCGCTCCTTATGCAAGATATTGTAATTTTAGATACACTCATGTAACTTATCTAATCTGTCTAAGATTCTCTGTAGCATTTATCTGTTTTTGTAGCATACCATTTTTGTTCATAGAGTCTTGATCTTGTAATTTTTTCTATATTTCCTGCAGTTACTTGACTATATGTTTTCTTTTGGCGAAATGCGCCGGTTATATTGTGGTGCTCAGTAATATATTAGTTCTCGGGAAGAACCGCGTTGAGAATTTATTACTCGACGTTTCGGCACCCATTTTGGAGCCATTATCAAGAGTGATACGGTTCCGTTCGAGTTCGGGGTCTCAATCTGCCTACTCCCCTCACTCGAAACGTACCAGTATCGTATTCTGTATAAATACAAGAACTGTCTCTCGGCACTGAGGTCTCAATCTGCCTACTCCTCAGTCAATCGACACTGAGGAGTAGGCAGATTGAGACCTCAGTGCCGAGAGACAGTTCTTGTATTTATACAAAACACGATACTGGTACGTCTCGAGTGAGGGGAGTATTCCCGTTCTCCTCCGTTAATCCTCCCGATCCAAGGCATGCTCCTTGTCCAAACCTCTCGATTCCATCGCTCTTCTAAGTCCTTCATTCCATGAGCGTCGAGGTTTACCTCTTTTTCTTTTTCCAGGGGGCTTTCATATGTGAAGTTTTTGGGGCCAACGTTGGTCAGGCATTCTCAATACGTGTCCAAACTATTTTAAACCTCTTCTTTCTATTCTGTCAATGACCGTTTCTGTAGCATTCATGTTATTTCTTATAGATTCGTTGGTCTTTCTTGATGTTTTAGTACTTTTTCTCAAATAATCCATTTCAACTGCCAACAATCTTCTCTATAGGTCTGCATTAATTGTCAATACTTCAAAGACATAACAAAGAACTGATTTAACCATGATTTGACTTATTCTTTTTTTGTTCCTTTTGGAAATAATATTGCGATATCACAGTAAAGAGTTCAAACATCCTACAATTTTACGTCCCTGATTAATTCGGTGTTTAATTTCGGTTTCTCCCATGCAGTTCTTATCAATAAGTACACCTAAATATTTAAATTTTTCTACTTGTTTAATTTCCACGTCCTCGTCTATCAACACTTCAAACCTTGCATCTGAATTGATAACTAAATATTCTGTTCTCTTCATGCTGACTTGTAACCCCATTTTACATATTCTCTATAGACGCTTTATCATAAATTCTAGATCATAAGAATCTTGAGCTAGGACGACTTGGTCATCCGCAAAGTTCAGGGAGAACAGTACGTCATTTCCTATGGGGATTTCTATTTCCTGGCAGTGGTTTTTCCAATTTTGGAGGGCTGCCTCAATATATAAATTAAACAGTAAGTTTTCTTAGTCCTTTTGTTAATTTTATTGGCTGTGATAGTCCATTTCTGATTTTTAGGTAAGTAGTGTTATCCCTGTATACTTCTGTGATTATCCTTAAAAGGTATGGACTAATGCCGAGTTGTTGTAAAGCTTGCCACAATTTAAGTCTTGGAACTGTATCATACGTCTTTTCTAGGTCGATAAAGGCTAGATGTACTTTGGTACCAACAGCTATTCTTTTTTCTATTAATTGTTGGAGTATAAACAAGTTATTAGTGCAAGATCTACCAGGCGTAAATCCACTTTGCTTTTCGCTAATTAGATGTCCTACATCATCTTGTATTTTTCCATTTATTATCTTTCCAAACAATCTCCCAAAAGTGGGTAGGGCACTTAGTCCTCTGTATCATTTAGGATCTTTTAGATTACCATTCGATTCAAAGTTATTCGTTCTATTAGGAGTGGACCTCCTGCTTTAAGTAACTCTACAGCTATATTGCAAGGTCCTGGACATGTCAGAGGTGCTCAGTAATAATATTTACATCTTGTTGTTCCCGTTTGTTAGGTATTTTCCATCTCTTCTGTAGAGTTGAGGAGAAAAAGTAAGTTTTTCATTTTTGTGTCTTTTATCTTATGCATACCGTATAAATATAGCTGACTTTGAACAATATCTTTTTGTATAGCCGTACACATCTAGATTGCTTGTAGCAACATCTTTTTGTATGGTCATACGCCTTGAAGATTTTCATTGTGGTATCAATTCAGTTTATCTGATAGGATGAATATAAGTCTTTATACACATAATCTATACATAATATACCTAATATAATATTTAAGTCTTTGTCCTGTCAAAACATAAAAACAAGCATATTTAGCAGCCTGTTTTGTTTGTTTTCGAAGGACTACCAGGAAAATTTCTAATTTGTTAGAATTTTAGTCAGAGCTTTGTAACTTTCCCGATCTTGAACACTAATCTTAAAGTTTTTTTTTTATTCATTCAGTTTGTAATACAAATTAAATTAATTAGAAAATAACATTTACTTTTTTTTCCAGAAATTCCAGAACCAGTTTATTTGATTGCAAAACCATACAGCAACAGTTACATATATTTCACGCAGTGTCGCCCAACTTGGTCTGAAGAAACAGATACCATTTTTATTGTCAATAAAATGGTCTTCTTCTATTTTATACCATTAATATTCATGTCAATTGCATATCTTCAGATTATTAGAGTTTTATGGAAGTCTGGAAATGCTCCTCATCAAGCAATGGGTAAGTAATAAATTATATGTTCTAAGGAGGCTAGTAGTGGTAATTTTATAGCTAGGTGACATATATACACCCATAACGATGGGGTGGATCAAACTTATCTTTTCTTTAATGGAACACCCTGTATATTTTTATATATTTGAACTCTTCTTGATACGCTAGTCTTTTCAACATAAGATTTTTCAGTGTACACCCTGTAGAATTATAGAGATTTGATATCAAAAAATATATTTATGTTTAAAAGATTTTTAATATTAATATATTATATTTTTTATTTAATAAACATTAGTTTATATTTTGAGAACGATTTCCGAAGTGAAAATTAATCAATTAATGAATAAATTTACTTTAACCTTTAATTGTGGCTTATTCCCATTTAAATAGTAATTACCTTAAAATGCCACAAGAAAATAGCTTCAGAACCATATCATATATAGGTTTCCCTTGAATATGCTGTTTACAGCTCTGGTGGCTGTAGTACGGTACCATCGTTCCATCAGTATCAACAGATACCTACTGATATGGTTTCAATAACCGGCACATATTTTATAAATAAATTATTTAAATGTTCTATAAGTGGTCTTATTTTAGCAAACTTATCATTTTTTTGTAGCTGAGTTTTATCTGAAAAATGTAAATTTTGCAAAATTTCTCTAAACATATTTCTCGACATTGCATTGGCGATTGCTTCGTTTCTAAGATCCAAATCCAAACTCCAGTACATATCTTTTCTGGACCTTTTAGAATAATAAGAAATCAGTAAGATTGCAAAGACTACTTTGAGTTCTTCAATCGTTACCTTTATAGTCCCGTCTTTTATGCATTCAATTTATTCATTCAAAGAAATTTTCACACCAAAAAAGTGTGAAGAAATCAATTGCACTCTCACAGTGATATTAGTTCGATTTGAAAGTGAGATATTTACTTAATATTTATCTTGAAACAAGTCACCTCTTTTCCAGTCATTTTGTCTATTTGAATTATTGGCTCTTTTATTAGATTAAGCCACATTTATTAGAAGTTCATTATCGATCGTCGAGAACATATCTAGTCTCTTGTGTCTCACATTGTGAAATAAGAGTTACCTCAGCTGGGGCGTTCAGTATCTTTGATGACAACTTTTATTACGATTTCAATGAATTTCAATGATTTTATATGAAACATCATTGAAATTCACAACATTCGATGATTCAAAATTTCTATCAAAATCTCCCGCTGGAGGATAAATGTATATGTCTGCAGAATCAAACTGCTTCCAATTTAGGTATCAATTAGATTGTTTAGAGTATCATCTGAATAACTCATTTTTTTTTAATAAAATGTTTTCACATCCATAATTCCAAACTAAAAATGACAATCTCAATTAGCAACACATACAGTTTTATTTTTGGAACATACAAAAACTAGAGGTTACTCGGTATATTTAATTTGAGGTTAAGCATTTAAATGATACAGATTTATTATATAGGCATTGTAGTATTACTTAAACTTACTTCAATCGCAATATTTCAGAACAGAAGATAGCTCTTATCAAGCTAGAAGTTATACAACTGCACCTTCCTTGAAATTTTGATATAAATCACACAACTAAAGCCACTTATACAAAACCAGTGGGTAAATTTAGTATGGACGTGTTGTTTTGACACTACCGAACACAAATAGTTTTTCAGATTTAAGACCTACAGTGACATCTTGTAACCAGCAGCGAAACTAACAATTGTTCCAGATTTGGAACATGGCAGCGAATGAATTAATCAAACAAAAAATAAAAAATGTCCTCACTTTTTTATAAAACTACTAAACTACTTCCCTATATGTTCATAGGGAGTTGTTCTTCTTCTTTTTATTCTTCTTCTTCTTCTTCTTCTTAGCCTTTTATTGTCCATTTTGGAACATAGGTCTTTTCCAACTTCTTCTATCCTGAGCAACATACTTTTAATTTGTTCCGGCTTTTTTTTATGTCGTCTACCCATTTTGATCCGTGGTCTTTCTCTTGATCGTCTACCTTTAGAAGGTCTCCAATGTTGTATTGTGGCGTTCCAACGTTGGCCTTTTTGGTCTAGCCGTGTGACCTGCGTAGCTCCATTTGAGTTTGGCAATTTGTGTTATGATATCCTCAACTTTTGTTTTTAATCTTACCAAGTCGTTCCTCTTTTAGCTGACAGTCTTACATTGTTCTTGCCATTGCCCTTTCTGTTGTTATTAGTTTATTCATATTTGCCTTGGTTAGACTCCAGGTTTGACATTAATATGTTACAATAGGAAATATGCATGAGTTGAATACTTTGCTTCTCAAGTTTTGATTATTTTGCGGTTCATCAGTATCCAACTAAGTTTTCCAAATCCTGCTCATGCAAGTCTTGCTATTCCTCGTGATTTACAGACTTTGGTTCTCTTTGTCAAATTTCAGAATTTGGCATAGGGGGATATATTCCTGGACCTGTTAATCTCACTGCCATTTATAGTTATTCGTCTGGGATCGTCTGCGTTGGTCATTGTTTTTATTTTGTCACATATATTTTTAGGCCAACGTTTTATAATTCCTCAAATGTGCTCTCTATAATCACAATGTCGTTAGCGAATCTGAAGTGGTTTAACTTGTTGCCATCAACGTTGATGCCATACGGTGACTATTTTGTAGTTTTAAAGACGTCATTTAGAGCTAGATTTAAAAGCTTTGTAGATATTACGTCATAGAGAGGTAGCAGCGCTAATTTCAACTTGGTTTGGTAAACAAAAAAAGTAAAAATCTTGCCAATAAAAAATACCGTTTTTTTTCTTATAACACAATTTCCTTTAAACAGATCACTGGATTTTTAGATAAAAGATAGATACCACTATTATAAAGGAGAAAAAGCAAAAAAAAACAGAGAAAGCATAAAGTGCATTTTAGGATGTCGATTTATAAATAAAAGTTTTATTGAAAATTATGCTTATATACCTATTGATCGTATAAGATAACTAAAATAACACAAAGTTGTTTTACCACCGTTTAGTGTCACGGATCAGTAATTTAGAATAAATTAATCAAGACATAATCAAGTTAGTTCTCAGCCGGATATCACAAGTAGGATGGTGGCATGGCAAGTGTGCGCTTTGCAGTCCACTTTAAGTTTGTCTAATGTTCCATTTGCAGCTAATGAACATGTTACTGTTAATGTGATTATTACGTTATGAATTTAATAGTTCGCCCCGACCGACTTCCCGTGATAGTTTGAGTTCGTGTGCAAGTATGTTAATTCAAATTGCGGAAAATTTTAAGGCCTGCTATCGCATAAGAAGATGTAGAAGACATCAATATGAAAATTATTACAAAACACATTAAAGTATGAAAGCAATTAAAGCAAGCAAAATATCTTTAAAGTAATACCTATACTAAAAGGATATCTAACAAAACTACATATTATTTTAGCTGTTATTGTTTTTTTGTTTATTAGTGTGCTGGAAAATAGTGACAGTTTATTTATTAATAAAAAGAATTTTTTTTAAACACTTTCATTAATAGTATCAGAAAAATAGGTACTTTGTTTTGAAAGCTAAAACATATACATATATATATATATATATATATATATATATATATATATATATATATATATATATATATATATATATATATATATATATATACAAACAACACAGTTTATTAGGGTTGCAGTCAGAAAAATGGCCGGGATGTTAATGAAACACTCTTATGACTTTTCGTCTAGCTTTCGGAATCGTTTTGTTCCTTTTTCAAGATACTATAATTAGAAAAAAGTGTAAATATTTATAAAATATCACAAATCTTCAGTGCAACTTACTAGTCGTTGAGATTATTTACAAAAGCATAGACACTCAACATTAATAACAACACACATAAAATATAAAATAGTGGACAAAATACATTTAAAATTCTTTAAAATTTAGGTACAAGTAGTAAAAATTTTGTTGTCATCTTTTACTAGTGTGTTTTAACTCTGGCACATAGAGAACAAAAAGAAAAAATCCTATGATTAAAAAATAATTAGGTGTATTTAATATCATGTTTCTTTTTAAGAAATACTAGAGGCCCATCTTAGGTGATTTTAATTTTTAAACCTGTCTTAATGGTATGCAACATGTTATGCATATAACTGTAATTTGTGTGGGTACGGGTACAGGTAGATATTAATTTTATTTTGGATGTTTTTCCAGTAAGTAACAATAAATGTTGCTCAGTTTATCTATGTCTGACTTTTTATTGATGCAAGATGTACTTGATTTTATGGAACACATTTCCAAAAAAACACGTTTTGAATGGTTCTTTTCCTTTGCCAAAATACAGGAATCCTCGAAATCAAATTCATGTTTCAACGTTATTGCATGTTCTGTCAATGCACATGCATTTATTTTTTTGGTTTTTATATCGCTACGATGTGAGATCACCCTACTGTGAAAATTACGAGATGATTCTCCTATATATATTTTGTTGCAATTATTACACGGTATAGAATAAACAATATTCGATGACTTCTGTATTGTGAAAGGATCTTTTGTTTTTGTGTACAACTTCGATATCGTTTTCACATTTTTGGTTGTAATTTTTAAATCACTAACATTTTTGAAGATGTTCATTAGCTTCGGTGTCAAAACTGGAATGTAAGGTAGGCAACCATAAGTTATTTTGGATGGTATCACTGATGTGTTCTGTGTCAATGTCAATTGTCGGACCTCATTGTTATGAAAATTTTGGTTGTCAGAAAGATGCGAAGGAAACGGAGAACCGAAAATGAGTTTATTTAACAGCCCTATAGGATAGGAGTTCTCTTGTAATATAGATCTCAGCTTTTTTAATCCCTTGTCTCTGAACTCGATGTGTGACAAGTTGATAACCCTAGTTTTCAGGGCCAAAACCAAATTTGTTTTCATCTTGGATGGATGTTGAGAATGAAAGTTTATAAAACGGTTACTAAAACAAGGTTTACGATACCACTCCGTCCTTAGCATGCCATCATTGCCACGATGGATTAGCATGTCTAAAAAAGGAATCATATTATCAGCCTCTCTCTCAACCGTAAACTTTAGGTGTTCACATTGGGCGTTAAAGGTGTTTAACACATCAGTTACTTTGTTTTCAGGGACCGATAAAATCAAATCATCAACATATCGTTTAATAAAAGGTATGTGAAAAGGTATCCTTTCTTTACACGTTGTTATAAGTTCATCCAAAACAAAGTTACATAGTATGGGGGATATTTTGCTGCCCGTTGGAGTGCCAAAGATTTATTTAAAGAAATTACCATTGAATAAAAAGATGTTAGAGTCAAATATAAATGTTAAAACTCTTATGAAATCATCTAAACTGATCTTGGTATGCGGAGAGATGCTGTTCCAGTTATTTTTGATGCTGTTAAGAATAGCATCTAGTGGTAAGTTTGTTAACAGTGACACAACGTCTAAACTAATCAGTATATAATTATTCGGAACTTTAACATTGTTAATGAAGTTACTAAACGTGAAAGAATCTCTAATATAGAATTCATTGGATTCGTTATAGGCAATTGTGAGGATATCTGTGAGGTGTTTAGCAAGTTTACTATTAGGAGCATCAATGGAAGAGACAATAGGTCTCATTGAAATAGTAGGTTTGTGAACTTTAGGCAGTGTATAAAACCTGGGTGCAACTGCATTGTAAATTTTCAAGGATTTTGCAACTTCTGTTGTTATGGATTTGGAAGAAGCTAAATCTGACACCAGTTTGTTTGCCTTTTGTTGGAGGGTGCACACTGGACTGTTCTTAAGTTTGATGTAACTTTTTGTGTCATTTAATAAACTATTACTTTTTTCAATGTAATCATTCTTATACATTGCCACTGTTACATTTCCCTTGTCACTCCTAACAATGTAAATTTCTGGATGTGATTTTAAAAATTGTTTACACTCATTGTATATTGTGTTCAAAAAATGTCCTTCTTTACTTGTTTTGTGTAAAAAGTTAGTGATAACATTAGTGCTTTGAGATCTCACAATGTCCTTCTCTTGAAGTTCTAGACCAGAAATAAGAGACTCAATATCTGAGAGAAGAGAAGAAATTTTAAAATCTCTGGCACTAGGAAATAGGCAAAATTTTGGACCCAAAGACAAAAGTTTTTTGACATTATAAGGAAAAGTGATGTCAGTTAGATTTTTGAACCATTTTTCTTGAAATGTTATTTTTGAAAATTGATCTACTTTTATTTTGTTAAATTTTTTGATGTTGTTATTTTTAATTTGGAAAAAAACTTTATTGTATTTAATTTTTTGTCTTCTATAGAATTCTTGTAGTAAAGGAGCAGGTAAATGCTGCTCTAATATATTTTTTAATTGATGTAATTTCTTTTCTATGTATGTAATATCATTTATTGTTACTGAAATTTCTAAGTTTAAGACTTTGGTTTTTAAATTTGAATTAAAGTTTTGAATTTTACTACCTAATTTACCTCCTTTGTGATGTAATAAGTTATTGATGTTAAACTTTCCATTCTCTATGTGTCCAGGAAAACAAAGATTTTTTCTACATTTCAAAAGGAAAATCCTTCTGTTGTTGAGTGATGCAAGCTTGATCTAAAGTTAAAGTTGGCCCATTGTTTAAGGAAATCTACGCTAGCAGAACCATATCCTCTCCGGATGTTCTCAAAAAACCCCATCATGTAAATACAAGAATTACTGGATATTAGTGACTGTCAATATAAACAAACAACACAGTTTATTAGGGTTGCAGTCAAAAAATTGGCCGGGATGTTAATGAAACACTCTTATGACTTTTCGTCTAGCTTTCGGAATCGTTTTGTTCCTTTTTCAAGACACTATAATTAGAAAAAAGTGTAAATATTTATAAAATATCACAAATCTTCATCTGAATGAACATCTTCAAAAATGTTAGTGATTTAAAAATTACAACCAAAAATGTGAAAACGATATCGAAGTTGTACACAAAAACAAAAGATCCTTTCACAATACAGGAGTCATCGAATATTGTTTATTGTATACCGTGTAATAATTGCAACAAAATATATATAGGAGAATCATCTCGTAATTTTCACAGTAGGGTGATCTCGCATTGTAGCGATATAAAAACCAAAAAAATAAATGCATGTGCATTGACAGAACATGCATTCTCAATAAAAATATATAAAGTATATAATAAAATATATAAAGTATATAATAAAAAATGATTCTGAGAAACAACTGATTGAAAACGAGAAAGACACGCACTTAAAAGAAGCAAAAAACAGATATAAATTTAAATCTATTGATATGGCCGAAGCAAAAGTAAATATTAAGCACAAAGTACTGACTAGTGATCTACAAGCCTTCCAACGCCATATTTGACCAATTGTGTGAATTTTTATAAGCGAAAATTATGGACTTTGAATTACACTTTATACGATGGATATAATAGTGCTGCGTATTGTGTAATGTGGGATGAAACCAAAGCAAACAGAGGAGGAAATGAAATTGCTTCGGGAATTTTAAAGTAGGCTGATCTAAATATTTCTTCATCTGACGTCGAATGTGGAACCGTATGTGCAGATAACTGTTGGGGCCAGACCAAAAACCTATGTGTGCATTTTACCTCATTCAAAGATATCCCAAACCACAAGTAATAGATTGTAAATTTCTTCTAAAGGGGCGCACGCATATGGAATCCGATTCAGTACACGCTAATATTGAAAGGAAACGGAAAAAACTACCCACTCTACATATATTAACACCCTGGGACTGGCAACAATTTATTCGTCAGTGTTCAAATAAATACGAAGCTGTCAACATGGAACTGAATGATTTTAAAATTTTTGAATGCTTATATTCTTCAACAGGTCCATTTATTAATTGGAAAATAAATACTTATAGAGAGGCATTTCAAATTTCAAAATCAGTTATCTTACGTGTTACCAAAGAAAATTTTGGAATGCTTCCATATAAAACTTCATTCAACAGTGACACTTTTCAAATGGTTGACTTAAGACGAAATAAAAGAGGTGATATCATTTTGCCAGAAACTTTACCACAAAAGAATATGCGATTGATTCCTATATCAACAAAAAAATATGGTGATCTTATGGACTTACTCTTATACTTGCCATCGTATTGCCATGATTTCTATAAAAATCTGCCACATTTAAACGAAGAATCCGACTACCCTAAGGATAATGATGATATGTAATTTAAGAACTGTATGTTAATTATAACTAAATAAAATAAATGAAGAAATATTGACGAGTTTTTTTACACAGACAACCAATTTATAAGGACTTAGTATATGTGTATTACAAATATAAGGGTCTTATAATTTAGAGGTAATATATCCTAAGTCCATTTTATTATCTTTAAACACTTACATTACTTTCATAATACCACAGCAAACTATATATAATACTATTTTTAAATACCGACAATAGTTTCCGCTACAATTATTAATTACTTATCATTTTTTGAACATATCAAATATAATGTTTAAGTGCTCCTCCTGTGAAATGAAAATGTGACTTAGGATACTATGCTTCTCATGTACAGATATATATATATATATATATATATATATATATATATATATATATATATATATATATATATATAAATATATATATATATATATATATATATATAAATATATATATATATATATATATATATATATATATATATATATATATATATATATATTTATATATATAAATATATATATATATATATATATATATATATATATATATATATATATATATATATATATATATATATATATATATATATATTGTTATGATGTATTGTTTGTTTGAATGATGAGCAATGAGTATTTTTTAATAATATAGGGTTTTTATCGCGGTTCTCAAAGAATTAGTTTGTAAGTACTTTTTTAAATTATCTTTATTATATCTATTATGAAACACACATATATATATCTAACCTAGCCAATGTAAATTTAAAATAAACTATCTTTAAATTGAAATTCTTATGAAACTAATTAAATTCTATAGACAATGTAAAATTTAAACAAAATATCTTCAAAATTGAAATTGTTATGACACTAACTAAATTATATTAACAAAATTTTGTACCTTTCTGTCACTGAATGCCTAAATGAACTGTTTTCCACTATATAGATTCTAATCACCACTGAATGTCTTCGTACTTCGGTTATCCTTGTTTTTGTGAAATTACTTTTTCCAATTATCAGCTTCTACCAATTTAAGATATATTTTTCTTCACCAGCATTTATAAACCACCAAGCAAACCAGCAAACAGCATT
The DNA here is from genome assembly GCF_040954645.1 of Diabrotica undecimpunctata. Classification (NCBI taxonomy): domain Eukaryota; kingdom Metazoa; phylum Arthropoda; class Insecta; order Coleoptera; family Chrysomelidae; genus Diabrotica; species Diabrotica undecimpunctata. The sequence goes on along the minus strand of NC_092810.1, from coordinate 49,819,674 downwards.
TATATTTATTCTTCTTTTCAATATACCAATATCCAATTATTATAAGTTGATTTATACTAATCTCCAATCATAATATAATTTTAATTCCTTCCAATATCCATCCAATATTCTTCTAATATACTTTTATAATCTTCAATAATTATTTGTGTTTAATTATAAATGTGCATTAAAATATATGCATAATTTTTAATCTTCATTTAACTCACTATATTAAACAATTGGACTATTTGTAACTGACTGACTCCAACTAACTTTCATATTTCTTACTAAACTTTCTGACTGACTAAAACTAAAAACTGTCTTCTTGAATCCAAATCACGGGTATTTATATCTTTTTGGATGTTCCAGAATCATCTGGTAAGAGATCATGTTCCATTTGTTCTATTACTTCTATATGGATGTTCTCGAAAAAAGTATATGTTCGTTTCACAGACATAACCATTATTTCGAGAATGTTCGACCGTAAACAAAGGTCAAATTCTGCATTCTGGAGAATTCGTTAATTTTCTATTGATAATTTTGTTGACATTTAGGCTTTTCAGATCAGAATAAACACTTAAATCAGTAAATATATATAAATTAAACATTTTAAACTAACATTATTATTATAACCCCACTTTATATTCCTAATTATTTAAAATGTCACTTGGAGAGTAAGTATATCTGTCTGTCACTCACATATGTATGGTTGGTTGCCTAGTCACATGGCTCACTTAAATATATCTACCACATTATAATTACTAAAATACAACTTTTTACAATTATTATATGCTAATTTCTTAAAAATGCCCTCACATAAATAATTTTTATTAAATTCTCTAGTATATAACTTCTTAAAATAACCAAATACTTTTTTATATCTAATATTATTATATATATATATATATATATATTTATATATATATATATATATATATATATATATATATATATTTATATATATATATATATATATATATATATATATATATATATATATATATAAACTTCAAAAACTCAATGTTATCCAAACTATTAACAACATATGTTTATATACATTTTCAGACGTTCCAAACTTTACTAGACATTTTAGAATTTTTCATGTCATCTTCAATATTCTACAACTTTATTACTTCTTCTTTTTCGTCAAAGGACTTCTTCTCTGTGGGGTAAATCTTACGAAACTTTCGTTATATTGCTCCATCCTTTATATTATTCGCCTGAGTAACTGATCTACCAGAGACTGATTGAAGGCAACAGGGTGGATCATTTTCATCGTATGGAGCTAATATCTCGATATGCACTACCTTGGGTTTACTTCTAGCTGAAAACTAGATGTGATAGATTAGATCGATTAGATTAAATGTTAAAAAAATGGAAAATAAGTAAGTACCTATATGATAAAATCTATGCCCAATATATACCACTGAAACAAATAATAATCTTTATTTAAATTGCAATTTAACATATTAAAATAAATTTAAATTATAATAAGGCAAGGATTTGGTCGTCTCCAATGTGGGTCATTCCAAAGTAACCAGATATGCCCCATGAAAAATTAAATGGCGAATAGTTGTCGACTACAGGAAGGTGAACGAGAAAACCATCGATGATCTATATCCAATTTCAAATATAACAGACATTCTGGACAAACTAGGACGCTGCCAATACTTTTCCACCCTATATGTAGTTAGCGGATTCTATCAAATTGAAATGGAGGAAGAAGATATCTAGAAGACTGCATATAACGTTGAAAATTGCCACTATGAATATCTGAGAATGCCATTCGGACTAAAAATGCACTCTCAAAATTCCAGAGAGTAATGGAGAACGTACTAAATGGACGACATTATTGTAATTTCAACCTTTCCTTAAGAACACATGGTAAATCTTAACAAGATTTTTGAGAAATTAAGAGAAACAAGATTTAAAATACATGTTGACAAATGTGAATTCTTTAAGAAAAAATAATGCTTATACCTACTAATATAAAAATTACCACTAATACGTTATGCAAACAACACTATTGTTTATAAATACTAAAATAATTAACTAAAAACGCCTAAATGGGTTTTTAAAAACTAAATACGTTTTTATAGATATATTACTTGTAACAAAATAATGATATGGCAACGCTGGTAGTATGAAAATTCGCTTGAAGCGTTTCGAGACCGAAAGTAATGCAAGCTATCGATGATAAATATTACTTACGTTTGAGATGGAGCTATCTCTCTATATGGATTTTACTGTACATAGTTTGAATCAAAAAAATTAAAATCATACTGCATCATCACACTACATAAAATCGAAAGTACTATTTACGATTGAACTAGTATTGAAGTGGAAATTTCAATAAGGGGTTTTTTATTTAAAAAACCAAAGTGATTATTCTTATCAAAAAAATAGCAACGGCAATGGCAAATATCTGACAATGGTACAAACATCAAATTTCAAATCTTCATATTGCAAAATAGGTTTACACTGTTTTATACAATTAGGGATTTTCAGGTTTTTGGTCCATTCTGTATAAAAAGATAAATACTTTTAAAAGCTATTATTACTGCACAGATTGTTTATGTAATATTATGCAACTTAACGTTCGTGACTAATTATTAAGTGAGAAAAGTCATTTTAAATAAAATTTAAGCACACGTGAAGGTCAGACTTTCATTTTTAGCTTTAGCAGCAATTAAAATGAGAAACAACCAAAGCTAAACAAAAATTTCATAATTCTTTCTTGTGTTCATTAGTATGTTAATTTACATTAGGTATTTTAAAATATATTGCTGACGTTTATTGTGATTTACTCTTGTTGTAAATACAAGCTGAAAAGATTTATGGGAAGTTTTATTACAAAATAAAATTTGCTTTCGGTGTCGCACTTACTTCCATGCAGGTAAACTTTAATTGGAAACTAAGGTTTACAACCTTATCTGGGAATAAAATTAAATCGGTAGTAGTTTCATAAAATACTTGTTTTCATAAAAGAGAATATTAAAATATTGTTAAATGCACTGGGTCAGACGTGGCGTCTCTACAGGGATATAAAAAGCAAGGAAGAACAACTATTTTATTCGAGGGAAACGAAAATACTACAGTAATCACAACAATAAAAGTTCAGGAAACCTTTAAACATACCATAGCACATGTTAAAGTATAAGCTCCTAATGCAGAACGCAAAACAGCGAATAACTTTACAGCGGACTTAACTGGACCAAAAGTCGTTTAAAAATAAACTGAACTGACAATATTTATTCTTCGTCATGTGATGCCCTATTCAATTGTTAAATATTGACAATTACTTCTGCAAATTTTTGAAGTTACACTTCTATACACGCGCTTAACGTTGGAAATTTTATGGGAGTGAATCTGTGAAATCATTACATATGTAAGATAATGAGTAAGAGAGAGACAGAAGATATATTTTCTCTCTCTTCCTCTCTCGAATATAAAAATGTTCCTTTTATATATATAATTTAATATTATATATATATATTATATAAAGATATATATTTTTATGGATTAGTTTATCGATCAGAAATAGAATAAAGAGTTTTTTTATTATTTTAATATACCGCGGGCATATAAGTTAAAATACAACCCTGTACTTATTTGTAATAGACCATAAGAGAAAACATTGTTCCGTGAAAGAGTGAGTGAATAGTGAAAGGACAATGGAACCCGTATAATTATAGATTTAAGGAATAAACTTTGTAATTGTATTTTGCGTTGGGCATTTTTCGAAAGTAAATAAGAATTAGATTTAGATATGAGATAACAAGAATTTGAAAAATTATTTCTGTTGAAAAAGGTAAAATTGTTAATGGTTTCTGAAAAGTAATTTGAGTGAAAGTAGTTTATTTGTTTTAAATATCATGTTGGAAATTTTCTAAATCGAAAATAAGTGGCAAAGATGAATGCTTATGATTGGTTAAAAAGGAATGGTGGGAATGAAAGAGTTGAGAAGTTTGTCTGGGGAGATTAAAAGAATTATTATGTTACCGGCAGACCAGAAGAGAAGACGTGTTTTCGTGTAGTCAATCTGAGTACCAGTGTTTTCGTTTGTTAGTGAAAAAGGTGGAAGCTGAGAGCAGATCAAAATTGAAAAGATTAATACCTCTTTTGAGTCTGCATAGTCCACGAGATATAATTGAGAAAGAAAGGAGAATTTGTGAATAAAGAATACCGGTCAAAAGAGGCTTGGGCTTGTGTTTTCGGAGGAGTAGTTTGCTGGTATGCGGTTTGGATCGATGCTGAGAACGGGAAAGATTTGATGGTAGCCGGACATAATCAATCAAGGAAGGAACTGTGGTTTTGATCGAGAGGAGACATCATTGGTGTAAAAAAATTAAAGGTCAGTCAAATAATTTGAATGAAAGAACATTTAAGATATTCTAAAAATAAAATCAAATATGAGCATACGAACTAAGATTCCAAGTTTCAAAGAGTTATTTTTTTTGTGAATAAATTATATTTTTATATGGTCATTTTTTTTAGTAGATATTATAAAACAGATCAATAGATAGTTTGTAATTTAAATTAAATTTCGAGTATAGGAGTTTGTTGGGAAAGATAATTGCCCACAAAAAGTTATTTATTAACATTCATCGTATTGCTTATTGAAAATAAATAATAATTTGTGTGCATATTTATGTTGTTTTAATGTTAGTTCCGTTTCCTGTTCTATCCCGATTATGAGCAACTAGGAGATACTGAACCCACTAGAAGAGATATATAAAGTAAACTGATTAAAGTAAAATTAAAAGTGCACCCTGAGAATTTTTAATAGTAATTGAATTGTATGACTCTGCATAAATTAGTGAATTAATTAATTAAATAATTGGATTAATTAAATTAGTGTTAATTAATAATAAAACATCATAAAGCAGATCACAACAATATATATATATATATATATATATATATATATATATATATATATATATATATATATATATATATATATACATATAATATTATATATGTAATACAATATTTATTAATATTATTATTTATGTGATATGTTTTGTATTATTTATTAAATGTTCATAATTATATTAGTCTTTTGTATTTCAAAATAATAATCTCAATAAATCACTGTATGATCCAGAACTGTCAATTTTGAAATACGTTTGTGTCATGTCCTCGCTAGTATAGTAGTCAGTAAATCCGCCTGTCACGCGGGAGACCGGGGTTTGATTCCCAGTCAGGGAGGACTTTTTTATCAATATTATTACATGGTAAATTAAACATATATGCGTAAGTAGAAAAGTTATGTATATTATTGTCATTTTTAAATACTTATGAATATTGCATTTTAATTTGTATTGTATTATTATAATAATAACAAAATAAACAATGAATTTTACTACAGAGTATGTGTAAAAAAATTTTTGCATTCAACTCCTTTCATACATATATGAAAATAAAAATATACATTTTTATCAAAATATTGATTCAATCCTTCATACTCCTATTACAGGCCAAAAGTTGTTTATTAATTGTTAGTAAGTTGTTATTAATTCTGTTTCTCTTTCTGCTATGTCTTACCTATAGCATTACATATGTAATGATTGTGCAGATTGACTCCCAAATAAATTTGTAACGGCGAATGCGTGGAGTGCCCACTGGACTGCCACACCGTTTTTTTTTATTCAGAGACAAAAGTAGCGGCCATAGTCTAGTACTTTATAAAATACGAATTTTCATGAAATATTTCACACTCAAGAGAGCGGCGCCAACAGAAACAAAAATCAAGCACTACTTTCAAACACTACAGCCGTCAGTTAATTTAGTGGTAGAAATTACCTTTTCTGATACAGTAGCAGCTGCTACTCCATTGCAATCTTTGAAAACATCAGTGAAGAACAATTTGTAAGTGGAATATTTGAGTAAACTTGCATGATACTGAAGTCTGACCTCAGCAGAAATGTGTGAATCCTTATCATGATTAAGTAAGGAAAGGTTTGCTATTGGTATAGAAACTGTCCAGGAAGGTGTCTGGAATATTTTTATGGGTGCCAAGGTGATTTAATTGATATAATACGGTAGTCTTTTAACTCGTTCGTAAATTGGTACTGTCTTGGTAGTGTAATTTGTGTATTGTTCTAGTGATTCTTCCGATACTAAACTGGCGAGAAAGGTATGATCCTTTGCGCTTAAAATTTTTGAAGCGTAGCATAGTGATATATATTGTCTTCTGAGGTATAGTGGGTTTTCTCCTGCTAGCATTTAAAGGGTTCTTATTGAAGTAGTTCTAAAGGCTCCAAAGATTAGTCGTAGAGATGTGGTTTGAATAACATCAAATTTTTTTAGTTGATTTTTATTTTTGCTGTTTCATAGCAGATGCATCCGTATTCGAGTTTGCTTCTTATTAATGTCTGATATAAATTTAGAACAATTTTAGTATCTGAACCCAATCTATAACTAGATAAAACTCTTAGTAAGTTTATTATTTGTTGACAGGATTTGATTAAATTGTTGATATGCGTCCATGTGAGTTGTGAGTTAAATTTTACACCCAAAAATTTGATTTCGCGGACTTGTTTCAGAGAATGACCATTTAGATACAAGTTTAAGTTCTATTCTGCTCTTCTTTTGTTAAACATTATTACTTTAGTCTTCTCAGTTAAACTAGTTAAATGTTCTCTGAAAAATTTGCTTAGCTAATTCTATATTTTTACTTTTAAAATATATTACTAGATCATCAGCAAAAAGATTAGCTTTTACGGGAAGCTATTATGTGGTTTGTTATATTATTTATTGCAATTAAGAATAATAGTGGACTTAAGGCCGATCCATAAGGAATTCCATTATGGAGTGATTTTAATATGTTGACATGAATCCGTTCATTTTTACTTGTATGGACCTGTTTTAAAGAAAGTTTTTAGTGAAAGCGAAAAAGTTACCATCTATTTTCCAGCTTTTCATAATTTTGAGGATATAATGCGTCCATGTTGTTTTGAAAGCTTTTTTGATATCGAAAAATACTGCGATTACTTTTTGTTGATTGGTAATTGCTTTATGAATTTCGGATTCTAATGCAACAACAATGTTATCAGCTGTCGATCTGTCTGAACGGTATCCGCTTTGTATTGGAGTAAAAAGTTTTTTTCTTTTCCAAGTGCCATTTCAGTCTTTTACTTCATATTCTTTCCATTGCTTTGCAAATGTTACTGGTGTGAGATATTGGACGATAGGAGGATGGTTAGTTTTTTGGCTTATTCATTTTAAAAAAGGAATTATAATAGCTTGACGCCATATTAAAGGAAACGTTTTATTTGTGTAAATATTGTTAAAGATGTCAACTCAAATATTATTTACTGTTTTAGGTAGTTTCTCAATAAATATTGTTAGAATATCATCAGGTACTGGAGAAGTTTTTTTAGCATTGCCTAGGCTTTCGTTTAACTCGTCTAGTGTAATCGGTATATTGAGAGGACATAAAATATCTTCTATTTTGATTTGTGACAATTCGGTTTTCTTTTTGTGTTTTAAGAATGTAGAGTTGCATTGATCATTGCTCGAATATAGTTGATAGTGATCAGCTAAGGTATCTACAATATCTAGTTTATCCGAAGTAATTATGTTATCTGTAGCAATGGTGGTGATATGATTAATTTTGGTTGTACCTTTTATTTTCCTTATTTTCTGCCAAATATCGCTTATTGGTGTAGATGAATTTATCGATGAGACATATTGGCCCAGCTTTCTTTTTTAGATTTTTCGATTAGAAATCTGGATCTGGCTCTAAACGCTCTTAATCTAGTTAAGTTAGTTTAGGAATTGTGTTTTTTCAATATATTAAAGGAGTGTTTTGTTTGTTTCAAAGAAGTTTCTATTTCGATATTCCACCAAGGTAGAGATGCTTTTGTGGTAGCTTTAGTTTTTCCAATCGCTTCTCTGGCTGAATCTATTAGGATATCATTAAAATTTGTTATTGTGATGTTTATTTTTTCTAATATTTTGAAGTCTTTCATTTGTTCAGTTATTAAACTAGTGTACTTTTCCCAATCCGCTGACTTTAATTTCCATGTTTCATATGGTTATGTATTAATGTTTGTGTCTTTAATAGAAGTAATCAAAATTGGTAGACGGTCGTTGTCAAATAAGTGTGAAAGTGTATTCCACTCAAGTAGTGATGTTAAAGTTGAATTATTCTTCTAATTTCTATGTCGTTTCCTTGTATTGAAACGGATTTGTGATTATGTAGTAATTTTTCTAATATTATAGTGATACTGAGATGAATGCATACTCTGTTATTTGAGATTCTGGACGCAAAGATGATATTTTTTGGTTTTACTAAAGTTCCTATTGCTGTTATGTATTCGTGTATTTTTATATCCGATATTGATCACAAAACAATTGCTTCGTCTTTGGATGGAAAGTTAAAGTTGCTTACGGCATTAGAGTAGGTTAATGTTAAAGAAGAGGTTGGTACTGAAGATGTTAATAATGATTTGGTGATTACTGTGTCAGTTTTTAAATTGGTAGCCATTTTAAATTTTTATTTTCTTCATTTAATAGTAGGTAATATTACTCGAGCCGCTACTGACTTAAGGAATTAAGCCAGCTTATCGGCGTTTTTATTTGAAATAAAAATAGATCTTCTGTTGTTTAGTTTTCAATAAAATCCGTTAAATGGTTTTATGTGAATCAAATAAGAATTGTACTTACAACTTTTCTCTTCTGTAACTAGAAAACACTTTAGTTTTACTCTTAGTACAAACTTGTATTTAAATTTTTGTTACAAACCAATAAGAAACGCGTTTTATTCAGAGCTGAAATTATCGACACTTTACTAACGAGTAAAATTTTCAAGTCCAATGATAAAACTTGTTTAAAATAAAGTAAATAAATAAAGTTGGAAATAAAATAAAAATAGCAATATCTTGTATACAGTTAATGTAATAATACAATCTTTAGATCAACAACTTAGATTATAAGTATATTAGTTAGGCACTTCCAATCACAAAAAACATAAAACATATAATAATATGTTTATTATGTGATATTATGTGAGATACCCAATTACGAGAATACCCAATTATTACAAAATGTACAGTACAGATTAAAACCTATTATGGCACTAATAAGATAATTTACGATAAAGGAGACAGATATTAAAAATTATCATTATGTCAAAACTAAATAAACAGTCATGATAAGATACAATAACATAAACAAAACTCAATAATATAAAAAGTAAACAAATTAGTTAATCAAATAAAAAATATTAGTATGAAAATAAAAAATAGTAAAATTACAAACTTTCATAAAAACCTCTGTAATAACCAGGATTATGATTACTATTCAGTAACGAAAGTAGATCCTGTTTTTCCTTTCGGCTAAACCAGGTCTTATATCGAAAGCTTTCTTAAGGCGGAAGGTAAAATCACTCTTCTTTTTTATTACAACAGCCCTTTTGAACACTTTGGCGACGAATGAAGTTTTAAAATATAATGCTTGGAGCTATTTTTCACGACTTTAAATAATTTTATCTCAGTCATTTTAACGGTATTTTTTTTATCGTCTCTCTGTAGTACAAAATTCAATTGATTGGAAGCAGCTTTCCAGTCCCAAATATCATCATAACACATCTCATTCACATGCATACGCTCGGATTTCTTTCTGGTGGCTTTTATTGCACCAATGAATCCTAGGAGTATAGATAGGTCCAGGCCTTTTTGTTTGGCGTTCGATTTGTGAGTGAACCGAGTCACCCTCGTTTTAAGTATGGCCTTTAATAAGATATGTATGGGTTATTGTTTTAATATTAGGGTATTTTTGAACAGCATATAAATACATAGCCATCAAAAATTTATTCTTTTGTCCAGCACAGTTGTCTGAATAAAACACAACGTCAACTGGCTTTTCCCTATCCGAAATTTTCTGAATTTATTTAATAACGCATGTTGCAATCTCATTAACACCTCTATGTGCCTGAGATTCGTCCCACACATAACTTTCTACAATATGAGTTTTCAGATCATAAATTGTTAGGTTTAGAACATTTAATTTTGACTTATAATAAAACACAGACATTTCTCCCTTTGGGCATTGAAAAACGGATTGTAAGTCGTATACCGTGACTATTATATCCTCATCGTTCTTATCCTTCTCTTTCTCTAATCGGGACATTGTTTTTCTTCCTGGTGTTGTAGATAAACCACATGTAGCAGTAGCCTTCGCCATTAGCCATAATAAATACCGTAAAATTATAAGTCGAAAATTTCAGTTTGTAGTAAGTAAGGCCAATATTGCATTTTGGTACAGGTAGGATTTGTTCCAAATCGAAAACGATGCTGCACATATTTTCCTATTTAGGTTAACTTCTTCTTTATCTGCATTTTTTAATTGTCGAGCAACCTCCTTGTTTCTAATATGTGACTGGTATTCTTCTTCCATTTCATATTTTTTTCCATTGTGCTTTCTGTATATATCTTTTTTAGGGATGAAAAATGATAAATTGTATTCAGTCTTAACTATTATTCTGTACATACTTTCAGTCATACGTTTAATATTCTTTTCTTCACAATATTTAAGATAGAGACCATACATCTTGGTTATGTTAAGTGTCGAAGGCAAAAAAAGTTTAGACGTATTTTTCCGATAGTAGTGGCTTTCGACAGTTTCAAATAGATTAATATGGTCTCTTATTGACTCCTTGACAGAATCATCTAGTTTAGAGTTTTTACATACTTTACCTCGACGATCTTCAGAAACTGTACCCGTACTTCCAATTTTTTTTATAACTGTTTTAACAACTTAGGCACTAATTCCTAATGTGTTTAAAAAAGGTTTTACATACAACCGTTTTCTGTCCACATATAAAAAATGTATTTGTAAGAAAATAACCGTTTTCTTTCTTTAATTTTTTCTGTGTTGCCTTTATTTTCCATATTATTTTCCTCATCGCTCTCCTTCTTTTCACTCATTTCTCTCAAGCGTGTTCTGACCTTTTCTGTCAAATCTACATTGTTTGCAATGAAGTCACGTTGTCTGGTAATGTCTCCTAGTTGCCAATAACTTTAAAAAATCTACGTTCTTTCTTCTTCTGAAATCTTTTCGCATCATTTATTTTTACAATTAGTGCAAGCATTTTTCTGCTGTTTCTTTGCATGAACGTTTCCTTTCCAATCAGCTTACTGTTCACCACGATTACGGAAAGCCTTAATTTTATTTCTCCTCCATTGACTTGGGTTTCTTTGTCAATTGCGTGTGTTTAACTGCTTAGATGTCACCGATAAGCCATGATTATCACAATCTAATAAACTTTCTTTATCTACTAGATCTTGATATTGAAATGGGTAGTTTTCTATTTTTGGCTTATAATCAGGATCATTACTATCATTATCAGAAGCAAATTATTGGATCTACTTCAGATTCAGAGAGGAGTCTTTTCGTCCTTTAAAATATTAAGTTCATTTAGGGGCACATCTCTACTTCGAACTGATTGAAAATTTGAGCTATCTTTTGTGTTGGAGTAAAGAATTTTATCCAGTATATTACCTGACTGATGTATTGGCATGACAGGATTACTATGAAACAAATATGTTGATATTTCCGAAGGAACTAAGAAAGAAGGGGGACTTAATATAACACTTTCTTGCATTAGTCGAGCTAATATATTAGTATATAGTACATAGATTTTATTAAAAATTAAATTTTCTAAATATTACCTAGTTCTGCGTTTTTATCTGAAATTATATGTGAGGCCAATAGAGGTGGATCTTGCAACAATGCCTTTTTATTTATTAGCTGAGTGTTACTTTCATTTACTTTTTCATAGGGAAATTCTACAGTTAAATCGAAAAATTAGAAGAGTGACTGAATTAAATAGACTTTTCTGTGCTTTACCTGTTCTAGAAGTTTCTTCGTTTTTCTTATTAATTATTAAAGAAGGTAACGATTGCAACTTAGTTAGTTCAGCTGCACTTCCTTTATATAGATTTTCGATGTCTACATTAAAAAAAAATATGAATTATAATTACCTGTTAAAATTTATTAAGCTAATTTTTCCTCTTACTTGTTTTTAGAGTATATTCAATTTTTTTGTTCAGAGACAACATTATCTTCTGAGTTCTGGAAGTCATTGTAAACATATAATTCAAATATTAATATCGATTTATTTTATTTCGATACAATGAAGAACTAACCTATGTCCGCAATTAATTAATACTTATTATTTCGAAAATTGAAAGCAGAACTAGTCTATGTACAAACTAAATAAGGACTTAGTATAGATCACCTAGCATCATAGCAATTGCAGGCAAAACATGATATTTTTAATGTACATAAAAAAAGTGAAAGAACTTGCAGGTACACAAAAACGTAAGCAGCCAAATACCCTGTATAATGTCAACGGAAACATAATAACAGAACTAGAAGAACAGTTGAAGACATGGAAAAACTATATTGAAGAACTCTTTGCAGATGATAGACAACAATCTGAGCTAAGTAACATACAAGGAGACAAAGGTCCAGAAATAACGGAAGAAGAAGTAATGTACGCACTAAAAAGAATGAAAAATGGTAAAGCCCCAGGTCCAGATAAAATACCAACGGAAATCCTTAAACTAATAGAAAAAGACTCGATTCACATTTTAGTTAAACTTTTCAATAGCATTTATACATCAGGAAAAATACCACAAGAATGGCTTTTATCCACCTTTGTTACTATACCAAAAAAGATAAATGCCAAACAATGCAGTGATTACCGTACAATCAGTCTGATGAGCCATGTACTGAAAATATTTCTGAAAATTATACCTCTAGAGTACACAGAAAACTGGAAATGGCCATCAATAATACCCAGTTTGGATTCCGAAATGGACTTGGAACAAGAGAGGCGTTGTTTGCACTGAACGTTATGTCTCAAAGATGTCTTGACATAAATCAAGATGTATTCATGTGTTTCATAGATTACAACAAGGCATTTGATAAAGTACGGCATGATCACCTAATCAGACTCCTGACAGAAAAGAATTTAGATAAACGAGACATCCGACTAATAGCAAATATGTACTACAATCAGAAAGCAGTAGTGAGAGTAGAGAATAATACCATTGAAGAAATTGAAATAAAGCGAGGTGTGAGACAAGGGTGTATACTGTCACCAACCCTGTTTAATCTCTATTCTGAAGACGTAAGGAATAGAACACTCTCTGAGCAATCCGTAGGTATTAAAATAAATGGTGTTAGATTAAACAATCTGAGATTTGCCGACGACACCGTTCTGATCGCAGAAACACTTGAAGAGCTACAGACATTGGTGAATAAGATAGCAGACTGCAGCGAAGAATATGGACTATCTTTGAACATAAAGAAAACTAAATTTATGGTAATATCGAAATCAACACAAAATGTCCAAAATTTATATTTACACAATGAAATTATCGATCGATTTAGCAAATACAAATATTTAGGCACTTTTATAAATGAAGACAACGATAGCTCAGCAGAAATAAAAATAAGAATAGAAAAAGCCAGATCCATATTCACTAAAATGAAGAGAGTGTTCTGCGGAAGAGATTTGAGCCTTGAAATGAAACTTCGCCTGATGAGATGTTACGTACTTTCTGTGCTGTTCTACGGAATGGAGTCATGGACGTTGAAAAAGATTGATACCAAAAAATTAGAGGCATTTGAACTGTGGATGTATCGCAGAATCCTGAGAATATCATATCATGGACCGAGAGAGTCACAAATGTCGAGGTCTTGAGAAGAATGAATAAAGAAAAGGAAGTCATATTTACGATCAAAAAACGAAAACTGCAATACTTGGGACACATTACAAGAGGCGAAAGATATGAACTGCTTCGAATAATTATGCAAGGGAAAATAGCAGGAAAAAGGTCCATAGGAAGAAGACGAAACTCCTGGCTAAAGAATCTACGGGAATGGTATAGCTGTAGCAGCAACGAATTGTTTTGGTCAGCAGTTTCGAAAATACGTATAGCCCTGATGATCACCAACCTTCGGAACGAAGATGGCACTTGAAGAATAGATCACCTCTAAAAGTTACTTCTGCACTGAGAGTTAATACGATGTTAATCCGATCTATATAGACATTTGAAATAACAAAAATTGCCGGAAAGCCAAATTTTAGTGAAGAGATAGGGTATACCATAACAAATAAAGTTTTAAAAGTCCCCATCGATTTCATGTGTGCAACAAAAGTTATTCGGGGTCAAAGGTCAAAATTTGAGATTTTTTGGATTTTTTTTGAAAACGTTAAGTTTTATCAAAAAAAAAACTTAAACCAAAGTTGTAGATCTTAAAATTTTCTACAAAAATAGTTTTTACGATTTTTTTCCTAAGAGTTGCCATTCCTGAGATATCGCGATTATAAGTCACATATTACATGATATACATACGTTTCCACACCACCTATGAGGTAGTGTACTCGGCGCGTTTTTTTACCGTGGTTTTCCCTGTAGGTCTACTCCACTAACTGTTTTAACAATTTTAGAATAATTTAAGGAAACAATACTGGTCAAGTTGTAGATATTACCTTATTATTGATATTGCTATTAATTATTAGGTTAACTAATGTTTTGATTTCTTTAGATATTTTAATCAGATTCATATCTTGAAAGTCTACTTCAACAGTCAAGTCTTCTTCGATTTCATCTTCTTCCTCTCCCTCTTGCTGGTTGTTCAAAAATTGTTTAAATGTGACTGAGTCATTGGTCTCTTCATTAAAATTACAGGAGTCTTCCTCTGTTGTACTAAACTGGACATTTGAGCAAGACTAACCTTGCCAATCGGTACACGCTAGAGAACAAAGTAACCCGACTTTTTAAAATCCACATTTGGCACTGCAACCTTTTTGCAATTGCAAAAAATAGTGCTAAGGAGTTTTTCTGGAGCAGGTGGGAGTAAGGTTTTAATCGGTTCCAGAGTATTATGTTCTAATTTCCAACCCCAGTCTTCTGGATTCAGTTCATTGCCTAGCCAGGTTTGAACTTGATAATATACTCGATACAAATTAATGTTGAAAAGCAGATACTGATGTTGGAGGAAGACATGCTAGTTGTACTTGTTTCTTGTTTCGCGTATTTTTTACAAAAGTTAAGTATCCGTATTTATCAAGAAAACTATTTTTTTTTTGGAGCTCCATAAACCGCAAGAAGAAAACGAATTCCTTTCGTAATTATTGTTTGCGGTGTGGAATTAAGTTCTGTAAGAACTTTACAGAAGTCAGTCAAACCTTTTTTTGAATAATTTAAGTACTGACGTTTTGCCCTTTTTGTACATTGCTAGCGTAGTCTCAGTAGTGTTATGAATTTCCAATCTCTCTTGTAGATTCTAGACCTCAAAATATTATGATTCTGCCAAACATGTCCTAGACAAATATTGCTGGTTTCCGAGATACCGGATATTTAAAGTTTAAGTATGGATTTTAATTTTTGCAATAATTTTGTATGTTTTCACGATTTCTATGTAAAAATGGACAATTTATTTAGTTGAACTGAACCTTATTACGGACAATACTGTAGCCATTGTTAAGAATAGACAATCTGTTCTTTTTTAAACAATGGTATAGCCAAATGTGTTTCAAGGCCACGTGGATAGAGGAAATTTAGTTTGGGACTGACTATCTTTTGAAGAAATATTTTCAGAATAATATAATATATAAAAGATTCACAAATAGGCATTTATACTTGTCTTAAGTGCATGATATGTATATACGTGATGTGCATATAATGTATAATGTAACTTTTAAAATCGCGATATCTCAGAAATGGTAACTGTATCAGAAATGGTAAAAAAAATTGTAACAACTATTTTTGTAGATAATGTTAAGATCTACAGCTTTGATTTGAGTTTTTTTTTATAAAACTTACCGTTTTCGAGAAAAATCCAAAAAATCTCAAATTTTGACCTTTGACCCCGAATAACTTTTGTTGCACACATGTTACACAATTTTTGTCATTTGCCAACTATTTTGATGTCTAAGTTGACCGGATTAATGTGCATACTTGGGATAGTATAGAAAATTGTCATTGGGTGGGGAAGGCATGGCAGCACGATAGCCTAGTTCTGCACTCATATTCGACAGTCTGCATTAACCCTAGAAAGATACTCTGCGTAAAATGGATGCATGCGTTTTGTAAGTATTGCTCTCTCTTTCTAAATAGCGCGAATCTGTCGCTGAGCTTTTAGGACATCTCAGTCGTCGTTAGGAGCTTCCACGATACGTAGTTGTCGCTAAGGTAAGTGTCACCCATTTTGAAATATAACGACTGCCTGAGTCAAAACTACCCATGATTATCTTTTACGTGACTTTTAAGATTTTGATTTATATAGTAATTGTATTACTTTTTCACGTTTTTAGACTTATTATATATTGTTGTTTTTTTATAGGTATTGTGACTATAGTATACTAGAATGGCAAGTAGAAATTGAGATGATCGTATCCTGGCCGCTCTTTTACAAAGTGATGATGATCTTCCTAGTGAGGATTCCGGTAGTGAAGTAGCAGACCACGAAAGTGAAGATGATGTGCAGAGCGATATAGAAGAAGCTTTTGAAGCTGAGATGAGAGATGAACAGCCGACGCCAAGTGGAAATGAAATCTTAGATGAACAAGGTATTAACAACCAGTCTCTTCACTAAGTTCTTCTTCCGACCGAATCTTAGTCTTACCACAAAGAACTATTAGAGGTAAGAATAAACATTGCTGGTCGACTTCGAAGTCCACGAGGCGTAGCCGAGTTTTAGCACAGAATATTGTTAGATCTCAAAGAGGTTCCACGCGCATGTGCCGTAATATATTTGACCCCGTCTTATGCTTCAACTTGTTTTTTACGGACGAGATGATTATGGAAATAATAAAATGGACAAATGCAGAGATATCACTGAAACGACGGGAATCTATGACAGGTGCTACATTTCGTGACACGAATGACGATGAAATCCGAGCTTTATTTGGTATTCTGGAAATGACGGCAGTAAGAAAAGACAACCATATGTCCACCGATGAGCTGTTTGATCGATCTTCGTCGATGGTGTACGTATCTGTGATGAGTCGTGATCGTTTTGATTTTTTGATACGATGCATTAGAATGGATGACAAAACTATACGGCCCACACTACGAGAAAACGATGTATTTACTCCTATTCGAAAAATATGGGATATGTTTATATATCAATGCACACGTAATTATACTCCAGGGGCTGACTTGACGATAGATGAACAGTTACTTGGCTTTAGAGGGCGATGTCCGTTTAGGATGTATATTCCAAACAAGCCAAGTAAGTATGGCATAAAAATCCTCATGATGTGTGATAGTGTTACAAAGTATATGATAAATGGAATACCTTATTTGGGAAGAGGAACCCAGACCAATGGTGTACCCCTCGGTGAATACTACGTGAAGGAGTTATCAAAGCCTGTGCATGGTAGTTGTCGTAATATTACGTGTAATAACTGGTTTACCTCAATCCCTTTGGCAAAAAGCTTACTAAAAGAACCGTATAAATTGACTATTGTGGGAACCGTGCGATCAAATAAACGCGAAATACCGGAAGAACTGAAAAACAGTCGCTCTAGGCCAGTGGGTACATCGATGTTTTGTTTTGACGGACCTCTTACATTGGTCTCCTATAAACCGAAGCCAACTAAGATGGTTTACTTATTATCATCTTGTGATGAGGATGTTACCATCAATGAAATTACTGGTAAACCGGAAATGATTATGTATTATAATCAGACAAAAGGCGGAGTCGACACACTAGACCAAATATGTTCTCTTATGTCCTGTAATAGGAAGACTAACAGATGGCCTATGGCTTTATTGTATGGAATGATAAACATTGCTTGCATAAACGCTTATATAATCTACAGCCACAATGTTACCAGCAAAGGTGAAAAGGCTCTAAATCGCAAAAATTTCATGAAAAACCTTAGCAAGGCACTGTCTGTCATCGTCGTTTATGCGTAAGCGTTTAGAAGCTCCTACTTTGAAGAGATATTTGCGCGACAATATATCTACTATGATATCGCAAGAAGTGCCTGGTACATCAGAAAACGACACTCAAGAGCCAGTAACGAAGAAACGCATTTACTGTACTTATTGCCCTTCAAAAATAAGGCGAAAGGCAAATGCATCGTGCAAAAAATATTCAAAAGTTATTTTTCGGGAGCATAATATTGATATGTGTAAAAACTGTTTGTAACGAATTTTTATGTAACTATATTCCTATTATATATAAGATATATTTATTATTTCTTTTATAATACAAAATGTCTTAATATTATAGTAAAAGTAAGTTTTATTGTGTAAGGAAGAATGTTCCCAAATTTTGTTAATGTATAACAGAAGTTTAGTTTTTGATTTTTTTTTTAATAAATAAATATAATATAAATAAATTCTTTGTATTATTTATTATTTGTATATGTGAGTAAATATTAAATTGCCGTACAGTTTATTCAAATTAATGTATAAACCTCGACATATTGGCATGCGTCAATTTTACGCATGATTATCTTTTATGTACATCACAATATGATTATCTTTCTAGGGTTAAAGGAAATAGCGTTAATAGTCAATTTTTGACAAAAATGGACTTATGCTAGTATACTTCATTCACAATTATAAGAACTGACTTATGCAGAATTTAAAAGTATCCCGCTGATAAAGTCGAAGCCATAAAGGGATTTGCCTCTTCAGGTAAATAGTAAAAAGGGCCGGCTTAAAAAGGGCTAAATAATTAAGGGAAAAAATACATAAACTAATGGAGTATTAGAATTAATTAATTATTATATTTTCTGTCTCGATTTTTTATTAAATATATCCAAATTTTGAAAGTCATAAACAATTTTTGTTTTGTTAAAAAAATTGCAAGTGAAATAATAAAATGGTGAAGTGAAAATTAAAATGAATTAATGTAGATATATACATATAGCTAAATATGATTATATATTATACTTCATGTAAGGAAAGAAGTGTTTTAATTGTTAGTAAGGTATAAAGTATGTCTGAAAAAGTTGGCAACAAATGGGAAATTTCTTTATTATTAATTTCATGAAAAAAACTATTCTTTATAAACATTTCTGCATTTCATAGAAATCAATAATCAATAATCAAATTTATAAAAGTTTAAGTGGTATACACCGAAAATCAAAAATATTGATTTATGCTTAAAAGTGAAGTGCTTTTAAATTTAGATGCAGCATAAAATGTTATTTTAATTTGGTTGTAGGATTTAAAAATTATTTTTAAATTTACCTTCATGGCCTTTTAATGATGTATCGGTAGGTGCATTAATTTTTAATTTTATTTCTAATTTACCTTATTCAATATACAAAATCAACAAATGTAAAAGTATTTTTTTATTTACTTTTTACTTTAAATGTATTATTTAATTATTAGAAGGCCATGAATCTAAACTTGGACATAATTTTTAATAGCTACAAACATTTTAAAATTACATTTTGTTGCATATCTAAATTTCAAATCACTTTCCTCTTCAGTATTAATTAATAATTTTGATTTTTCCTATCTACCACTTAATATTTTATAAGATTATCTGTTAATGATTTCTATGTGATGCATAACCTTTAATGAAGAATAATTTTTTTTTCGTAAAATTATTAATAAAGAATATTTCCCATTTTTTGCCAACTTTTCAGACATGAAACGGAAACGGAAAACTTAAACATAACAAGTCAACATGAATAAATATGAACCTTTTAAAACGAGTAAATCGGTACTCACCGAAGGGACCTCAGACGTTCAGATACAATTAGCGTCTCTTTGTAAAGACAATGAAGTCAACTTTACCAAAGTAACAAGACATTTACTTAACACAGACAATACACAGTACTCCCCTGAGTTAGTGATAAGTTATAGTCTAAAAAAATCATTATGAAATTGACTGGCCAGTGTGAAAACTAGTGCCAATAAAACACAAAACACACACAAAACATTTTCTTCGTTGAGACTTAAAATAATGATTAATAACAATAATTATGGGAAATTTTTATGTTTATAAAAAGAGTTTTTTGACATTATGCTTGAATGATAATATTTGATCTGATTATATATACCTATATACAGTCGTGCTATGCTTGGCTATTATGCCGGTCCTGGCAGTTTTGGTAGCTGTGATAATTATACAACAATAAAGTATTTACAACAATAGAGGCATTATTCAGTTTTACAGCTGTTATTAAAATAACTTTTATAATGAGACAATAAATTTCTGGATACAGTATACTGCATTCAATGAGCGAAATGACAAAGTAGCTGATGTCCTAGTTTATTCTATTCTCCAAATTTATTGGATATATATTATTGTTATTGTTCCATATTTTATTTGCTTTGTTATGTTTAATATTACATTCTTAAATTATATTATAAACATTTGTTAAAGTAAACATTTTTAGTATTGCTTTAAATCAATTTTTTTTATTATATATTTTAAACACAAATAAATGCTGTGATAAGAAGAATTCTACTGTTCATACCATTCCGTGACAGGTATATTAAAATGCCGAGTGGTCAATTAGTTATAGCAGTCAAAAGCGAAACAAAAAGTGTAAGCCAACACTGATTGATTACAATAATTATTCAAAGGAACATTACGAGGGTGCGATAACTTTACCATAAATTTGAATTCCGGTTTCAACGACTCGGATTGCCTAAATCTAAGAATAATAATTTTAAATTACATTACTTTCCTCCTACGCAGAACTCCAGAATTGACATAACTCCTTTTAATCATTTTTCCTAATTTTGTCTTCCATCTGGAGATAATAATTGATACAAAAAATATCTACCCTGGAATTACCATAAAGCATAAATCGTTTCTTTTTATTTGAGTGAATATTTGGTGAATGAAGACATTTTTCGTAAAATAATTTATAAAACGAATTATTCAATTTCAAGGTGATCTTAAAAGAGGAACCCTGTTATTACATTATTTTTATAGGAACCGTATAATTCATATTAACAAGTTAACTGCCGTGCCGGGACCATAGGACCGGCACCACAATCCTATTTTTAATGCAGCTTACAAGGCTACCGGCATAACTAACTGTGTACAAAACCTACCTATGTAATGGCCCGACACAGCCTGTGCAAATATACTGCACGGGATATTTTTAATGGTAAAATTTTTTTTAAATAAAAATGATATAAAAATTAAGCTTAAAATTTACTTTTATTATGAAATAATGTTTACAAAAACATTACATTTTATATTTCATGTACCTATGTAACAGTATGAAACTTATTAAAATATTGTAAACACAAGAATGGTGTTCCTTCACACTCTTTACACTGTGTAGTAACTTTTTTAGTTTTTTCCTTTGTCCATACGACCTTCATTTTTCACCATAGTGATGGGATTTGCTGAACTGCTACAACAAAGCAACTTTTCAATTTCTTTGCAAAATTCAACCACATCTATTTTGTTACCAGTAACCTGCACATACAAAATGTATGCATTCACTACTAAAGTATTAAATAATAGCTCTATGGCTATTTTTCTGTACCACTTAACAGATTTACGTAGTGGACTGGAATATGCTGTCATAACATCTGATAAATCAACTTCAGCTTTGCCTGTATTGTAAGTTAAAACCATTTTTGGTTTTACTACAGAAGTTCCTTATTTTCTTTGTACATTTTCAATTTCAATCGAATGGCAAGTAGACAGCATCAACACCTTACGTTTATCCCTCCAATTTAGATAAGTTATTCCTCTGCTATTCTCCATAGCTGCTACTTCACCTACTTTTGGTTTTTTGTTAGCTACTTCTTTTGGTATTAATTTTCTGTTTCGTCTGATTGTTCCTATAAGATGTATATTTCTGTCTAGCAGTTTGTTTGCTAACTCTATACTGGTATACCAATTATCCGTACAAACAGTTCTATTCGCATCGAATATTGGTGTGTGCATAACTTCATAACAACGCCTAAAGGGGTAGTTTTTTTTTGTTCTAAGTTTATACTAGCGTATATTTCTAAATTATATGTATAACCATTTTTACAACACAATTTAAAAATTTTAATTCCATATTTGTGTCTTTTTTGCTTGTTGTACTCTTTTATCAGTAGCCTGCCTCTAAAAGGCACCATTGATTCGTCCGCACACACAATTTCTCTAGGTACGTAAACTGATTGATAGTTTTTTTTAAATAAAGTTTACTAAATTATTTATTTTGTGTAATCTGTCTCCTTCTATATATTCCTCATTATTTGAAAAGTGAATTGAAAACTGCTGCCGGCGGAGACATCAAACTTTGACACGATCAAGTTGGTGCCAATCCTTACTATTACAGATTTAATAACATTTTCCATTATCCCATCAGCTTCCACATTTTCTTTTTTATTTTCAATACATGGCCAATAGCGTTTTTTCAATTTGTAGGATGTATACAATCTAAACTGGTCTGTAATAGGCGCTGAACATCGCCAATTTTAAATGTGACGTTCTCTCGGGTATCATATCGCTTCATTTGAGCCAGAATTAATTCAAATGAAGTCAACTCGCAATGGTAAGGTGGAAGTCTTAAAACAGTAATACAGTGAAGTCTAGCCATTAAATTAATAGCATATTGACGATATCTACCACGATGCTCCCTGATTATTGCCATTGACTATATCCTCTGTAAATGAAATACATTTTTCTCGTAGCCAGCTCTGCATGATAGATTTTCTATCAGTCATCGTTTGAATGCGTTTATCAAGGCAGTGTGATAAGATGCATTATCCAATACAATGACAGAGTTACTATCTGCACGCTAGAGAATATTCTTGAATCACTTCTTAAATTATATGGAGTTCATGTCTTCACGATAGTTCCAAGTTTTCTTCGATATAAAAACAAGAATACAATTTTAAAGAAAACCAGTATCGCTGCCAATATGAGCGACAGTTAAGCACTGGCCCATTCCTGAGCTTGTACATTTTTACTGTTGTATCTTTCCAAAATTTAGACGACTGTATGTCCGGTGTTAACTAAGGCGTCCGGCGTTAACAAATTTTTCGATTTGCCGAACAATATTTCCGAATTAAGCGTAGATAATTGCCTCGCCATGATATAATTTCCTCCTTATCTGTTAACATGAAATTCAGACATAGTTTTGTATTTTGAAAGTTAAGATCTTGTAAAGCTTTTCATAATAATTCTCGTAGATTTGAGAGTTCGAGCCCTATTTACAAGAAAAATGAATGTATAGTTCTGAGGAGGATGTTTTCAGGCTTCATCCAACTTAAGAGGTTTTCGTCAGCGCTGATGTGCACTGATTTAAAATCATTAGTTAGTTTTTTCTCGCGCACAATACGTTTAACTGTTGCCACTGATACTCCTGTTAAAAAAATACAGCGACTAGCAACTTCCATTGAAGGTAGTGTTTTTTTGTCGATCACATACCTTCCGGATAATCTGTCTTCTGAGACGAGTCTATGACTGCATGTCATCAATTTTAACCTAATATTTTGTCTTACTTCAAAATAAAAAAAAAAACGACTAGAAAATAAGTACGAAAATTATTAAGAAAAAGCAATCGAACACAAATTTAACAGTTGATGCTATAAAAACAACGATAAACACTGATTGCAAAAACTCTTCGCATGTTTTAAATAACATTTTTGACGATTGATTAATTATTTACCTGTTATGCAATTCCCACTAAGATATTATCCAGACCATTTAATTTTTAATAATTACCAAAAATTTAATACAATCACTAGTATGAATTTTACAGTAGTGCTAACTTTGCCGTCGCAGCACATATTTACTTAACGTCGATAACAGTTTTAAGATAACATGAATCAATTTTCAATACTGTATGTGGATTTAAGAAATTCCTTCGGTAAAAGCTTTTATCATAGGAAGTTACGTACCTATACTGCCATAATAGTAAGGTAAGATCGGGTAATTACGAAATTCACAGAACGACAAAGGCACTAACAGAGACATGATAGAATTAATTTATAATAAAATAATTCAATTCAAAAAAAATTATGAAATAACGTCAGGTGGCCTTGACGACAGCAGTAAGCTTATAAAAGCGCAGTTGCCACAATCACCTTAATGTATATTACCTATATCCAGCTGAAAGATTTACGCGCTGTATATGTATATATATTTTAAAAAAATCTCCAGGCCCAGGCGGAATACATCCAGAGTTGATTAGATATGGATCATCAAAACTGTTTGAGATGATCCGAAAATTATTCGAAAGATGCTTAAACGGAGAAGAAGTTCCAGAAGAATGGAGACAATCGTATATCTCTCCAATACACAAGAAATCGCAGTGATTGCTACTATAGGCCGACTATACTCAAAAGTACTACGAAACCTGATAGAAAATGATATCAAAGACAAACAACCCGAAGAACAAGCGGGATTTAGGGCCGGACGCTCCACTATGGATAATATCTTCACATTAAAAATTGCAATGGAAAAACGAGTGCAGAGAAATAGAGAAACTCATATAGCTTTAATAGATTTAAAAAAAAGCATATGACAGTGTAACGATCTCCCAACTATGGATAGAAATGGGTAACTTGAAAATAAACCCAATTCTTATTAACGCCACTCAAAAATATTACGAACAAAACTTTGCGAGAATTAAAATGGGACAAGAAATCACCTCTCCTTTTCAAACAACAAAAGGACTACGACAAGGCTGCTGTCTGTCACCCACCTTATTTAAAATCTATTTGGACAGATTCTTAGTGAAATGGGTAAAAAAATGTAGAAACATGGGAATAACGGTGGAAGAAAAAAAGCTATATACACTTTTCTTTGCGGATGACCAGGTAGTAATTGCCGAAGACAGCTACGATCTTAGCTATATGGTAAGAAAACTGCAAGAAGAATATGAGGTGGCAGGTCTTAACATGAATATGACAAAATGTGAATATCTCTCAGTGGGAACAGATGAAATATGTGACCTAGTCTTGGAAGACGACAAAATCAAAGGCGTGCAATCCTGCAAATATTTGGGGGTCATTTTCAACAAGAAGGGAAATAGCGCAGATGAAATCAGGGAAAGAATAAACAAGGGCAGAGCAGCGACCCGTGCCTTAAACTCTCTTCTCTGGCAAAAAACAATTCGACGAGAAACCAAAAAACACATTTACGGTAGTATAGTTCAAAGTATTACACTTTACGGTTCGGAAGTATGGGACGTCACCAAAGCTAATAAAAACAAACTTATGACGACAGAAATGGATTATCTGAGACGAAGCTGCGGTAGATCGAAACTGGAGAGAGTTAGAAACGAACAAATAAGGAACGAAATGAAAATGGAGAGAAATATCAATGATGACATAGAAAGAAAACAATTAATCTGGTTCGGACATGTTAAAAGAATGCCAGACTACAAATAGCCTAGGAGAGTACTGGAATGGATCCCTCCTGAAAGAAGAAAGAGAGGACGACCACGGAGAAGTTGGCGCAACGATATTGATGAAGCAATGGCGGCAAGAGACTTAGAGGAGGCAACTGCATATGACAGAAAAAGATGGAAATTGGGGGCGGAGAAGCGGCGACAGCCGTAATAAATCCGTTATTATATTGTATATATATATATATCTTTTACTGCCTCTCCAGGAAGTGCGTGTTGTGTGTTATAATCAGTCAAGTTTAAATTTCCAGAACACTCTCGTTACTGGGATTTCATAAAAGTATACATTATATCAAACTACATAGATCAAATATCATATATTGTATTTTATATTATAATTATTTATAATTAGCACATTGCTTTTTAGTTCATAGTCGGTTTTATTTATATTTTATAACAATATTATGTTAATCGAAGAAAGTCTATAAAATAAACTCAATTTTAGAAATTCCTGGCGGGCCGCAACATGTTTAACATCTGCGTTACATAGATAATTATTGAAATCTTCTTTATGTTATTAACTGTTTCGGTAACTTCCCAAAATCCAGTTTAAGATTTCTACAACCAAACTGTAGGTTTCCAATTAAATTAGGACCTTCTATTTTGCATGATCTTGAGAAATTAATCTTTGTTTTGTGTCAGTTTGTAATAGACTTTAGTGGGTTGTAAACTGCCAATTGATATAATCCTGTTAGTTATACAATTTCGGGCACTTCTCGAATACCAGTTTGACATTACGTTTGCGAGAATCGACAAATACAATTACACAAAAAATTATGTTGTAGGTATAGCGGTATTGTCTCCTTGTATAAATTAAATTCAAATAAAGTTGTAGAATTATAATTCCTAGAATTTATATTTTTTATCTGAGCAGGCATGTCGTAAAAACATTTATTTCTTATATACAGTACAGACTAGACCAAAATTATGGAAAGGGCTAATTATCTCTTAAACGGATGGTCCGAATTGTACACAAAATTAAACGCCAATTCTGCAATATGGAGATTTCAAATTTTATGCTTGTAATGTTGCCAATTTTTCCATTTTTCTGATTTCAATGGACATTTTGATTTCTTTGATACTTAAAGACCTAAAAAAGCGATTGATTTTTTTTACATTGTTGCGTGTCCTTGTATCCTTAGAACGTACATGGGACATATTTGTCCCATTAGTGTTAAATGGTGGGATAAATAAATCAGTAAAGAAACAAACTTATATTCAAAATAAAAAAAGTACATTACACAAAAAAAAACAGTACGTCTTATGAATGATGTGATAAAAAACAACTTTTGCATAGAGGCACATTACACGCTGTACAAGTAGTCGAAGTTCGAGTTTCTGAATTATTTTGTGAACATCTAAAGCACCTTCTCTTAGTAGATATTTGTTGTGGCAAATGGTCTCCAACGTTGATAATTTCTTTCTGTCTTTTCGTATTTTCTATTTTATTCTTTCTTTTGTATTCGTCTTTTTTACTTTTAATTTCGGTCTTCATAGCTGTTCTGCTAGTGGTAACAGAAAATTCAAAAGTGAAAATTTTGTATTATCTTGTTGTATACTTCTTTCAGTTTTATATCCCAGGAAACAAAGATTTTTATGAACACAAGAAGAACATTACTAGAACAAGGGGGCAGAAATAAAATTGAATAAAAAAAAATAAACAAAACTGTTAGAAAAAATATCAAGGAATTTAAACGGAGAGTACAGGAAGAAAAGATAAAGGAAACAATTGAAAAAAATAGAAACATGAAGTGCTTAAAGCAGAACCTAGGAAGCATACAAATTAATAGCATAAAGAACAAAGAAGGGATTGAGACCAACAATATAAAAGAAATTTTACAGATAACTCACGAATATTATACATATATATATATATAATAACGGATTTATTACGGCTGTCGCCGCTTCTCCGCCCCCAATTTCCATCTTTTTCTGTCATATGCAGTTGCCTCTTCTAAGTCTCTTGCCGCCATTGCTTCATCAATATCGTTGCGCCAACTTCTCCGTGGTCGTCCTCTCTTTCTTCTTTCAGGAGGGATCCATTCCAGTACTCTCCTAGGCCATCTGTACTCTGGCATTCTTTTAACATGTCCGAACCAGATTAATTGTTTTCTTTCTATGTCATCATTGATATTTCTCTCCATTTTCATTTCGTTTCTTATTTGTTCGTTTCTAACTCTCTCCAGTTTCGATCTACCGCAGCTTCGTCTCAGATAATCCATTTCTGTCGTCATAAGTTTGTTTCTATTAGCTTTGGTGACGTCCCATACTTCCGAACCGTAAAGTGTAATACTTTGGACTATACTACCGTAAATGTGTTTTTTGGTTTCTCGTCGAATTGTTTTTTGCCAGAGAAGAGAGTTTAAGGCACGGGTCGCTGCTCTGCCCTTGTTTATTCTTTCCCTGATTTCATCTGCGCTATTTCCCTTCTTGTTGAAAATGACCCCCAAATATTTGCAGGATTGCACGCCTTTGATTTTGTCGTCTTCCAAGACTAGGTCACATATTTCATCTGTTCCCACTGAGAGATATTCACATTTTGTCATATTCATGTTTAGACCTGCCACCTCATATTCTTCTTGTAGTTTTCTTACCATATAGCTAAGATCGTAGCTGTCTTCGGCAATTACTACCTGGTCATCCGCAAAGAAAAGTGTATATAGCTTGTTTTCTTCCACCGTTATTCCCATGTTTCTACATTTTTTTACCCATTTCATTTAATGTGAAGATATTATCCAAAGTGGAGCGTCCGGCCCTAAATCCTGCTTGTTCTTCGGGTTGTTTGTCTTTAATATCATTTTCTATCAGGTTTCGTAGTACTTTTGAGTATAGTCGGCCTATAGTAGCAATCACTGCGATCCCTCTATAGTTTTTAGGATCCATCTTTGTGCCTTTCTTGTGTATTGGAGAGATATACGATTGTCTCCATTCTTCTGGAACTTCTTCTCCGTTTAAGCATCTTTCGAATAATTTTCGGATCATCTCAAACAGTTTTGATGATCCATACCTAATCAACTCTGGATGTATTCCGCCTGGGCCTGGAGATTTTTTTAATTTCATTCCCTTAACTGCTTCATTCACTTGTTCTATTGATATTTCGATTCTTCCTTCTACTTCCACTTGTTCATTTGTCTGTTTAAACCTTTCTCTTCTCTCTGTTAATAAGTTCTCAAAATGCTCTATCCATGTGTTCTCTGGTATTCTATTTATTATGACTTGGTTTTTTGTCGTTGTTCTCATCGTTTTTATAGTTCTCCAGGCTTCAGAGCTCTTTGTCCCTCCTATATGGTTGTCTATATAATGGCATTTTTTTTCCCATGTACTATTTTTCTTTTTAACCACTTCTCGTTTGACTTCTTTATTCAAGTTTTTATATTGTTGTTTTGTATGTTCGTCTCCCTGTTGTAATAACTGTAGATATACTTCCTTCTTTCTTTTTATCTTTTCTTCCACTTCTTCGTCCCACCAATATGGTTTATCTACTCTTCGTACCTGTGGCCCTAAGGTTTCTAGCGCTGCGTCTTTCATGCAGTTTTTTATATGTTCGTATTCATCCGTCGTTGATCTGTGTGATTCCTGTAGTTTTTGTGTTAGTCTCCAGGAGTAAAGTAACTGTGTGCTCTCGTTATCTAGATTATCTAAGGTGTACGTAGTTCTCTCTATTTTTTCTCTGTGTTCTTTGTTGATGTCTGTGTGGTTCCTGTCTACGAATGGTGTATATATTTTTCCTATTACCAGGCAGTGGTCCGAGCCGCACTCTGCTCCTCTATTCACCTTTACGTCCTGTACTCTTAACTTAGTTTGTTGTCTTGTTATGAAATAATCTATTATCGATTTTAGACCTCTTGTGTGCTGATACCAGGTGTATTTATGTATGTTCTTGTGGGCGAAAAAACCATTCAAAATCTTTAACTCATATTGTTGGCATATATTTATAAGTCTTTCTCCGTTGTTGTTAACAGTTTCTTCTCCATGCATGCCTACCACTTTACTTTGAACTTGTTTTCCTACTCTGGCATTCAGGTCTCCTCCGCATATAATCTCATGGCTGTTAGGAATTTCGTTCAGGATTTTTCTAAAGTCTTCTTCAAAAGCTTCCTTTTCTTGCACTGAGTAGTCATCATTTACGGCATATACCCCCAGAATTGTTATTTGTGTTCCTCTTAGGAGAACCGTCACTTTAATAAAACGTTCGTTGTATGCTTCCCAAGATTTAATATATTTTTCAAATTTCTTGTGTACAAATATTGATATCCCTGCTCTTGCTCTTTGATCCTTTCCCACTCCCGAGAAGAAATGTACATAGTCTTTTAATTTTTCGCTTCCATTTCCTTTTTTCTTGGTCTCAGAGAGAATGGCTATATCTAATTTTCGATTTACGAATTCCTGCATAATTTCTTGTTGTTTGTTCCGGATTCCCTGTATATTCCAGATTCCGTAATTCATGGTCCATTTTCGTTGCTGTTTTCGTCTACTGTAATTTCCGTCCGGTAACCGAGGCTCATTGGGTATTTTAGCACTGTAGAATTTTCACAAGTGTAAGGTCGCTGGCCTTACGACTTAACCCCCATCCTTGGAGGACCGAATTTTCTGTTGGTGTTTATTCCCCTAGCCGATATGTTCCAGTTTTTAGGCGCCAGAAACTCGCCTTTTACCCTCTCTCGTCTGCTACATAACGTACTCCCATTGTACGCCATGCACCCAGTGGTTACGCGACATGGTATGTCTTCGTGGACGTGAGAGTAGGATTTGCTGGCAGAGCTGAGTTTTATTCCTAAAACCTCCAACTCATTCGTTGGAAAACAGTGGGCATTTCTTAGCGTTTTGTTACGACAAAAGCATCGGCAGCTTCATGTCGCCCCCAAGACCCCTTACCAGCCTTTAACCACCACGAATATTATACAAATCTCTATAAAACAGAACAAAAACCAACCCAAGAAATCCGTAATCAGTTACAACTGAAAATAAAGAACGTTGACTCTTACCTACAACCAGAAATCGGTAACAATGAAATAAAAAAGGTACTCAAAGAAATAAAGAATAACAAATATCCTGAGAAAGATAGAATAACTATGGTAATGCTAAAAAATGGGGGGAACACTACAGTGGAAGTCCTTTATGTACTAATCAATAAACTATTGAACACAAAACAAATACCCACCACATGGAACGAGGCAATAGCACTATTACTATTTAAGAAAGGCGATAAAAAAGATCTGAAAAACTATAGGACCATAACGCTACTGAATGTAATGTACAAACTGTTAACTAAACTACTAACAAACAGATTAAAAACTAAGTTAGATAATTACCAGTCAAGAGAGCAAGCCGGTTTTAGAAAAGGATTCAGTACAAGCGATCATCTGCTTACGATAAAAATAATTAAAAAGGCCAACGAATATCAAATCCCAATGTATATGGCATTTGTAGACTTTGAAAACGCATTCGATAAGGTGGAACATTGGGCAGTAAAGAAGTCTTTACAAAATGGAAGAATAGACTATAGAATAGAATATATATATACGGACTTAATTTCCAATATATATGATCAAGCAACAACATCCATTAAAATAGTTGAACAAACCGAGCCCATTAAGATACGGCGAGGAGTCAGACATGGTGACACTATATAACTCAAACTATTCAATCAAGCTTTGGAAGACGTTATGAGAAAATTACAACGGGAAAAACGGGGTATTAACATAAATTGTCAATACTTGAATCACTTGAGATATGCAGACGACATTGTATTAATAACAGATAAAAGGGAAGAATTACAAAATATGATGGATGAATTAAATAGCGAATCAACAAAAATAGGTCTACAAATGAATTATAATAAAACGAAAATTATGACCAATCAACCAGAAGAATTAATAATTACAATTGCAGAAACAACCATAGAACAAGTAAAAGAATATGTATATTTGGGACAACTAGTTAAATTAAATAAAGAAAATTGGACCGGAGAAATAAAGAGAAGGATACGGTTGGCTTGGGTATCCTTCGGAAAACTTTCGTATATACTAAAAAATAGAAAATACCCCCAATATTTAAAAACAAGTATCTTCAACCAATGTATACTTCCTGGTTTCACCTACGGTTCTGAAACTTGGACGTTTACAAAGGAAAACATGGAAAAAATAGCAAAGACCCAAAGAGCCATGGAACGGCAAATGCTGAACATCAGGCTATCAGACAAGAAAAGAAATACTTGAATCTGCAACAAAACAAAAGTGACCGATGTATTAACGCAGATAGCCAAACTTAAGTGGAATTTTGCTGGACATACCATAAGACAGAAAGACGACAGATAGAATAAGATGATAAGATAATGAGGGAGGAAGGTCACAAATGAGATGATCAGATAACTTGAAGAAACACGCAGGTCTGAGGTGGATACAAACTGCCTTTAATAGAGAGACGTGGAAGAAGGAAAAGGAGGCCTATGTCCAAAATTGGACAGCAAGGGCTGTATAGATAGATAGATACGTCTTTCATGCAAATCTTTGCAAATAATTCAATAATTTACAATAGCGTACATAAGTAATCTAAAAAATCTTTTCTCCACCATTTCGCAGATTTTTGTTGCATATCATATGTACTAACCTTTTGATCGGCGAGATCTACTCCTTCCATAAAATTATTGAAAAAAATTAGTTCTTCTGGATAAGTGAACTCAGCTTTGTCTCCAGTTTTCAGCTTTCTGTTGAGAATTCCAACAGTTGTACTGTGACAATTAGACATCAGCATCATTTCTTTCGTATCTTTCCATTTAGCCGCTAAAATTCCTTCACCAAAAACTCCATGTATCACTCCTTAACATTTTGTTATTTTTAAATTTGGCTACGTTTACCCGATTGGCCATATTTGTTCTTAAACATAGAAAATTTAAAATGTTTAGTAGGTTGAACTAAGTGGAAAATCTATCAAAGCATAGACACATATCTGGTGACCATATGGTGTTGGCTAGAGTTTCAACAACTCGTTCTGCTAGAGTTCCAGTAATTGGTGTGAATTCTTTTCCCCAGTAAATATTAAAATCGTATACAGTGATGAGTGTCTTACCACCCGGCAAAATAGCGGAAAGGATAGAAGACAGATTAAGTTGTGAGATAGTATGAGATAAAGCTAGTTCTTGACGTGGCTATTTCACTTCAGTCATAATTATGCGGATGACCTCGAAAATATTTTATTTTAATAATTTCTGATGTTAGAATAAATGATTGAATAAATTAAGATATATTATAGTAAAAAACATGAATTATTAGCGATTTTAAATTATTAATTTTTAAGTTTATTTAATAATAAAAATAACTTAACTGACATATTTGATTAAACTAAAGGTAGGTATGTTCTATCCTAAAACAATTGTGTGTGGAATTGGCGTAATAGTTAGAGACGTGGTCTAGTGACAAGAAGATTGGAGGTTCAATTCACACCAAGGATAAAATTTTTGTTTTAGTCAATCAAAAAATAATAGAAAATATGATACATATTAGGTAAAAAGTTTTCGAAAAACTCATTATTTACAATTTATTCTTATTCCAATGTTATTCCAATAGAAATACAAAATAATTCAATTTCAGTTTTACAGTCTTCAGTTGTGATTGCAAAATAATCCGGTTAAGACTGTTTATTGCCAAATCCATCACTAAATTCTCAGTGTTAATATCAATTCCTCTGTACAGGTAATGATTTTCAAAACAATTAACAACATTGTAATGGATGCGCGCGAACAGCTGCCTGCTTTACAGCTAACCAAATCATCAAGCCATTAAAAATAATAACATACCAAAAAGTGTTTTTGCACGGTAAACAGAAACTTTTTATTGAAAAAACAATTCGTGAAAATGGTTTTAACGGTCGAGGAAAAAGTGCAAATTGTTGTCTGGCATGTGAATGGATTATCAGGCAACATGATTAGATAACAATTTGTAAATATGTTTCCAAATAGGCCTGCTCCAGCACGGCAACAATTCAGTCTATTATACGTAATTTTTTTACTTATGGATCCGTGTTTACTCCAAGAGGAGTTCGTAGACGAAGGGAGGTAAATCCAGATTTGGAACTAAGGGACACTTTGATTTGTGCAAGTATTGAGCAAAATCCTACCCAATCAACATCTCGTCTCGGAGAACAATATGGATTTTCAAGATTTAGAGTAGGTAAAATTTTGAAAAGACATGGATACCGTCCCTATAAACTTCATAAATCCAACGAACAATTCACTGGGGATCAATATAGACGTTTAGAATTTTGTCAAACTGCAATGGAAATTTCACATCAAGATGAACATTTGTTAGAGAACGTTTTGTATGAATGAATGTACGTTTTCATTGCAGGTCCGTCACAATTCAATAAATGCTCGGTATTGGTCTCAAGGAAATCCTCGTCAGATTTATGTCGCTCGTACCCAGCGTCCTCGAAAAGTAAATGTTTGGGGAGGCATAATAGGGAATCATGTCATTGGTCCATTTTTTATAGACGATATGTTGACTGGGCCGAAATACTTGGAACTTCTGCAAAATCAAATTGTCCCAGCCCTTTGTAATTTACCAATACCTTTCGATTCCATATGGTTTCAACACGATGGTTGTCCCGCACATAATTCTCGCATCGTCAGTGAATATCTCAGTGCGACTTTTCCTAATCGATTGATTAGTGGCCACGGAGATATTTTTTGGCCTGCAATATCACCTGATCTTGCACCTTGTGATTTTTTTATGTGGGGATATATCAAGTCCAAGCTATATGGAATTGAAGACGATAGGCCTAATTCTCTCCAAGAATTAAGAGAAAAGATCTCTGATTCAATGAGAGGTATTAGTCCAGAAACATTAACTAATGTTAGACGAAACTTTTATAATAGATTGGGTTATTGTTCTGCTGCTAATGGAGGCTATTCGAACATTTATTGTAAATGCATTTCATTAGAATATATTATTTTTTTATTTTTATAGAATTTCTACCTATTTAAATTTTTTATTTACAAGTACATTTATTTAGAACGTTCTTTTATGTTTAAAGAATTATTACTTTATTTTCGATATTGTTTTTTCAATAAGATTTTCATGTTTTACTATAAACACTTCTAATAAAAACTTAAATAAATGTCTAGTGATTTAAAGCAAAACGATATAATGTCTGCATAATTTCAAATTTTAAAAAAAGTAAAACCTTCATGTGGGATTTGAACCCTGAGCGCCTGCATGAGAATATCGTGACTTGAACTCTGATCCATCAAACTTTTATATTTCTTCAGTGACAGTTTGGGATATTGTTCTGCTGCTAATGAAGGCTTATTTGAACATATTGTAAATACGTTTATTTACAATATTTTTTTTTTATTTTTGTAGAATTTTTACTTATTTAAACATTCTTTAAACGTTCTTTTAATTTTGAAGAATTTTTACTTTATTTTCGAAAGTACGGCGATACTTTTTTTTTTCAATAAGATATTTGTGTTTAACTTTAAACACTTCTAATACTAGTAACGACTGACATAAATGTTTAACGATTCAAAGCAAAACGAAAACCACATGTGGGTTTTGAACTCTAATCGTCTGTGACGTCTTTGTCGAATTCTTACCACTAATCCACGAAGGATAGTGATTATTCCGTGACAAGAGTGTATGAATCTCCTCACATCATAATAGAAATTATTCTTGGTTTATAATTTAAAACTTTAGATTAAATAATTACTATTAATTAAATTATTTTATTCACATTTTTGCTTTATTGTGGTCAATCAGTTTTTACTTTATGTGAAATTAAAAAATGGAAATACGTCACACATACGTTACACATAATAATTATGACCGAGGTGATTTAGCTCGAAGCTAACGTCTAAAGGTGTGAGACTATCGATTTATAATGTTAATTATAGGTTTCTACCGATTATTTCCCACCTCTACTACTTTCATCTCTTTTTATTTCACAACGTATTATATTTTCTATCTTTTGCGTTATTTTGCCGGTTCTTAAGGCACTCATCACTGTATATATCCTTTAAAAGAATCACTTCTGGCTTCATAGGAAGATAATGCTTTATGGCAGATCTCCTTTGAACTTAGCCATTCATTCGTCGATGGCCTGATGGAAACTCTTAGTCCTCGCCTTTACAAAAGTTTGTTTTAAACAAGAAACCACTTCATCGATGTAATATAATTTTGATGTATTAAACTTTCTTTCGGAAGTGATTCGTTTTGTGACCAGTAGTGTGAGATAGATGGTATTTTATTGTAACACATAACCATAGTACAACCAATTACTGTCATCAGTTCGTACATATCTGTTTTTTTCGTGTTTAATTTTATATTTCTTTTTTTTTTGGAAGTGCTGTTATTTTTTGGTTTGTACAGGAAGCAATATGCATAAATAAACTACGCGGAAATAATTTTAGAAAAATATTAACAGCACGAGAACCTTTATCAATATTTAGTATTGTTATCCTTTTTCTCTGGCTATAGTTCTTCAGATCAGGAATATCTTTTTTTGAAAAAAAGGATGTATTTGGTATATTTCACTGTGCAATCAATTAATTCCTTTCAGACTTATCCTCAGATATTTCCGCGTTATCAGAACGTTCTTCGTCGAAAGCAGTGATGTTTACATCCACACAGTCAGGATAATTTTCAGATAATTCATTAGAATCTGAGACAGAAGGTACATAATCAGATTTTGAGATAGCATAAGGTTCTTCCTTGGATTCATTTTCAGAAATATTTGCGAGGTTTTCAATTTCTTCTTGAAGCTCTTTTTGTGTTATAAAACGTGTAGAAACGTGTAATGTTCGGTGTATTTGTCATTATTTTTGTTTTTTTCAAGTTCATCTTAAGACCTCCTTTTTCCGAAGCTTAAAATAGTTGCGTCATCATGGTCTGTCATTCTTCGAAACTTGTAGCGAATATTACAATGTCATCAGCGTATCTTAAATGATTCAGATTTTTTCCATTATTATTTATTCCTTTATCTGCCCAGTTAATGTCTTTACACACGTCTTCCAGTCCAAGTGTGAATAGCTTTGGTGAGATAACATCTCCCTGGCGAATTCCTCTGTTGATTGGTATAGCTTTGGTTTTCGTATCTATTTGTATTTTCATTGTAGCTTTCTTGTAAATAATATGTATAAGCATTCTGTATCGGGAGTCTATCCTGCAGTTGTTCATAGCTCTCACTATTGTCCAAAGTTCTATGGAGTTGAATGCCTTTTCATAATCAACGAAGCCAATTTATAAGTTCAAGTGATATTCGTTGGCTTTCTCTATTAGCGTTCTATTAACGTTCTATATGCGTTAGATTATGCAATCAAACAAGCGAAAAGTGGTAAGGCCCCCGGTCCTGATGAAATTCCCGTAGAACTGCTCAAACTTATGGACGATGAATCTATTTAAATACTCCTAGATTTATTTAACACAATATATAGAACTGGAATAATACCTAGGGAATGGCTCCGTTCGACCTTTATACTACTGCCAAAAAAGGCAAATACAAGGGAATGCAGCGAATATCTGTACGATAGCTTTGATGAGTCATGCTCTAGAACTGTTCCTAAAAATAATCCATAATAGGATCTATAGGAAATTAGA
This sequence comes from Diabrotica undecimpunctata, assembly GCF_040954645.1. Lineage (NCBI taxonomy): Eukaryota > Metazoa > Arthropoda > Insecta > Coleoptera > Chrysomelidae > Diabrotica > Diabrotica undecimpunctata. The sequence goes on along the minus strand of NC_092810.1, from coordinate 49,782,729 downwards.
CGTAGATATCAGTAACACTCAGATGGGATTCAGAAAAGGGCTGGGTACAAGGGAGGCTCTGTTTGCAATGAACGTTCTCTCACAGAGATGCTTAGATATGAACCAAGAAATTTACACCTGCTTTATTGATTTCGAAAAGGCCTTTGACAAAGTACAAGATGAACCACTAAGACAAATTCTAATAAAGAAAAATATAGACAGCCGAGATATTCGAATTATATGCAACCTATATTGGAATCAAACAGCAAATGTGAAGGTTGAGGGTAGGCTAACAGAAGAAATTCAAATCCGTCGAGGAGTCCGGCAGGGATGCATCTTGTCGCCACTTTTATTTAATCTGTATAGTGAAGCTATTTGTGAACAAGCACTCAAGGAAGAAGATCTTGGTCTGATAATAAATGGTGAGACGATCAACAATATAAGGTATGCTGACGATACGGTTCTCCTAACGGGAACGCTAGTAGAACTACAACATCTCGTTCAAAGTCTCAATATATACTGTAACAGTTACGGCTTGAAAATTAATTTGAAAAAAACTAAATTTATGGTCATCACGAAATCAAAGAACATCAGAGCTAATCTTGTAATAGACAATACAACGATTGAGCGTGTATCCTGTTATAAATATCTAGGTGCTTGGATCACAGACGATACTGTTCAAACAAAAGAGATTAGATGTAGAAAAGAAATCGCTAGATCAGTCTTTAATATAATGCGCAAACTCTTTTGCAATCGTGATATCAATATAAAGTTACGAATACGAATGCTGCGGTGTTTTGTCTTTTCTACCCTGTTCTATGGAGTAGAGGCTTGGACACTAAAACAGTTGACCACAAAAAACATCGAAGCTTTCGAGATGTGGTGCTATAGGCGCATTCTCAGAATATCATGGATGGACCGCGTCACTAACACACAAGTACTCCAAACTTTAGACAAAAGATGCGAAATTCTAAATGAGATAAAAACTAGAAAGATGAAATACTTGGGGCACATTGTGAGAGGTGAAAGGTACGAACTTTTAAGAAATATCATGCAGGGCAAAATTAAGGGCAAAAGAAGTATGGGAAGAAGAAAAATATCGTGGCTTCGTAATCTACGTGAATGGTTCGGGTGTAGTTCGATTGAACTTTTTAGGCGCGCTGCTAACAAAGTCGCAGTGGCCATGATGATTTCCAATCTCCGCTAGGAGTGGCACGAGAAGAAGAAGATTAGCGTTCTGACTCTAAGAAGATGATTCGCTGTACTGTAACCATTTCGGAATCCTGCCTGCTCTACCAGTTGATAGCTATCGAGCTTCGGCGTTAACCTGTTAGTTATTAATCATTAGTAACAGTAACAATAAATGTTGCTGGAAAAACATCTAAAATAAAATAAATATTTACCTGTATATAAATTACACCTGCATGCATAACATGTTGCATACCATTAAGACAGGTTTAAAAATTAAAAAGTAAATCACCCAAGATGGGCCTCTAGTATTTCTTAAAAAGAGATATAATATTAAGTACACCTAATTACTTTTTATTCATAGGGTTTTTACTTTCTGTTCTCTATGTGTCGGAGTTAAAACACACCAGTAAAAGTTGCCATAAACTAAGTTTTACTATCTTTACCTAAATTTTAAAAATTTTAGAATGTATTTTGTCCATTATTGTATATTTTATATGTGTGTTATTAATGTGGAGTGTCAATGCTTTTATAAATAATCTCAACGACTAGTAAGTTGCACTGAAGAATTGTGATATTTTATAAATATTTACATATTTTTCTTATTACAGTGTCTTGAAAAAGAAATAAAACTATTCCGAAAGCTAGACAAAAAGTCAAAAGAGTGTTTGTCAAAAGACTCTGATTTCCTCTAAATTTTAGTTGCTGTTCGAATAAGTTCAAGTTTTTTTTCTTGATATAATGTCTAAAAATAAAAAAACATCTAGTATTTTTTATCACAAAAGTATACTTTTGCCCTTCGAGTAAACCAGAGTTTCTTGAGGATCCTTCTTTACAGTGCTATTATCTATATTAGTTTCTACAGCATTCTCATCCGTTTCGTTCACTCAATATCAGACTAATCATATGTACCAACTTCATCATCATCATCATCATCAAACCCTTTCTATTCTATCGGCAAGTTCCTTTTCAGTCAGCGGGCTTTTATCTTTCCAACTTATGATGTTTTATTTAAAAGATAAAATTTACAAGATATGCATAATGTTTTTTTTTTATTTAGAAAAAACATATAATCCACATCAACCACGCAGGGTTATTAGTGGAGTAACGTACACAAGAGTTTATTTTATTTACAGTAAATAAATGTATATAAACGTAAATCTTTTAAATAATTTATTACATGGTCAGTGTTTATGGTTAAAGTGGTTTTGATGTCATCTGAGATTCCATATTTTCTTCTTGTGTCTTCGTGGTACTGGCAGTCAATCAGAATATGCTTCACCGTCAATGGGAGAGAACAGTTTCTGCAGGTTGGAGAAGGTTCTTTGTTGATTAAGAATCTATGGGTCGGTGCAGTGTGTCAAATTCTTAGTCGGTTAATTATTACTTGATACCTTCTATTGGATGGATTATTCAAGATGGTCTTCACAAGGGGATAAATCTCATATAGTTTGGTTCCTGAATCTTTCCAGTAGTCTTGCCATATGTTCATACAGTGGTCTTTAATTAGGTTTTTGAGATCGGAATATGGGTAATTTATTGATTGCTGTATGTATTGTGAGTTTATTCGACTTATGTTTGCTAGGTTATCCACTTTCTCATTTCCAACTATTCCTACATGCGACGGTACCCAGATAAATGCTACTTCTTTTCGAGTTGATTGAATTAAATTTATCTCATTTTTTATAGCCCGTAATATTGGATTTGTAGGTTAAGGAGGGTAGGGTAAGGCTTCCAAAATGGCTGTGGTCTCGCCTGTGAGGATGCAGCAGTTTGTAGGTATGGATATAGTGTGAGTAGTGTATTTACAGTAGTATGCAGCAGCATGTACGTCATGAGCTTTAGAGGCACCACTGAAAATTTGGAGATGATTAGGATAATGAGATATCACTTCGGAGTACAAGTGTTTAATGAAAATCGGATTTGTAGTTGATTTGGGGTATTTTGTGAGGGTTAAATCAATGGTAAGTAGTTGGATTATCCATGGAGGAAAATTTACACTGACTGGTAGAGATTGATTTAGCTTATCCATATCAAAGTTAGAAGATTTTATTCTTTCTATAAGGGGTGTACTATTTTTAGTTGGTTTTGTAATGCATAATGTTGTTTGTAAAAAATAACAACAAAAAACATTATTATGAGAAAAATATGCGCAAAAATATATCGCAAGACATCATGCATTTTACTTACCTTATTAATAACACGTAAAATATATTTACTCAAATTACTTTGGTAAAACTAACAAAAACAACCTGAAGCACGTGTTAGTGTGTAATCTTGTCCCCAATACCTAACTAAGAAGACAAAATATTGGTAACCAACACCATCTATGATTGTTTAGTCTACTTACGCTGATTAATACTGCATTGTTAGTGAATAAACTGATTCTTCTTTATCTGCTTCATATTAACATGATGCTATGAAAGGTTAAAAGATTTTTAACCATATATTTGGTGGCTTTAAATATGTACATTCAGTAAGTATTAACCACACTGTTTGTGATTACCTTGGTAAACAATTTTAACTTTCACGTTTGATTGAATTAAAGTGGTTATACTTTTAGGAGAGCGGTGATGATGGAATAGATATTCCGAAAAAGTCCGAAAAGTGATGTAGCCCAATAGGGTTTTTATTATTATATCTTTTATAAAGAAATTTTTAAATAAATTTGTTCTAAAATTGTTCCATTACATTTAATCTCCTTATTGTTTTCGACTTCTTTGTGATTAACTATCATCGATTTTGTTTTATTTTTATTTTACTTCTATTTTCATTTTTAGTATTTCTTTAGTCCACAAATTCACCAGCCTTTGCATTTTATTTTTGATGTTGACTAGTAGTATAATATCATCAGAATATTTTTATATTATTTTAATATACGAAAAAAATTAAACAATGACCTATATTAATAACTCTTTAATTTACATAATCTTACTTGTATTATTTTGATTTTATTATGATTTTTTATTTTGTAGAAAGTGCTCTGGTAGTAGTCAATAGACAAAAAAAGCAGCATAAGAAAATTACGATCAAAAATATTAGAATAACCAAATAATTTAAAATTAATATCAGTGTATAATACAAGCATCTTATAACGCAAGTTTGCACCAGTGAACAAATGGGTATCAAGTTTACCCCTTTAACTACAGTAAAACACTGAATTGTTAAAGTTAAATGCTTCGACTATTGACAACATCGTGATAATCCTGAGATTAGAAACCCACTTCACAAACTGTAGTTAGTTTAAATGCCGTAGTTATATAGTGTAAAATACTAATCAGTTAGATAGCAATAATCACCAAGAAATCGATCAAATTTTACGAGCGTAGTTTGTGTTTGTGTGGTTGGAAATATGACTGCGGATTACTAGATCCATTCTCCTAACCAATTACAATCAGAGTAAACCAGTGAAAAATATTTACAGTAAATGAATTGTGTTGATCAAAGTGATTTTACGATGCTGGGTGAGATTTTCATTATTTTCTTTTGTGTATTTTATTTATTGTCTCCACCAGCTCGATACATGTTTGCTGTTTAAAATTTTCTAAAAAAAAACTTGATGTTCTCAATTATCGTTTCCCAACTGTATTTTAATACGTACTTTACTATATCTTAACATGGGTATTGATGATTTTTTTACGAAAATGTTCAAAAAAATTAAGTTATCTCGAAATATTAAAAAGTTGTAGCGTTTGTTTTTAAAAAATTTCTCAAGGGTGTTGCAAAATACGATGAAAAAACAACTTTATTTTTACACTCCGTATTTGGGTAAAATGTTGAAATTTCCCAGAAAACATTCATCGAGTAATTACTTTTAAATAGATCTGCAATAGGAAAAAAAATCATCGGAATCCAATTAAGGATTTAAAAGAAAAATAGCTTAAAAATTATGGTACTGTTGAGGTGGTGCGTAGAAGGATAGTCGAAAATCAAGTAACGCTTTGATCGTACTTATTTATTTATTGTTATTAATCGTATGGCACTTGACACTTTTACATTTAAATTTACATATATTTTGTATAAAACATAATACATATGTTTACAAACGAACTAACTTATTTATATAGTCTATCGACTCTGGAGTCGCTATTAGGAAATCCTCTGACCTGCCTTAATAGGATTTTGCAGGACACTGTTCTGTAATGTGACAGATGGTTTGGGGTTGTCCGCAGTCACAGAGTGGGGAAGGTCGTTTACCCCATTTGTGCATCATGTCACCGCATCTGCCGCGTTGGGTTCTGATATGGTTCAGCATAATCCATGTGTTGTGTGGTAAGTCAAAACCTGGTGGTTTTTGTGTGATGTAGGGTAAGCTACTATTTTGTTGTTCCATCCATTCTCGAGTCAAAGTAGTCGTTAAGTTGAACTCATTTTCCACAGCAGTCTGTGCTGTTTTTATTGGCGGTCGTCTGTAGCGTAGACAGTTACCGTTGGCAGCATCTATATCTTGATGGAGTGGCAGGATCTCGTTACTAATTATCTTTCTGTACTCACTAGTGAGGGAGTGTATGCGCCGTAATTTGGGTGCTGGAATGTGGCTCAGTACTGGGAGCCATTGCGTAGGGGTGGATTTGATAACACCCGCAATCATTCTCATTGCATTGTTCAATTGGGCATCTATTTTTTGTACATGTGAGCTGTGACGCCAGGCTGAAGAACAGTATTAAGCGGTTGATAAGACAATGCCCAGGGCAGACGATCGTAAGGTGGAAGCCGATGCTCCCTATGTTGTGCCTCACAGCTTTTGGATGATGTTGTTTCTGGATTTAAGTTTTTCCGCTGTTTTTGACAGATGTTCCTTAAAAGATAGGGTTCTGTCAAGAGTCTCCCCAAGGTACTTTGAGTGTTCTTCCTGCAATCTCGCCGAACCACGCGCCGTGTAACTGCGCCTTTAGAATTTCGTCCCCTTCATTTGAGAATTTGTAAAAATTTTCCGCACTTGTCATAATAATAAAATAGTTGCTTTTGTATTAATAAAATTTATTTCAAAATCACGTGCTCTCTTCGCGGGTGACTTTGTTTAGAACTACTGCGGGCTGCAAAAAATTAAAAAATGGAAAAATTAAAATAAAAAAAATATTTATTGGTCCTATACTTCTATAAAAGTAGCGTTTACTTATTTAATAATATTGCAATATTTAAGATTTGCTAGAAATAACCAAATGAGCAAACATATAAAAAATCCTTTAATTTTGCTTATTTTTTTTTAATTGTAAAATAAAATCGAATATCCTCTTCCAAAAGAATTCCAGTATATTTTCCAGCTATCTTTGCACTTCTATACTACCTCAATCCGAGAATCTCATATCCCCTAAAGCTGAGATTTACTTTGTAGTATTTGAGTGTGTATGTGTATGTGTATGTGTATGTGTGTGTATGCATGTGTTTGTGTGTGTGTTTATGTATGTGTGTGCAACTAAACACTAAATATACGATGTAACATGGTACTAAATTGAGGGCAACTGAAGAGATAATTTTCTGTCAAGCCTATACAGATGTCGCATACAGAGAACTGTGGAAACCATTAGCAATATATTTCAAGTTATTTTTTAAAGTTTGCAGAGAAATTATATTTTTAAGAGGCACACTATAAGACTCAAACTAATTTTACAATGAAAAGGAAAAGGAACGCAAGGACCAGGAAGGCGAAGGATTTCCTGGCTGAAAAATCTAAGCACGTGGTTCAACATAACAACCTCAAATCTTTTCAGAGTGGCAGTGTACAACGTACAGATTGCCATGATGGCCGCCAACACCTGAAATGGATAGGCACTACAAGAAGATGAGGAGAAAATGTATATTTATGGTTTTAATTTTATCAAAAAAAAATTACAAAGTAATAACGATTATTTTTGCCTACCACTTAGGTTATTATTATAAGGGGTCGAATAATGGTGACATAAATTACTGGGCTAGATATAGCGTAAGCAAAACAAACCGAAACATTTGCGAATGGCTACTCAGGGTTTTTTTGGAGAGCTGGGTCGTAGATAAGTGAATAAACCAACGGAACTGGACTGGGGTAACTACATAAATTAAATAAAAAGGGGTACTTACATGAATCTCCTGGACAAGCACAATACAAGAAGGTTCTTAAGCTATTTGAAGTAAGGACGCCGCTTAGAAGAATCTTCCTGCTGGAGGAAAGAAAGGCTCTTCCTTTATAAAAAATATAAAAAGGGTTAGAAACTTTTTAAGAAAAAATAATCTTTTTTTTAGGAAGGAAAAAAAAATTACATATTTATTTTTGTCTCACCACAAACAGTTACAAACATAAATTATAATAATAAAATACAAGATAACAAAAAAAAAACAAACTTACTATGTTACTATCGGTTTACAAACTCTAGAAGTTTACTATACTCTATACTTACTATACTATAATAAAACTAGCTGTCAGATGTCAATATTAAATTTGAAAAATTTGAGAATAATTAATATGAAAGCTAACCACACCCTAGCATCTATAATTTTACTTATTACAATTTCTTAACTTGTTATGAAAGCAATTATCGATGAAAAATGTCTATTTTTACTTTAAAAGTTCAACAAAAGTTTACCTGAATTTCACTAAATGTTATTCTTTTTTCCTTTAAAATTTCTGGGGTTGGAACTGGATAGATTCACTGTCACAGAAACAAATGCATCTCTAAACTGCAAAGATGGTCCGGAATGACTTAGAGCAAACAAAATGAGGATGGGAGCAGTTTACTGAGACGCAAACTTTGAAACTCGGCTTCTTAAAAACTCAGACACAATGGAACCATGTGGGTATCTTTCTAAGTTATTAGAAACGCCGTTTTATAAATCTCTTAGCTGACAGACAGCATAAAAACAAAAACAGTGATTACTCTTTTGAAGACTGACACATTAAATTCGAGTTCATTTTTTTATAACAAATTTGCCGTTTTTTTAACGCCGACCCACACCAACTGCCTTTGACAGTGGCTTTAGCGAGAGTGATGTCATTCTCTTCAAAAATCGTTTACCCAACTCGGTATAAACAAAACATAAACGAACATATTCTGTTTATTGGACGCACGGAATATCCTAAAGTTGCTCTCGATCAAAGAATACCAAAGAAATACTCATATGTGATATACAAACAAACTTTAAAATATGTTTATTATAAACTCCGGCGATGCAAAAGGATTGAAAATACTTTTTCGGCGTTTTAACATAAACAAGGTAATTTAAAATGCTACAAAGTTTATGACGTACTTTCATATGGGAGTGAAGTGACAGGCATTATCCGTCCGATGGAGAGTTGGAGGACAAGCCACTTAAAGCAGAAAAAAACAAATTATTGAACTTGGCGAATTTTGGTGTTGCCAAAGACATATGTATCAATCACTTCAAAGCCCATTCTTATTACAAAATAAAATTAGAGTACTCTAACATTATTATTAAATTAGTTACAAAAATTGTACATTCAATATCACGTCCTATATTGAACAAGAAAAGAGGAAAAAATTTAAATTTAAAGAATTACCCAAAAATAAACTAAATATTTCACTAAAATAAAATTGGAAATATGGCACATCATCGGCAATTAATATTTCTCTGTGTGACACAGTTCTGTCCACTACGTTAACATTGGAGGTTCTACTCTACTTATATGGTAGTGATCACTACCCCATTATAATTTCTTTAACGCATCAGAAAACCACAAATTTCCAATCGCCTATCTGAAAGTGGAATATTAAAAATGCTGATTGGACTAACTTTATTAAACAGATCAAACAGGACGTTAACCAAACCAACTTCACATCATCAAACGACATTGACAAGTTTTTAAGTACATTTTTACAAACCATCACAGCAGCCGCAGAGACTATGTAAAAAAAAACAATGATTTTAAAGAAACTTAACCTCTTCCGTGGTGGACACCTGAATGCAGCCAAGCTACAAGAGTGTATAAGAAAGCTTTTAATGGACTAAAGCATCATAAAACAGACGAAAACATAACGGACTACAAGAAACGAAGAGCTGAGGCAAGATACATTCTAAAAAAGAATAGAAAAGAATTCTGGAAAATATTCATCTCATCTCTAAATACCTCCTTAAGCATAAGTACAGTTTGGAGAAACTTAAGGAAAATCTTTGGCAAAAGCCAACCATATAAGATTCCTTTTTTAGCAAAAAAATAACAAAATAATTAGTGATAGAAAGAAATCGTAGATATGTTAGCAAACCAATACGAATTAAATACCAGTTATGAAAATTGCACTCATAATTTTAAAATACATAAAAACAACGTAGAAAAAAACATATTGGGATTCCACGGACATGAGATTCACAACTTTAACGTTCCTTTTTTCTTCATAGAACTTGCTGAAGCCTTAAACTCTTTCAAAGATTCAAGCCTGGGACCAGACGGTATCCCCTTAGCATTTCTACTACATCTACCAGAAAATGGGAAAAATTTATTACTAGATATTTATAATTTTATCTGGAGTAACCAGGTTTTCCCATCAACTTGGTCCGAAGCAATAATACTACCACTTCTTAAGCCTGAGAAATCCCGGACATTACCTGAGTCAGATCGACCAATATCTTTAACCAATATTATATGTTGAGTGTTAGAGAAAATGGTAAATAAAAGGCTAAGATAGTGTAGCAGTCAGAACTGCTAACATATAATTAATTAATATAATTTATTATTAAAATCCTAAAACCCCTCAGAATCCCGTTTATGAAACGTTTATGGGCAATAGACGAGAACGATGCGCAAGTGTAACAACTACAGGTCAAGAGGCGCTCAGCTAAGGTCAGTTTTGGCCAACAACTCACACTGAGAGGTTTATTTCTCCAAGCCTTTACCGGCACTTTTCGTCTTAAAATCGGGTAGAAAATCTGGGATTGGATTTAATATTTTCCCCGAACATCAAGGGAGAAATTGGAACAAATGATAAAGAATCTTGATTGAAAAAAACCGGCTTCCAAATTTTCAGAAATGAATATTTAAAACCCGGTTTCCAAATCTACCGAAATAATTATTTAAAACCCAGGTGAGCAATTAAATCAGTTAGTTTTATAGGCCTATTATTTTATTGATATTTTCATTGTCTTTTGAAATATTAAAAGTGTAAAATCAGAGTTTTCTCATATGTATCATGTGGCCTTGAGCCTAGATCGTTAATTTATCGGACACGTAATTAGTTTTTTCTGTTTTTTTTTGTATACCTACTCGGTATAAAAACTTTCATGCCTAATTTACTAGATATTCTTTAAATGCGCAGACGCAATAAATAGACAGGATGACAGTCAGCTGATGAAATAAAATGTTTGTTTATTGTGGTAATTCGATGTAAGAGTATGTGTTGACAGTCATCTTTGGGTGCCTTGATGTTTCTCTAAATGTTATTTTTTGTAGATTTCACCCGATTAGGATAACGTTTAATATTAGAATTAGTTTAACCGAACACCTACTTCAACCCATTGGTAACCAGGAACCGATTGTCTCCAGAACCACAGCGTTCTTCTTCATTCGTTTTTTTTTTTCGGAGCCTCAAGGACCGTCAGAGTCTTAAGGGGACCTAACCAGGACAGCTGTAGTGTTGTGACAGACATTAATAACAAGTTTCTCAGGGTTAAGGTTTTTCTTGTCATTTACAACTTTGTATATGCATATACCAAGGTTAGTACTTATTACAGTTTTTGTAACATCTATAAAAGTTAGGTAAATAGTTATTAATTAATTAAATTAGATTCATTGTTAGGGAAGGGGTTCATGATTTTTGTATAGCGGTTTTTAAAAGGGAAGGGAAGAAATTTATGTATCAGGGTTTTTAAAAATTATATATATATATATATCTTTCCGAGTTTGTTGACCATACTTTTGTTCCACCATCAGTTTTGTTAGTTGTTAATATTATAAATATATTTGTTACAAGTAGTTTTGCTTTTATTTCAGTTCCTGCTTACAGTTATAATATAGCAGAACAAGGTCAATAGTGTCTTTTCGGTTTTTAAACATTACTACAGGGTATTAAATCAATAGTACTTTATTCCTTGTTGTTCATAACTTCATTTAATTTTTTTCGTTAATTTCCTTCAGAAATTAGCTGGCGCCCATTTCAGTATTTTCCTAGGCATCTTCGTATCTTCTCTTATCTTACCCCTTTTATAGTTCCAGATTTTCCGGTGCATTATTATATTGTATTCTTTTGGTTAAAAGATCTCTTTTCCCCTTATCTCAAAGCCAAATTCTAGTGTAGTGAGGCTAGCCCGAATTCGTGCTTGAGGTTTTGTGTCTCTGTGTTCTTTTGAGCTAAGCCATTCTTTTTATTATAACTTCTTTGCTAGTTCTTCTCTAATTGATCATCTCCTTCTCCATATACCACCCCTAAATTTTATTTAGGTTTCAATTGGCGCTTTTGCGTTTGCAATTTGGTTAGGTTTCAATTGGCTAGACCCAAACGTGGGCCTCTTTTTTTTTGCACGTACTTTTGGCTTTATATCTTTGGGTTTTTTTTTTCTCCCACTTTAATTTCTGGTTGTGTACCTTTGGTGTTGTATTTTAATTTTCAGCTGTTTTCTTTAACTCTTGGTTTCTTAACTGCAACATTGGTTTTGTATTTCAATATTTAGTTTATCTACATTATCTATTAAATATACCCGTAGTACCCTTGTTTTTGCTATATTGTGGGTAGACTGAATAAATTGCTTTTTTTTTATTAACTAAATATCCATATTGGATTAATAATAAATAACATAAGTATATATTAAAAAGGAAAATTATTTAAATATTTTAAATTTAACTATCTTAACACTATAAAAGTCCGGAGTAGCACCAAAGTAATTCACCACTGTCTGGAAGTAACATTTTTTGAAATTCCTAGGTTTCTCAGGGATTGTAGCCGTACCTTGCATCTGAGTTCACGACTGGATAAACAAGCAAACATTACTGGTAAAATAATTCAATTATAATAATAACCTGGAAACATAGAGTAAGTTAGACTTTACCTATTTTATCATAGTTTTCCTCATATATTTTCTGGTATATTTCCAAGTTGTATAAAATGTCTGCTTTCAAGGTAGAGCATCTGTTAGGTCCAGAATTAGAGTACGAGTTGAGAGTCCGGCACTTAAACGATCCATCTTTGACAACAGTGGAAAGGAAAAGGGTAGTGTTGCGTGGTGCATTAAAGCAAGTTGCAGCAAATCGGAGTTATGCTGTTCTGTCTGCTTCCCATCTTAATTTTAAGGACGAGATTGCGGAAATAGAGGTTACTCTTGCAGATCTGGTGGTCAAAATTGGTTCTTTTGTTGGTTCTCCTAGTGATACTGCCTATGCTCGCTATACTTCTCGCTTAGGTCATGTTGCAGCTAGAGTCCATCTGTTAGAAGCTACAACAGAGGAAGAGGAGGAAGTGAAGAGGTCTCTTAATTTCAGGGTTCTGATTCTGGAAGGTGAACTTGATTGTAAAGTGATTCCACAGGCACAGTCAACTCCTCATAATGCTAGTGTTTCAGTGAATCCATTTCCCTTCGTTAAGTCTGCTCCTATTCATAAATGGGGTGTCCATTTTTCAGGTCAAGATAATGAAAATGTTGTTAGTTTCTTAGAGAAGGTAGAATGTCTGCGTATAGCGCGTGGTAACAGCGAGGAAGAGTGTTACTCTTCTGCTGCCGATTTATTTAAGGATTCAGCCTTCACTTGGTATCTCAATAACCGAGGTAGTTTTGCTTCATGGCAAGAGTTAGTTGCCAAACTTAGGTCAGATTTTCTTCCATATAACTATGAGGACAATCTTCTTGATGAAATTAAGTCTCGAAAACAAGCTCCGCAGGAGAAGGTAACTATATTTGTAAATGAGATTGTTAGTTTGTGTAAACGGTTGGAGACTCCTTTGTCTGAGTCACATATCATAAGGATCATTAGAAAAAATTTGTTGCCATCGTATCATTCTAGTCTGGCACTTACAGATATTTCTTCAATTGCTGACTTAACGGAAAAGTGTAAGAAGTTAGAGGAAGTTTTGTCATGGTCTTCTGACAACGTGTCTAGAGTCCCTATTCATCAGAATTTCAGAAATAATGACTCATCTTATTCTGATAGACCCAATTATTCACGGTCTAGTAATAATAGAAATTTCAGAAATAATGACCCATCCTATTCTGGTAGGCCTAACTATTCTCGGTCTGGTAATGTCTCTTCTTTTAATTCGAAGCTTACCTGTTGGAATTGTTGTCAGCCAGGACATGGGTATTACGAATGTCCTGAGCCTAGAATTCGGTTCTGTTATGGTTGTGGACGTCAAGGTGTCCGTAAATTTGAGTGTGAATCCTGTTCGGGAAACGACAGAAGGGGTGGGTTGGCCCTGGCTCCTACTCCTCGTCAAAATACAGGGAATACAAACACTGTCCAAACTCCTCAAAAACCAAGGAACCAATTTCTCGAGTCTGGATGCCCAAGCTTCCACAAGCCAAACATCTCACGCTCTACCGAAAGACAAAAGACCACAGAACGGCAAATACCAACCGAAGAGAGGACAACGTTAATTGAGCATGAACACCGTGATTCTTCTGTAGTTTCTTCAAGTAATCTCTTGTCGTCGTTTGTTGATTTAGATATAAACTCATTGTTAGTTCGAAAAAACAAGGATAATCGTCCATATCTTGAAATATCTATCTTAGGACATTCTTGTTTAGCTTTACTGGACACAGGGTCTAATATCTCTATTTTAGGTTCTCTTGGTCTGGAATTTCTCCAGAATTCAAATGTAAATATAGGAATAGATCAAAGTTTGCAAGTGACTACAGCTGATGGTCAAATTCAACCAATTTTAGGTCAATTTACTACTGAGATTTTTGTTAGTTTTTGTAAAAGAATGATTACATTCTTTGTTATTCCTTCAGTTAAGATTTCAGTCATCCTAGGTATGGATTTTTTGAAAACTTTTAATGGTGAATTAAATTTTACTGAATTTTCCTTATCTGTGTCTTCTTTCAATATCTCTTGTGTCAATGCTGTTAAAGATATGGGTCGACTTAATGCTCAGGAATTAGAGCAGTTAAATAGTGTCATCACGTCATTCTCTTCTATCTCATCGAAAAATCAGTTAGGCCGAACTCATCTCATCGAACATCACATTGATGTTGGTTCGTCTAAGCCCTTCAGGCAATATCAATATCCCTTGCCTCAAGCCTGGCATGAAAGTCTAGTAAAGGAGGTAGATGAAATGCTTAAGTTAGGTATTATTGAGCCCAGTACTTCTTCTTTTTGTAGCCCTCTGTGGCTGACAAAAAAGAAAGATGGGACTTTTCGTGTCTGTTTTGACGGACGTAAACTTAACGGTATAACTATGAACAGAGATGCTTATCCTATACCTCGTATAGATATCATCCTAAGTAAATTACAGAATGCAAAATTTATTTCATCTATCGACTTAAAGAAGGCGTTTTTACAGATTCCTCTCAGCGAGGAGAGTAAAAAGCTTACTGCCTTTGCAGTAAATGGCAAAGGATTGTATCAGTTCACGACAATGCCTTTTGGTCTTGTGTCTGCTCCTCAGACTATGTGTCGATTAATGGATTTGGTAATAGGTCCTGCTTTAGACCCATTTTGTCAATACTATCTTGATGACATTCTTGTCATTACTCCTGATTTCGAAACTCATATCTCTGTATTGCAGCAGTTGTTTCAGCGTTTAAAAGACGCAAATTTGACTATTAATTTGGATAAAAGCAGCTTTTGTCGTGACTCTATTAAGTTTTTAGGATATGTTGTAGATTCTCAGGGTCTTCGTACTGATCCTGATAAGATGTCAGCGATTCGGGATTTTCCTGTGCCTAAAAATACCACTCAGGTCCGTCGATTGTTAGGAATGGTTGCTTATTATAAGAAGTTTGTTAAGTCTTATTCGACCTTGTTGTCTCCTATCACAGATTTACTTCAAAATCGGAAAAAGGGACAAAATATTGTGTGGACTCCTGAGGCTAATGAAGCTTTCATTAAAATCAAGGAGGCTCTCACAAATTCTCCTGTTATGGTAGCCCCAGATTTTACTAAGCCTTTTTATCTGATGACAGATTGTTCTAACACTGCATCTGGAGGTGTACTCTATCAAATGGTAGATGGAGAAGAACACCCTATAGCTTATACAAGCAAGAAATTAAATAAAGCCCAGAAAAATTATACTACAACTGAAAAAGAGTTGCTAGCTATAATTACTGGTATTGAACATTTCAGATATTTTCTTGAGGGTCGTTCTTTCACGGTCATAACTGACCATAGTAGTTTGGTGTGGTTACAGAATATGAAGAACCCATCTCCTCGTTTGGCTAGGTGGATTTTAAAATTGGCACAATATGATTATAAGATTATTCATTGTAAAGCTGCAGGTGTAGTAGTCGCTGATGCACTCTCTAGAACGTTCGATATTAATTTGTTAGATTTATCTTCCTTGCAACCAGATGACTGGTATCAAAAAATGTTGTATGATGTACAGAATGTACCAGGTAAATTTCCTGATTTTAAAGTTGAACATGGTGTTTTGTATAAACATGTCTTAAGTTCCATGGATGCCCTTACTGAAATGTCGGATTGGAAGATAGTCGTTCCAACTCCTAATAGAGCAGAGGTTTTGGCCACTTTTCATGACCATCCTACTGCAGCTCATTTTGGTTTTTACAAAACTTTCCGTCGTATATCGGAACTCTATTACTGGCCGAAGATGCGTCAAACTGTACGTAGCTATATCGCTAAATGCAAAATCTGTGCTACATGCAAACCGACAAATCTTCCCCAACCAGGTTTAATGGGTAGTTATCGACGGATTGATTTTTCATTTCAACTTATATCTTTAGATCTCATTGGTCCTTATCCTAGGTCTTATAAAGGTTCTCAGTATGCCTTAGTAGTTGTTGATTATTTTACAAAATTTCCTTTGGTTCATACTATGTCTAAGGCAACTACTTCATCCATTATCAAGTATCTTGAGAATGAGGTTTTCTTAATTTATGGTGTTCCACAGATCGTGTCTTGCGATAATGGACCACAGTTCACAGCTAAGGCTTTTCGCGACCTCATGTCTAAATATAATGTCCAAAAGATCTGGTACAATGCGAACTATCATCCACAAGTCAATCATACCGAAAGAGTTAATAAATCAATCGTGACTGCTTTAAGGTCATATTCCTTTCCTGATCAAAGAGCTTGGGATACTCATATCCACTCTATAGTACAGGCTATCAGGACTTCTTCTCACGAAATAACCAAATGTCCTCCATCTTATTTGATGTTTGGTCGTCATGTTCCTCTTTCTGGTGATTATTTTGGTACAATTTCAGAAAATGCCAATAACTTTCCCACTATATCAGATAAATTACACCGTTTAGAAGATATCCAGCATCTTCCTGATATTTATGTGGATGTTCGCAAACGTTTGAAAGCATCTTATGCTAGAAATAAATGCCATTATGACTTGAGAAAGCGAGAGTTATCCTTCAGAATTGGAGATTCTGTGTTGAAAAGAAACTTTGTCAAATCTGATAAAGTGAACTTTCAATCGGCCAAGTTATGTCAGAAGTACATACCTTGCACAGTTATTAAGGTCATTTCTCCTTTAATTTATGAGTTGAAGGAAACTTCCACTGGCAGGAAACTAGGAAGGTTTCATGTCAAAGACTTACTGGAGGACAAGACAGTAGGTCCACATAACTTGTCAGATAATTTGGATTCTTCATCTTCAGATGAAGATTAATTGGTCCCTTATCAATGCTTTCCCAGTTTGGTTGTTTAAGATCGGTTTATCTATTTTTGTTTACCTGGCAAAACAATAAGATGTTGTGCTATTTTGCCTTCTATTTTTTTTATCTTATCTTAATGTTGGTTATTATCTTAGTTTATGGACTTTGTTGTTTGTTTTCTCTTAAAAGTCCAACTGCATACCATAGGAGTACAGGATGGATATATGGGAATTTCCCCATCTTGAGTTCTGAGTTGAATAGATATTTACAGGGATAATGCGGAAAACATTCCAAATATTTTCTTTAATAGTGTTGTATGGTTTTGTGGACCATGGCCATAAAGCTTATGCATTCATATTCACTTACTGTGTCAGTGTTTTAGCGTGGGTTCAGGATTGATCACCCTGGATGTGTGCCCTCACTTGGCTCAGAAATATATCAATACATATTAGTTGTTTCTTGAATGTCTCTTAGGTTGAAATTAGAATGTGTCATTTAGAATTGGATCGTTCTGATATTCAGCAATAAGTAAGTCTGTTTAACTTGGTTTGTTATCTCCTATGTTGTTATCTTCTCAAGAATTTGAGTTTAACATATCTTAGTATCTTGAGTTTGTACCTGTCTACCTACCATTCGTACGGATTGGTAGATGTGAGTTTATCTTTACCTTGAGTGTACCTTTATCTTTACCTTAATTGAGTTTATCTCGTACCTTTACCTTAATTGGTTTATCTCATACCTTTACCTTAAGTTAGTTATCTTTACCTTTACCTTGATAAGTTTATTTCTTATCTATATCTTATGAATATATATCTTATCTTTATCTTGATTATGGAGTCCTAAAAATCTGTCCTTTACTGTTCTTGTCGTGAGTAAAGAATTGGACCACGTCAATAGTACAGTTTGGGTATTACAGTTAGGATCTCTTTTATCTTTCCTTCTACCAAGTGTATAGCTGGTAGAAGTGAGTTTTGTGCATATCCTCTACCATGAGTAGATCTGGACTTGCAATTATCTTTTACCTTTTGTGCATATTCTTTACTACGAGTTGGGATTGCAGTTAACTTACTTATTTTTTTTTAGCATACCCTATACCATGAGTATAGTGGGCTTGCTAGTATCTAGGCTTGCTAGTGCCTTTACCGATTGTGTGTTTTTCCTACCGCTGCTAAAGCAAGTAGATGTATTGAATTATCTTTTACCTTGAATTTTCGAATATGTTGCTGATATCCAGAACCATATCATATAGATGTTTAGGTTTGTAGTAATATAGTTTCAACTAGTCCTAATAAATTAAGCCCTCATTGAACTCTTGGGTGATTAATAGAATCTGTTCGCTCTAGTGTCAACGTTGGGTAAACTTGATAGGACTTTGTTTGAGTTTGTGTTGTGAATGGTTCTTGGTCCTATCTTTTAGAGGTTGTTAACACACCTCAGTAGTGTAGTTTATTTATAGTTTTACTAATACTTGGAAATATAGAATTTAAGTATTGTCGAAGGTTAATTTACTCTATATAAGGTTGAATTGAATTATATTGAATATATTGGTATTGAGATTGATATTGCTATAAAGTTATTGAATTATATTTAGAAAGTACCTAAGTGATTGGGTTATATGTTTTTTTTTTACTTTTCTTAATATTTTATTTATTTATTAATTTGTCTAAATAAATTAAATTATTTTAATTTTTTTTGGTAAATTACACATTATTAAATAGATCACATGCTGTCTGTCTACTGTACGTCTGTCAGCGTCATTACTTTTATCCCATCTCCTGAGTAACCAGTGTGGCTGATAAGCTCAAAATCCTTGGGGTTGACACCACAACGTTTCGGCTTCATCATATTCATCGTCTGGTTTGTCTTTAAGGCTAGATTGTCCTAGACAATAAAAAAAAAGGAAACTTCTGGTAAGTGGAAAGTTTTCCTTTTTTTTTCTGGAGTTGAGGGAGGATGTAGCAGTCACAACTGCTAACATATAATTAATTAATATAATTTATTATTAAAATCCTAAAACCCCTCAGAATCCCGTTTATGAAACGTTTATGGGCAATAGACGAGAACGATGCGCAAGTGTAACAACTACAGGTCAAGAGGCGCTCAGCTAAGGTCAGTTTTGGCCAACAACTCACGCTGAGAGGTTTATTTCTCCAAGCGTTTACCGGCACTTTTCGTCTTAAAATCGGGTAGAAAATCTGGGATTGGATTTAATATTTTCCCCGAACATCAAGGGAGAAATTGAAACAAATGATAAAGAATCTTGATTGAAAAAAACCGGCTTCCAAATTTTCAGAAATGAATATTTAAAACCCGGTTTCAAAATCTACCGAAATAATTATTTAAAACCCAGGTGAGCAATTAAATCAGTTAGTTTTATAGGCCTATCATTTTATTGATATTTTCATTGTCTTTTGAAATATTAAAAGTGTAAAATCAGAGTTTTCTCATATGTATCATGTGGCCTTGAGCCTAGATCGTTAATTTATCGGACACCTAATTAGTTTTTTCTGTTTTTTTTTTGTATACCTACTCGGTATAAAAACTTTCATGCCTAATTTACTAGATATTCTTTAAATGCGCAGACGCAATAAATAGACAGGATGACAGTCAGCTGATGAAATAAAATGTTTGTTTATTGTGGTAATTCGATGTAAGAGTATGTGTTGACAGTCATCTTTGGGTGCCTTGATGTTTCTCTAAATGTTATTTTTTGTAGATTTCACCCGATTAGGATAACGTTTAATATTAGAATTAGTTTAACCGAACACCTACTTCAACCCATTGGTAACCAGGAACCGATTGTCTCCAGAACCACAGCGTTCTTCTTCATTCGTTTTTTTTTCGGAGCCTCAAGGGCCGTCAGAGTCTTAAGGGGACCTAACCAGGACAGCTGTAGTGTTGTGACAGACATTAATAACAAGTTTCTCAGGGTTAAGGTTTTTCTTGTCATTTACAACTTTGTATATGCATATACCAAGGTTAGTACTTATTACAGTTTTTGTAACATCTATAAAAAGTTAGGTAAATAGTTATTAATTAATTAAATTAGATTCATTGTTAGGGAAGGGGTTCATGATTTTTGTATAGCGGTTTTTAAAAGGGAAGGGAAGAAATTTATGTATCAGGGTTTTTAAAAATTATATATATATATATATCTTTCCGAGTCTGTTGACCATACTTTTGTTCCACCATCAGTTTTGTTAGTTGTTAATATTATAAATATATTTGTTACAAGTAGTTTTGCTTTTATTTCAGTTCCTGCTTACAGTTATAATATAGCAGAACAAGGTCAATAGTGTCTTTTCGGTTTTTAAACATTACTACAGGGTATTAAATCAATAGTACTTTATTCCTTGTTGTTCATAACTTCATTTAATTTTTTTCGTTAATTTCCTTCAGAAATTAGCTGGCGCCCATTTCAGTATTTTCCTAGGCATCTCCGTATCTTCTCTTATCTTACCCCTTTTATAGTTCCAGATTTTCCGGTGCATTATTATATTGTATTCTTTTGGTTAAAAGATCTCTTTTCCCCTTATCTCAAAGCCAAATTCTAGTGTAGTGAGGCTAGCCCGAATTCGTGCTTGAGGTTTTGTGTCTCTGTGTTCTTTTGAGCTAAGCCATTCTTTTTATTATAACTTCTTTGCTAGTTCTTCTCTAATTGATCATCTCCTTCTCCATATACCACCCCTAAATTTTATTTAGGTTTCAATTGGCGCTTTTGCGTTTGCAATTTGGTTAGGTTTCAATAGTATTTAGAATAACAAAAACTTCTTATTCCACAACAAAGCAGATTTAGACAAAATTTATGCACTATAGATAACCTAATAGACTTAGAATCAGGAATACACGAAGCATTTGCAAATAAGAAAGATTGTATCTCAGTCTTTTTTGATATTAATAAAGCTTATGATACTGTCTAACGATTGAATATCATATCAAAATTGCATAATTGGAATATCAGAGAAAATATGTTAAAATTTATTTCCAATTTTCTTCAATCTCGCAGCTTCATAGTTCGATCAGAAAACGTTAACTCAGATAAAAAAGTTCAAGAGAACGAAGGACCAAAAGGATCAGTTATGAGCTCAACCCTTTTTCTAAACGCCATAAACGACATACTTCAACAATGCTCACCGATTGTTAATGGAAGATTATACGCTAATGACTTAGTTTTACTTGCCAATAAAAAACTCTACAACTATTTAAAATACAACAAACAATCAATCAGTTAGAATCATGGTCTAGGACTATCCGATTGCAATTTTCACCGACAAAAACTAAATGTAGTTTATTCACAAGAAAACATAACACTTTACTAACTTTCCGAAGCTATATAATCAAACCGTTAGTTTTACAAATTATTAATATTAGATTTTTAGGTATGGTTTTCGACCGAAAGCTCTCCTGAAGAAAACATACAGAAGAACTTAAAAAATCATGCCAAGCAGGATTAAATTTTATGAACACTATTTACACTATTAAACTAGGGAGCAGTTTAAAATACACTATTAACATGTATATAAATCTTTAGTTAGATCCAAACTCGACTATGGTGAGATAGTTTATTCATCAAGCAAAAGTAGCGTCAGTATTAAAAACCTTTAACTGTTCAAAACACAGCTCCACGAATAGCTACAGGTGCGTTTCGAACGACTCCAGTTGAAAGTTTACAATGCTTAACAGGAGAACCACCCATAAGCTTACGCTGCAAATACCTTTCTCTCTGATATGCTTGTAAAATAGATAGTAATTAAGAACACCCTACTTATACCAATACGTTCACAGATCGATTTCAAAACACTTTCTCTACAACAAGACTAGATCCACCATTTTACGAAAGAGTTAGAAGAAACCTTCACGACCTACATCTTGAATTTCCTGAAATTCTCCCAACAAACTTCCTAACTTCTGTATCTTGGTTAATACCAATTCCCAAGATTAATACTAACCTTAGTATAGATAAAAAAACTGAGACTATAACAGACCTGATCAAACAATTGTTCTTAATAGAAATGGAAACTTAGAAAAATCACTATAGGTTATACACTGACGCATCCAAATCTTCAGACGGTGTTGGTGCAGCCATCCTCACACCCAATAGATCCATAAAATTTAAATTCAATCCCATTACTTTGTCATACAGTGCAGAGTTGTTTGCAATATTACAAGCACTTATCCACATAAAAGAGTCGACACTGTCCCGTTCTCTCATAATAACCGATTCACTAAGCTCACTTTACACTATCAAACGTTTATATACCGATGATCCAATTGCCTCACATATCCAATCAGAAATAGAGATTCTAAATAATAATAAGATCACTGCTGACTTCATGTTTGTTCCATCACATTCAGGTATAAAAGAAAATGAAGAAGCAAATAAACTAGCCCGCTTAGCATCCTTCAGCCAGGATTCCATTCTTATTAATGAGGTTTCTTCAGATGATTTCAAGCCAGAAATAAAATATAAAGTGTTAAGTGCGTGGCAAAATAAGTGGAGTGCATCACAAAATAAACTCAAGAAAATTAAACAGTTAGTGAAACCGTGGCTCCAACCCACAGCGAATAGACACGACCAAGTGAGAATAACACGTTTGCGACTAGGACACAGTAACTTTACACATAAACACCTCTTTACGCGAACTGTGCGCCAATGTGTGAAAATTGTAAAAAAACATTCTCCGTGAAGCATATACTAACTCAGTGCAAAACATATGAAGCAGTAAGAAAGAAGTACCGTATACCAAATAATATAAAGGAAGCCTTTATAAAGGCTTGAAAAAACATGAACATTAAAAACACAATAAGTTATCTTAAAGACTCAGGACTGTATCAATTATTGCAATTTTTTCTAACTTTACCAGGTCGCTAGTAACCCTTGTGGTTACAGCGTAAATAAATAAAAAAAAATTTGAAATAGACAACGTCGCAAAGCACCTCAATCAATCCAAACAGAAAGATGCCTGGAAATCATCACACGTGAAGGCACCAAATTAAGCTAGGCATAATACGTCCAATGTAATTAGAGTAAACACACTTATGTGTAGATTTATAAAACGATAAGACATACTTTCTAGATGCACCGTTATATTATTAATATTTTAAATTTTCTGTTTACGTTCAATTTATTTTCACATTTTAGATATAAAATCCCAAAATCTTATTCAAATTTATTTACTCAATTTGTTTTGAGATCTTTTTTTTCAAATATTACAAAGAAAATCGCGAATTGAATTGAAAAAGGGAATAATTCTATCCGGTTAAAGTGGAATTTAAGAAAGACGTGGCGTCACGAAGTCCTTTTATTTTGTTCGATAATCATTCGCTACCTACTTTTTTATCGATATGGGATGATTCCTTTTACATTTAGGGCCGTAGTCATAAAAAAGTCGTAAAAAATCTGCCAATTTAGTAATAAGATGTTTATTAACCTACGTTATGTTAATGCCAGATGAGTCTACATTTTTTTTACTTATAATTCCTATTGCATTGTGTATTGCATGGATTTACATTTACAGTCTATTACATGAATATAAGACTGTTTCAGATTATCGCGACCACGAATATTTTACTGTGCAACATAATAAACATGTAAATAAAATGTGACAATAGATCCTTTTTATTGGAATGATAATTTAAAAAAGATTACTTTCATACTTCCTATGTTACATAGTAATAGTCGTATATTTACGGAATAAACTGTAAGGACAATTCAATGGGTAAAAGAAAAAGAAAAGGATTACTCACAATTGGTTTTATTTTAGTTTAAAAGACAAGTTTTGATCTTTACAATTTCAGCTCTTATCTCTTATCTTCAGGTCCTCTATAAAAGGTTACTTTGTACCAATCTAGTAAGCTGAACTATTAGGAAGTATGTTCTGGAACATTTTTTACACATTTAAGATTTATATAGATGTTTACTCATGGGCTAAAGCAATTTTTTTCAATCTAACCATACTCATTTCAGAAATATTTTGCTTAATTTGACCTTTTTGTTCTATTTGCAATCAGGGCATTAGTTAAAACGCACCTTGTATATATCTTTTACAACTAATACATCCAAATACGCATTGAATTCAAAGTTTTCGACATTTTATTCTCCAGAGACATAAAACTTCCAGAATCATGTGACACTTCACTTATCAAGACCAATAAACTTCATTGCATTTGTAGCACATAACGTGGAAAACCCACTTTCGGTTAGTAAATAGCTATCAGGAAAGTTTTCTGTGCATTCCCGAGAAGCTTCTCGTAATTGGATCTGTATATATTGCAGTAAACAATTGCAAAACTTGACATTGAAATATACACTCGATACTTCATTGCACATCTTAAATGTGTCACTATCTGGAGAAAAGAGACAACGTCCTTATTTGATGTTTATCAAATCCTGACATATACTGAAGAAATGACGAAAATCTGATTTCATTTAAAAAAAGTGCTGTTTTAGGAAAATAGTACAAGACGCTATATTTTGATATTAATTTATCTTATTTGTATATTAAACAAATATTTATTATTTAAATATAAATTTAAATAAAATGCAGCACAACAGTGGCGAACTAAGGCTTCAGCAGGTCCTAGGCAACATTGTAATTTCGGGCCCATTGTTTCGTCACGACACACCCTGTTCATTTGTTAGTTTGGTTTTAACGCAAATATTATGTAGTTATAGTTCGTCCCAAACCTTTCTTTCAGTGCGTCAGTACGCATTAAGCTAGAAGTGACAGAAAAAAACGTGAGTCTGTGATTATTATACATAGAACTTAGAAAATTATTTATCATAAAGCTAATTCTACATACGGATGTATAATTAGTTGGAGTTTAGAATACGCTAAATAGATATCCAATCAATGTTGCGCATAAATATAATTTGACGCAGATTGTCTCGATCGTGACAGTACTTTCACAATGTCAGTGAAATTTTAATTTTGTATTTATTGTCATAAAAATATTTTAAATAGGCCGAGATATATCGAAAAAGAACAAAGACTAATATTAAAATTACTAAATTATTTTCAATGAGAAAAAGACAGATTACCATCCTACAACTGTCAAATTTAATTAAAATGTCAAGCAATAATTCTCGACATTCTTAAAATCCTATATGACGTCAAAATTAGTGACGCGCTGAAAGAAGGGTTTGGGACAGACTGTATATTTAATTCTCGAATTCCAAGAATAATAGAAAAAAAAATAATATACAATGTACAAAAATTAAATAAACATAATTTATTAAAACAAGCAATAATAATTATGACTAATGTACACAGACTGATTAGTTATGTTGCCTTTTTTCTCACTTTTTTAACATTGTAATTTGCTTATAGGGGGCTAAAAGTGGGAATGAACAATCACTGGACTTGCAAATAGGATAAGCAAATAAATTGAAACGTTTGTGGATAGCTACTCGTGTTTTGGTTGGAGATCAAGGTCGTGGATAAGGATTTTTTTTTGGGGGGACTGGGAGAACTTACTACGAAAAATAAATCAGAAAAATACTTACAGAGATGTCCTGGGCAACACAAAACAAGAAGATTTCTAAACTATTTAAACTTAGGATGCTGTGTAAAAATATCCTCTTGCTGCTTACAAAGAAAAGTTTTTCTGTCCTAAAAAAATTTTAAGCATGAATATCTTTTTAATCGACGATCGCGAAATTTATGTCCCGAAGGGACAGTTTCTGATTTGTCTAGCACAACGGACCAAATTAAATTCTTGATATGTGTCGCGCGGGTTTTTGACAATACTTATTTGATTTATTGGAGAATGCTTTAATGCTATGACGACTTGTGGAAATGGCTTATGTGTCGAAGAAATACATAAAATGACATATATTAAAAATCTGAGAAATGACCATACAATTAAAATATGCTTAAATGAGTGCACCAATATACTTCAAACAACTCTTGATATTAACACAGTAAACAATTTTAAAAGAATAGGTTTTAAAATACTGGATACAATGTGTATGCAATTACAACAAAGATTCGAAGACACCCATTTACTCTCTTTCGTCAACTTACTAAACAAAAACAATATATAATAAACAATTTTCAAAAAATCTCTTAGTTGTTTTAGATAATCCTATATAGTAATCCTGTCAGGATAGTATATCCTGAAACTTTTGATATGAGAAAATTTAAAAATGACTTGATTGTAATTTATTCAGATCAACAAAAGCATTTAGAACCTTACCAACTTTTTTCATATATTTTTGACAATGTGTTAACAGAAGTATTTTCTGAATGCTATAAGTTACTAAAATTATTTTTGACCATTCCTGTAACAAAGGCCTCATCTGAAACATCTATGAGCACTTTAAAAAGAATTAAAACATATTTCCGGAATTCAATGACTACTGAAAGACTATCCTCATTATCCACTTTAAGCACTGAAAAGGATATGGTGTACTCAATCACTCCAGAAATGAAAGAACAAGTTATTGACTATTTTGCTAATAATAAAAATAGAAAATTTGACTTAATATATAAAAAAATTAATAATGTAATTAACATTTAAATGGGAATAAGCCACAATTAAAGGTTAAATTACGTTTATT
The DNA here is from genome assembly GCF_040954645.1 of Diabrotica undecimpunctata. Classification (NCBI taxonomy): domain Eukaryota; kingdom Metazoa; phylum Arthropoda; class Insecta; order Coleoptera; family Chrysomelidae; genus Diabrotica; species Diabrotica undecimpunctata. The sequence goes on along the minus strand of NC_092810.1, from coordinate 49,756,304 downwards.
GACGTTTTAGTTTCCACTTCGGAAATCGTTCTCAAAATAGTAAATTGTATTTACTAATGTTTGTATTTTGAGAACGATTTCCGAAGTGGAAATTGAAATGTCAATAAACGTAATTTAACCTTGTGGCTTATTCCCATTTAAATAGTAATTACTTTAAAATGCGACAAGAAAATAGCTTTAGGATAATATAAAGAACCCGTTATGGGCCCAGCGTTATTCAAAATTTTCGGAGATTGAAAAAAATTAATATTTATTGTTGAACATAGCAAATAAACATTATAGTTTATTTTTTCGATAAAATCGGTCCCTGAAAACAAAGTAACTGATGTTTTAAACACCTTTAATGCCCGATGTGAACACATAAAGTTTACGGTTGAGAGAGAGAATGATAATATGATTCCTTTTTTAGACATGCTAATCCATGGTGGCAATGATGGCATGCTAAGGACAGAGTGGTATCGTAAACCGTGTTTTAGTACCCGTTTTATAAATTTTCATTCTCAACATCCATCCAAGATGGAAATAAATTTGGTTTTGGCCTTGAAAACTAGGGTTATTAACTTGTCACACATCGAGTTCAGAGACAAGGGACTAAAAAAGCTGAGATCTATATTACAAGAGGACTCCTATCCTATAGGGCTGTTAAATAAACTCATTTTCGGTTCTCCTTTTTCTTCGCAATTTTCTGACAATCAATATTTTCATAACAATGAGGTCCGACAATTGACATCGACACACAACACATCAGTGATACCATCTAAAATAATTTATGGTTGCCTACACTCTATTCCAGTTCTAACACCGAAGCTAACGAATATCTTCAAAAATGTTAGTGGTTTAAAAATTACAACCAAAAATGTGAAAACGATATCGAAGTTATACACAAAAACAAAAGATCCTTTCACAATACAGGAGTCATCGAATGTTGTTTATTCTATACCGTGTACCAATTGTAACAAAATATACATAGGAGAATCATCTCGTAATTTTCACAGTAGAGTGATCACATCGTAGTGATATGAAAACCAAAAAAATAAATGCATGTGCACTGACAGAACATTCATTAACGTTGAAACATAAATTTAATTTCGAGGATTCCTATATTTTGGCAAAGACAAAGAACCATTCAAAACGTGTTTTCTTGGAAATTGTTCCATAAAATCTGGTACATCTTGCATCAATAAAAAGTCTGACATAGATAAACTAAGTAACATATATTGTTACTTACTGGAAAAACATCCAAAATAAAATAAATATTTACCTGGACATAAATTACACTTGTATGCATAACATGTTGCATACCATTAAAACAGGTTTAAAAATTAAAAAGTAAAATCACCCACGATGGGCCTCTAGTATTTCTTAAAAAGAAATATAATATTAAGTACACCTAATTACTTTTTAATCATAGGGTTTTTACTTTCTGTTCTCTATGTATCAGAGTTAAAAAACACCAGTAAAAGATGCCATAAACTAAGTTTTACTATCCTTACCTAAATTTTAAAAATTTTAGAATGTATTTTGTCCATTATTTTATATTTTATATGTGTTTTTAATGTTGAGTGTCAATGTTTTTATAAATAATCTCAACGACTAGTAAGTTGCACTGAATAATTGTGATATTTTATAAATATTTACATATTTTTCTTATTACAGTGTCTTGAAAAGGGAATAAAACCATTCCGAAAGCTAGACAAAAAGTCAAAAGAGTGTTTCATTAACATTCCGGCATTAACATTTTCTGACTGCAACCCCAATAAACTGTGTTGTTTTTTGATATCGTCAGTCACTAATATCCAGCATTTCTTGTATATATATATATATATATATATATATATATATATATATATATATATATACATATATTATTTTTTTTTACACGCCTCTTGTATATCATTGCCAATAAGTAACAGTAAAGAAATATATTACTAAGAGAAAAATAAATTTAAATCTATATATTAAAAATAAGTGTCTTTATTTTATCATATTATTGACAAGTATGGTAATATTATTGTATAAAAATAAAATAACATCAGGTAACGGTTTCTAGTGTTTGTAGAGAAAAATGATCTCTCGAGAATCATCCATCATCCAACATTAAAATTATGATCTGGAAATATAATACACCTCATGAATTCACATGGTGATAGAATGATAATGCAAACGTGTGTGAGTAATATAGATTAAAAGATAGATTAAAAAAATATAATTTATCGATGCTTTACTTCTTAGTGTTTAAAAGTAATTTGAGTGGTAAATAATTAACAGCCAAAAATTTATTCTAAATATCGATCATATGTAGGTGTTGAATAATGTATAATGTGAACACGAATTGTAATTTCCAATTACAGTTATTTTGTTTCAGGCCATCATTCAAAAACAGAACAATGCAACGCTTTGTGGTGTGTATTTTAAAACTCTAAATTATGACAATTACGATATATTGATTGTGGTTTTAAATGGCTAATTTGTTATCCAGAAAAACTATTATAAGAATTTACATTTAAAATTGGGGCTAAATAACGCTGGAGATAAATTCCCGTTTGATTTTTTCTGAATTACTCGATTACTAGTAAAAATTGAAATCATTTAGATCATTTGTTACATACATACATGTATATATATATATATATATATATATATATATATATATATATATATATATATATATATATATGTATATATATATATATATATATATATATATATATATATATATATATATATATATATATATATATATATATATATATATGTACTTTTAAGGTACCTAAGGCAAATCATAATTAGAAGAATAAATATAATAATAATAGTCTCCCGTTTTATACCGCTTCGCGGCTTTTGTAGTATAGCAGAGTAGTCTGCTATATCTAGGGCCTACGCTATACAAGGAAGGTAACATGGCCAGTGCTACGCTTCAACCGCCTATTATTACCCCTGGTTTTAACCAAGGTACTCATTTTATTCAGGCTGAGTCGACCTGGGGCCTATAGACATTTTTAAAAATGTCTAGTTGTTCTTTTTCGAACTCCGGACCACCGGCGTGCGAGGCAAGCATCCTACCGCTTGCGCTACGCAGGCCCTGCAGGATAATGAAAAATATCTTAATAATTGGTGGTGTTCAAGATATTTCATGATTTAAAAAGATGAATACGATAACAATATTGAATAGATGTAGTTTTATGAAGGCACATTATAGTAATTAAATAGTTTTGAGATGATTTTATTTAAAGCTATGCAATTCAAGTGACAGAACTTTCACAACAAGTGACCCTGTATAAAGGATTCTAATTAAATAATACGTTATACCAAACTTCAATCTTAAAATACTGTAACCTCGGAAACCTTTTTTGGATGGTGCTAGAAAGGTCACCAATGGAGACACTGCGGACGGCAGCCAGATGGTTGGTGGAGAGCGAGTCGTGGGTTCGAAACTAGTTTTTGGAACCGGAAATAAGTAAAAATAGGATAAGAGATATTAGAAAAGATACATAAACAAACAAAAAGATAGATGGGTAAAATTACCAAAGATAAGATAAGATAGGAAGCAGGGTGCCACTTAATTTTTTGGGGTTTAAGGAGAAAATTAAGAAACCTTAGAAAAAAAAAAGAAATAAAGAAAGATATTTTGGTTCTGAGACCAAATTCAAGGAAAGATCTCAACAGTTAACTATTCAATAAATTTGGTCAACACACTATATAAACAAATAATAAACATATTAGGTGGACTTTGTCCACCTACTTACCTACAAAACTTAATCATCCTGATCTTTCTACTGGTCAAAGGTATAGTAATATTTAAAGGTAAAAAGCAAATATTCAGAGTTATGGTTATATCAGGAAACTTGTTAGGACTTGACAAATAAAATACATACATAAAACAAAAACAATATATTCAACAACACAATGATGTCGGTAGCTGAATGTACATACAAGTAATAAAAATACACCATCAATTATGAAATGGTGGTGTACACATAAAAATAAGCAGTAATATGAATAATAAGTACCTTTACAAATATAACAATATAATAATGCACAGGTTCAATTATCAGCGAAGAGAGCCTGATAGTGAGTAAGAAAAAAATTCAACCAAGGTTGATTAACGAAGGTCTCTCTTTCCTGTTTAATGGCATATCTCGAGACACTGGATTAAAAATGCATCACAATTAAAGCAAATAACAAAAATTAATCAAATCTAAATTTACAAGAATACAAAAAGGTTACCGAAATAAAAATTTAAACAAACCGCACTTGATTAAGTTGATTATCTATCTCGCACTGTTATTTAATGATTGAGAACTAAATGTTCGTAATTATGTTTATTGAAATTTCTTAGTAGCTGATGGAAAGTTCGTAAGAAAATATTGAATGTAAAAATCGGTAGTTACTCTTAACTACAGGTGAAGACATGGATAAACTTAGATTCGCCCAGATGATTGAAAAAAAAAATATGATACAATACCGTATTATTCGCCCAGATAAGTGGAGATACTAAGATTATGGTAACTTACAGTAATTCCTGATGACTGCTGCACTAATTCACTGAAGTTAATTTATTTTACTATAATACTTTACTTGTATCAAGCACTGAAGTTAATTAAAATTAAAAGTACTCTATACCAATATTTAATCTAATATGATATTAGATCAAAAAACTCAAATATACAAGTGTATACACACTTAGAAAGAAAATGCACAGAAAACAGAGACGATAAGATATGAAGAACATCTTTACGCAACGAGTGCCCACTCAGAAGTGGTCTCCTTTCTGCAAAAATTTACCAAACTACCCAAGAAAAAGGTGGGGAAAATGACAATCAGCCTGTATCTATTTCTAGGAAGACAAAAAGATTCTAACGAATATCGAAACTAACGGTACCCTTCTAGCTAGGAACGTAATGAAATATGAAATCCCCGGAATTACGTTCTCTTCAGAAAAATTACGACAATGTGCCGTCGGCGATATTTAACAAATTTATCATAAAGGAACCCGGCCTTAGAGCCGGAAGGAATTAACCGAGGATTAAACCCCTAAACCGTGGTTTTTAAATAAGTAGGTAGATTGTTCCGTAATATTTCGGTAATTTTCAATAAAATTTCCTAATGGTCAACCGACCAACCGCGTATATATTATTTGCAAGTACGGCCATCTGCGTCTCAGCAACGGGGTAAAAGGATTAGAAATAATTTAATATATTAACTTTAAAAAAATGTTACAATACAAAACAATAGGTAGATCCAAGGCTCGATCTCCTGATGGTCCTAACATATGGTTCAGAAACCTGGACTTTAACAAAAAGCAATGAAAACATGTTAGGATATTTCGAAAGAAAAATACTAAGGCGAATCTATGGAGCGGTAAATGAAAATGGTGTCTGGAGAAGACGATACAACTTCGAACTCTATAGAATATACCAGGAACCTTCTTCTTCTTCATGTGCCCTGTCCGTTCCGAACGTTGGCAATCAACATGGCTATTCTGACTTTGTTTACGGCAGATCTGAATAGTTCAGCAGATGATAATCCGAACCATTGCCGCAAGTTTTGGAGCCACGAGTGTCTTCTCCTCCCTGGACCCCTTCTGCTGTCTATTTTCCCTTGAACGATCAGTTGTAGTACTCTATATTTATTATGTCTCATAACGTGACCCAAGTATTCCAACTTTCTTTTCTTTATACTTATTCCTACCTCTCTCTCTTTACCTATCCGGCGTAGTACCTCTTCGTTGGTCACGTGCTCAGTCCAGGATATACGTAATATACGTCGGTAAGCCCACATTTCGAAGGCCTCTACTTTTTTCATCAATGTTGCGGTCATTGTCCACGCCTCCATTCCATATAACAAAACCGGGAATACATAACATTTCAGAAGTCGAATTTTGAGAGGTAGGGTGAGGCTTTTAGAGGTGAAAATTTGCTTCATGCTAGTGAACGATGCTCTTGCCTTTTCTACTCTTATACGTATTTCCTTCGCTTGATCCCAATTTGAGTTAACTGTTGTTCCCAAGTAGATGTACGAATCCACGTGTTCAATTCTTTCATTGTCTAATATCAGTTGCTGTGGTGGTTGTTGGGTTTTGCTTACTAACATCCATTTGGTTTTTGTGATATTTAGTCTGAGTCCGTATTGTGCACTTGTTTTTTGTATCTTACTCATTAGGCAACTCAGTTCCTCCATGCTACTTGCTAGAATCACAGTGTCATCAGCATACCTTATGTTATTAATTATTTCTCCATTTATCTTTATGCCTTCTGTGCTTTCCTCCAGCGCTGTCTTAAATACTTCTTCTGAGTATATATTAAAGACAATAGGAGACAAGATACAGCCCTGTCGTACCACTTTCTTGATCTCAATTTTATTGGTCAATGTAGATCCCACTTTCACTTTAGCTGTTTGGCCCCAATAGAGACTCGCTATTGTTCGAATGTCTCTGTAGTCGACTCCGATCTTATGGAGAACTTCAATTATCTTTTCGTGCTTTACGTTATCGAATGCTTTTGCGTAGTCTATAAAGCATATGTACACATCTTTGTTCATATCTCTGCAGCGCTGGATGAGTACCTGTAGACTAAAAAGTGCTTCTCTTGTCCCAAGAGAATTCCGAAACCCAAACTGCGAATCTCCAATGTTATAATCGCATTTTTTACTTATTCTGTTGTAAATAACCTTGGTGTATGCCTTCGAAATGTGGTTAATTAGACTTATCATCCGATGTTGATCACAAGACTTTGCTTTTGGTTTTTTCGGTATGGCAACAAAAGTTGACTCTAGCCAGTCTTCAGGAAACTCCCCGCTGTTATAAATATTGTTAAAGAGTCTAACGAGTGAGTCTAGAAATTGACTGTTTGTTTCGCACAGCATTTTCAATACTTCCCCGTATACGTTATCGTTGCCTGGTCTTTTGTTATTTTTAAGACCCTTTATAGCATTCTCCACTTCTGATTTTAGAATAGAAGGGCCAGTATCATCATTGCTCAGTGTATACCCACTAGGACGGTCATCATTAAACAGTTGTTCCACATAAGTTTCCCAGATTCTAACTATTTTGTCGGGGTCTAGTTGTAGATTTCCATTATCATCGCATAGCCCTTTCGATAAAATATTGTAGCTTTTCTTTGTTGTGAGTTCCTTTATCTTCTTATGCATATTGTGATAGTCGTATACCTTTTCGCACTGTTCGATTTCTTCGCATCTCTCCGAGAACCATTTCTCTTTAGTTTTTCTTATCTCAGCTCTAATTCTTCTATGGGTTTCGCGGTATTTGGCAGTATCTTTAGTTTTATATATCCGTCTCTCTTCCATCATGTCAAGGATTTCTGCAGTCATCCAGTCTTTCGTTTTTTTTTCTTATCAGGTAGTAAAAACTTAGTGCTTGAAGTCCTAATCTCTTCTTTAATTTCACTCCACTTTTCCAGCGGTTCATTGTTATTTTTAAGGATTTTTGATATTTCGGTATTTAAATTCTCCTGCATCTGTTGTTTAATATTATTGTTGGAAAGCTTCCTAATATCTAGCGTTTCGGGCCTGTTCTTTTAGGAACCAGATATCGTAAAACACATTAAGATAGGACGTCTGAGGTGGGTAGGCCATGTAATGCGGATGGAGCAAACCGACCCAGCTAGAAAAACGCTCCTTGATAGACCTATTGGTCAAAGAAGAAGAGGAAGAGCCAGAACAAGATTCCTAGATAGCATAGATCAAGATATGAGAAATATGGAAATACGTGCTTAGCGGAGGAAGGCGATGGATAGGGACGACTGAAAGAAAATTCTTGGGGAGGCTAGGACCCACACAGGGTTGTAAAGCCAAAATGATGATAACAGGTACATCCAAATTAAAATTAATTAGCTAAGAAAACATCATCAAATGATTTCGTAAAGTCGTAATTTTGGGAAATCTTAAAAGTCTATATAAGTTTTAACTTATAAAAATAAAGTTTCATGCAAATAATTAATACAAAATCAATTGGTAAAATCTGTAAACAATGTAAAAGTTATATTTTATGTAACTAATTTATATAACTCTATTTATACTAATTGTTTAAATATCTAAATTTTATTTTGTAGAAGTATGAAGAAAAACTGTAAATTTAGGTGACATGATGAGCTTTAAATGTCTGTAAAATTTTAAAGAAAGCATCCTTAAAAATGAGACATAAATAATTAATGTAGTGGATGTATTCAATATAATTCCAATATTCAATTTTACTCAAATAATAAAATTAAAACACAATTTAGGCATATATTTCGAAATTTTGTATCAAAAGTAGATTTATTCTAAATGTCAAAAGTGTTACTATTTTCTGATTGGTCCATTTAAAATTTCCAAGCAAGGATTCTTTATTTTGTTTAATTTTTATTGTCGGAAAAGAAACGCTAGTAGAAAAGGTATAAAAACAGTGCATTTGAAGGAATAGGTGAGAGTCCTTTGTGAAACGTGTAAGGATGTACACGCTTTCTTTGAAGCTGCTTTCATAAAATTGCAAAAATATGAAAAATTTTGTAAATTTAATATGAAAATATATCGCAATACTTACTCTTAACATTCATCCTCCACTTAAATACATTTGTGACATATGAAACTAATATTTCAGTGAAAAAAGTATAAAAAAGTGATTCGAAAAAATGAAAACTAGTGTAGATGAACAAAGTTGTTCCAGAGATTTAATATTTAGCTGTTTCCTGACTCCAAAGAAGTTCACCAGTAATGTACAAATTTCTGCTACCAGGTGATCACTTTATTTGAAAAAATTTTGTATAAAATTTGTTTTCAACAGTCTACAAATAACTCACAGTCCACTTTTAAAGAAAATATAACCGTATTAAATACAGAATCTCATATAATGAAAATAATAGTTTTAAATATATTTAATTTGAAATTCTTTTGGGTTGTCTTTAATCAGAAGAAGAAGATTTACTTGTTTAAGTCCATTATCCTTTCATTGAGTTCATTATAATAACTTCAATAATATTTTCAAAGATAACCTGTAAATTTAAACATTATTTAAAATAAATCTTAATAAACATTAACAAATATGTTTAGTCTATAGAAATCATTGTATTTACTTACCATATGATTTTGCTTTAAACCACTCAATATACTTGTAAACATTTGTAACGAGTATCTTTCATTTCTTCCATTATTTTCAATAAAAACATTTAATATTTATTTTTATTTTATTTAATAAAACATTATCTATAGCCGGTACACCTGCCCTCAAGGTCTCAAGCTCTGAAGTTCATTCATCTGACGAAATCCACATGTATGAAAACCAGTGTTTCTAATGTTTTTCCCAGAAAAGCACATTTAAGTCATCAGCGAAATTTACAAGGTTTGAGGAACTACTAACTACCGCATAATCATAGGTAGCTGTCTCAACAGATCTCCCTGCGAGAAAACCATGCTGTGAACTAATAAATAAGTTGTTTGTAATAAAAAAGTTTTGTAGTATGGAATATATTGCTTTTTCGAATATTTTTGAAAATTATGGAAGAAATCTTATTGGTCTACAGTTCTCCATCTTAGTAATATCACCTTTTTTGTGTAGTGGCTTGAAAATTGCCAGTTTTAAACTTTACCGGAAATTTACCTTTCCTGAAAGAAGCATTAACTATAAAAGAAAGAGGAAGAGAAATCTTTGATGAAACATATTTAATTAAGTTGGTTGATATTTCGTCATAACCAGAGTAATGCTTGTTTTTTAAGTTATTTAATATGTGACTTATTTCTTTCTCTGAAACAGGAGTTAAAAACATGATGAATATTGTGTTTGATATAAATTTAAAAATTTTTTACATGCTTTATTTTCTTTACAGCTTCTGGCGCGGCATTTACCATAAATTAATTTATTTCGTTAGAAAGCACTTGAGGGTCACTCTCCAAACAGAAATTACATTGATTTTTGGAATTACCCTTAATCTCTTTTACCAATTGCCAAGCCATTTCAGTTTTATTTTCGCTATTTTCAATTCGTCATTTATAACAGTTTTTTTGAGATTGAGTGAGTAAAGAATTGTATTTGCGTTTTTCTGTCCTGTAAATATCTTTATAATCAACATTATTGGTAGACAGTGTAAATAAAACATTAAGCCTAGATTTATAATGTTTTATAAGACAAGACATATTTTTTAGACAATAAACAAAGAGAAATTTGACAATTGATTTATTAGATTGGATTAAAAACACATAAATTAAGACTAATTTACAACCAAAAAGAAATTTTTTTTTCTCATGAAAGGAAAAACAGGTGAATGCGTATACGCACCTTTGGCCGAATACGCATACAATTTTAAAAAAAGGAACATATTGTATCTTAACTGTAAATTAAATTTTAAGATGAAAATTTTCGAAACATTCTGGGTGTAGATACACTGTACACTTTTTACATAAATAAATAGTATTACTTTTGCACATCCGACATTTTCTTCTTGCACTATTATCGTCTCTTTTTATAATGTGGCCAATATTGTCGAATCTAGTTTCATCTGGTAAAGCAAATTTAGATGGACGTCCATATACTGAGTTTGACAATGATGTAGCGGTTTCTTCACTATTCTCTGCATGTCCACTATATTTTAGTAAGTTAAGAACCAATCTCGATCGAAACTCCAGTTGGGAAATTTTAGAATCATTCGCAATTTTAAAAATTTTCCAACTATTGACCACCATATTGTCAATCATGTTAGTAAACAACGGCCACCACCACTTTTTTCCTCTTATTTTAATACGGTAATTCGCAATGCCATTATCATGCAGATCCACTCCACCCATGTATTGGTTATATTGGTGAATAACATTAGGCTGAGGGATAAGAATTTCTTTGTGTTCTTTACGGTTATAACGTTTAGTTTGCATAAGGGGTAAAACGTCACATGTATTTGTCATTACAGTCACTACTGAATTATCGTTCCACCTTGTCACCACAACTTCTAAATTGGAATCGAATGCACATGTATATGAACCTCTTTCCTTTTTTTTCATAATTTTGTTTTCTTCTAGAGGGCACTTAGCAGTGCGATTTTCCCTTACTGTTCCTGTTGCAAAGAATTCTTTTTGTTTCAATAGTCCAAAAAGAAGCATATGACGTAAAGAAGTTGTCGAAAAAAACCTTATGTTGCTGTGGGTTTTTAACTATCGAAAGTAAATTCAAAACAACTGCCGTTCCTAAGCTAAAACTATTATCTGTTTTCTCAGTTTTTCTGCCAGATGGAATAAATTTGAACAAATAACCAGTATCAGAACATAAACACCATAGTTTAAAACCAAATCTAACAGGTTTTCCACGAATGAACATTTCGCTCGAAATATGGAACCATTTCCTCGTCAATGGAAAGACTCCAAATTGTGCAAACTTTCGGTTAATTATTTCAAAAATTGGTGACAATTTTGCAAATTTATCATTTTTATTCAGTAAGGTGTTATCTGACAAATGTATGTTCTGTTTGATTGAACAAAATCTATGTCGGCTCATGCTTTCTCTTACAATGTGCACTTCTTTATCCTCATCCTTCGACCAATACATATCAACTTGAGGCAGAGTGTGATAACCAGATAATATACATATGCCAATAAATTTTTTTAAATCTGTATCATTCATTTCAAAATCGTGCCGGTTATTCTGCGATGCATAAATATTTGTAAAATATCGAATGCTCTCACTTACTTCTTAATCAAAAAAGAGTGAAAAAACTTCAATAGGTGACTTGCCTCCATGGTTGGCTTTTATATTTTCTAAATATCGATCAGACTGATGTTGAATTACTGCCGAGTACGAAGGAGTATCTGTTTTTACCCAACTTGGGACAAATTTGGATTTATTATTTTTGCCTGGTTCTTTCTTTTGACGTTTTGATCTGTGGTTCAGAGGAATATCATCATCAGAATCGTCAGAATTTCCATTCACTTGTATTTCATATGTACCTGCAATATCTGTTTTTATTCCTTCTGTACCAATAATATTATCAGCAATGTCTTCTACATTGGAAATTTCATCTGTTTCCGGCGGCACATAAACCACATCAAGTGAGTCAGCATTTTCACAGTCTGAGTCTTCTTCTAACAAAGCCATTAACTCTTTAGTAGTTAGTGCCCTCTTCATTTCATATTTCGAGAATTTACTAAAATAAACAAAAAAATGCACTACTTCTACTATATACACGCATTCATATGATAATAATTTAGCTTACCTCATTTCAACTTATATGGAATATAAAACAAATAAACACAAGGAAACTTTCAAACTGATTTAAGTCAAGAAAAAAGCAAATATAACGTTTACAGCACACAGCAATTTTATAAATAGTGAATGAAGTGTATTGACTATTGACGAGATCGTAATTTCAGATTCAGAATCCATCGTATAAACATGCAATTATAGACCTTATTTTTAAAGTATGAATGAATGAAGTTTTTAAAATAATAAAAATTTCAACATATTTTTATAATTATAGAATACAAAATATAAATTAAGTTTATAATTAGTATCTGAACAATTTTTTGTATGAAGATGTGCATAAATCATTAAATTATGCAAAATTATAATAATCTTAAAATATTTAAAAAGTAATATTTTTGTCAAAAGGAAAATGATACTATATACCTCAATCTATTGAGATGTTACTTCAATAAAAAGAAAACAGTAAAAAAATTATTTTCGGGCCAAAAAAAAATTAACAATAAAGGTTGCGTTTACGCACCTTTGGCCGTAAATGGGTTGTGGAAAACATTGTTTAAAAAATTTTTGAATTATATTCATAAAAGCAACCCACTGATTATCCACCTCTAATGTCCCAAAAACAGATACCTAGTCTACATTACCAAACATGAATTTAAAAAAACAGTTATTATCTATTTTTCAGCTATTTTTTTATTATATTTGACAAAAATTTATTTAATTTAAAATTAACCTTTTGAGTAGTATGATCAAATGTATGAGGATTAAATACTAGAGAATCACATATGTTAAGATCTGTAAAAATTTTATTTATACTGGATTTTTTGTTACCTTGTAAGCGTGTATTGTCTTTGATGAAAGGTTTAATATCAAAGGACCTCAAAAACATTTTTGATGTCTCTGGCCACCTCGCACTCTCAAGTAGCATATCTAAATTAAAATCACCAGCCAGAAAAACGATGGAGTCCTTATCAACAACAGATGCCAACACTAAATTTTAAAACTTGAGAACAATTAATATGACAGAATATAACATTTATAATTTTAATTATTACAATTTCGTTATCTGTTATAAAAGCAATTATAAATAGAAAATGTCTATTTTTACTTTAAAATTTAACAAAAAAAGTTATCTGAATTTTACTAATTTTTTTTTCCCTTATTTTTCTAAGGTTGGGACTGGACTTACACTGCAAATGCAAACACAAACAAATGCATCTCCAAACTGCAAAGCTAGTCTGAAATGGCTTAGGTCAAACAAAATGAGGCTGGAAGTTGGGCACTGGACGTAAACTTTGACTTTTGACTTTACTATAGAACCATGTGGTTATCCTTCTAAGTTGTTTTACAAATCTCTTAGATGAGAGACGGCATAAAAACAAAAAAAAAAAACAGTGATAACTCTTTCAAAACTGACACATTACATTGAGTATAATTCACTTTTTTGCAACAAATTTGCCGGTTTTTTTCCGACTAAACACACTATATCTGTTCTTAACAAAATCTCTCCCAAACGTTATGTACTGCACATACAACTTTACACTGCTACTATAATACACATTTCCCCATGATAAAGGACGAAAAACGAAAAAATTACGAATTTGAAGAAAATTCGGACTCCAATAAACTTAAACGCCTTTAACAGCGGCCGGCCTTACCAAGAGTGAGTAATTTTTAAAAATCATTCGCCCAACTCGGTATAAACAAAACATATGCGGTTAAATATTTATTTATTTGGCGCGCAGTACATCCTAAAGTGGCTCTCGATCAAAAGAATACTGAGAAAATACACATCTGTGATATATAAACAAACTTTAAAATGTGTTTATTATCAACTCCAGTGATGAAAAAATATTGAGAATACGTTTTCGGTGTTTTAACATATACAAGGTGATTTGAAATGCTACAAACTAAATCTCAAAGTATTTGGTCTAATTTGTTCATTAAAACTTGAGGGTCTTCTGTTTGGTAGACGGATATGATTACAATCTTCTTCTTAATAATTCGCACCTCTGCAGCAGAACACTCAAACACCGTTTTTTCTGATAAACTAGAAATATCTTCCCGGGCTTTTGCAATAAACGTGTCTTTGATGTATACCGCACTGCCACCATGCTTCTGTGAACTGCTTCTACAATATGAAGAGATCAGTTTAAAATTCAGCATATTGTAGTCTCGCAGTTGTTCTTCTGTTTCCAGTGCTCAGTTAAACAGAAAGCAAAGCATTCATCAGGATCTTCTAGGATAAAATTAATGAATATAATATACTTGTTTTAGTTGATTGGTTTTTTATGTGGATTACTGATAATTTCTTTTAGTGTGTGCCGTAGACTGTCTTTTGACACTGGGGTGCCTCTGTACATTCTAAAAATGGTTAAAAATTACACCATTCGGCCATAATTCTTGCTGCATTAAATGAGTGATTTTTAGTTCTGGAACAGTAATTTTAAGTGAACTTTTGTACTTATCTGTCCTGGTTTTTATTTTTTCGCAGATAACGTTTTCATGCAGTTTTCTTTTCTTTTAGATAGCTAAGTATTTTCTTAGCTTCCGTTTTTGAATCGAAACCTGACAGGAAAATCGCTATATGTTTTGTGGCCACACGCAGGATACTTCCAGCATTCTCATTGGTTCCCTGGAGCGAATCTGGTCGTTTAATAAGTGTTGGACGATTTGTTTTATAAAAACCTTTTTTTTGGGTTTTCCATTTATCTTTTTCTTCTTCAATCAGATGACGGTTGATATCTTTAACAGGCGTCACGAGTGCAATTGAACTGATTGATATTCTTGCTTTAGGTGGTGTGATGTTGGGTTGTCTCCACTTCAAGCAACTGATTTTTCATGTTATATAAATTGTAGCAAGTCTCTTAGTGCTTCCTAAGTCACATTTTTTAAAATTACTATAGGATGTTGATACGGAGTTGACCTAAAAATTTTCTTAAAATATGGGCTACAAACTGAAAGAACCATTTTTTGTGCTATTATGCATTTTCCTTGCGCTGCAAGCGTGACATCTACAAAATCTCGATTCTCCCATAATGAATTTATTCCTGAACTCATATTTTCGTGATAATTTTTCGACTGTTCTAACAACCATTCAAATTTCGTCATTTTGTGTCATGTGGAACAATTTCGCCCAATCATATGTCAACATTAGACTGATAATTGCATTCAGTGCAATTTTCAATCCCTATGGCAACACGATCGAGTTTGACAATTAGAAGAACAACAATTGCTAAAAATTACTGGTCATGGCAATCAGAATTCTATAAAACCATACTTGAATCTCGATCAAGAACACCACAACAAGATTATAAATATTATGCGTGGTAATAGATCTTCTATAGTAGAGAACAGCAACGAATCTAATGTTAACTTAAATTTTAATAATTGTACTTTCACTAACTGTACTTTTAATAAATAAATGTTTCGTTATGATTTTTTTTTTCGAAAATTTATCCGCCGAATATCCCTCGGACATTGATGAATGCCTCATAATTTCATGACAAATTTCTCAAGCTCGTTGCTTGGTAACAGTACTCAGCCGTCGGCTTCGTGCTGTTACCAAGGAACGAGCTTTCGATTGTCATGAAATTATCTCGTCTGTTATCAATGTCCTAGGGATATTACTACTGAAAATTGTTCCAACATAATGAAAATTTTTCTGACGGAATGGTCAATTATCTTTACTAGTGATTCTTTTCCTTCCTTATAAATGTAACGCTAATTCTAAATGTCGTAATATATTATAGCTAAATAGTTAAATAAAAAATCATAGCCGATTTCTTCGTTTATATTATTTAAAGAATTTGTCATGTAAGCAAATTCATGTCGTAATTTAATATTTTGCGACCTATGTCACGGTGTATTTTCACGGAAAAATATAAATATTTTTTGAAAATATATCTTAAGCAAATAAAATTATATATAATCTAGTTAAATTAAATTCAACTAATAAGTAATGATTTGTATCTGTTAAACTGTATAATTTATAATATAAGGGATAAATTTACTCACATAATATATTTCACATATCATTTATATTAATTCACTTTTGTTCATTTACTCGAGTCATGAGCTGGGCCCAAAGATGCTGGCTGATTTGTTCCGGAATTTGGCGGGAATTTTCTTAATTGCCGATACATCTCCCATTTCGAAACTGGTATAGTGGGTTCCATATTACATCTAATATGGGGATGGATGATTTACCCGATTTTTCCATTTAAATTTTCAGTTTATAGTTGCCATTTTTCATTTGTTTTTTAGGATCAGAAGATTCCTTATTGAAAAGGCAATGATCGCCATGTGATGTTGGGTAATCAAGGTTGTAAACGTGTTCCTTAGCTAAAATATTATTATTAGATATTATTATAAAAACATTTATATTTAAATGGGAATAAGCCACAATTAAAGGTTAAAATACGTTTATTGACGTTTCAATTTCCACTTCGGAAATCGTTCTCAAAATAGCTTTAGAACAATAGATATTATTATATTAAATAAACTAAGTATACAACATGACCTTGTTTAACAAATATTATAAAATAGGTAACATAATTCAATTAGAATATAGATGTAGAGATTGATGACATGTAGTAACGCGAGATTGCTTTAACCCAATTTCAATTTGGGTAAAACTTTAATTGTTATGTTTGTTTAAATAAAATACGAAAGTATCCATCTATAGTTTTTGTGAAAGTATGACATGGAAATTCAGTTGGGTTAAAGTGGAAAGGATACAATATCACAGTGGCAGCTTGGACAAATCAATAGAACAAAGTGGCTGTTCTGTGACTGCGTCACCTGACCTTGTAGTTCCTTTCACATCATTTTGTTTTGTTTAATGGATGGATTGTTATTGTTATTCTTAGTTTTTGTAGCATTTTTTACCTCCATGGAATCTTTTGGTAACTTTATCTCTATGCTTTCTATTTTTTTCCCATAGCAGCTTATTATTTTCCTTTAGGATTTGATTTTTACTTCCTAACTAGCATATAAGTGATCGTATTTTCCATGCCATCCCCACTATTTAGGGTTATGTTAGAATCACAACAAATCACACGCGTTTCATCTAAAATTTTAAGTTTTCCGGCCCAATCCCGTGCCGTGCATGATTTATTGAACGCTTTTCCACACTTTACACATATTATGGTGCTGATTTTCTTAGTTTTGCAACAAGTAAACTTGGTTTTTTCGCTGTCGCTGTCGCGATCGTCCTTATCGGACGCTATCCATATATTGCAGTTATTGCAATTTACAAACAATCAAATTGTTTTTTTAAAAAAGAAAGATGATCTTTATATACCTTGAACTAATTTTGCATATCTTGATATAACGTTATAAATTAATTGGTAATATTTAAAATCCACAAGGAATCTACGTTCCTGTATTTGGCTGTATACCATATATTAAAAAAATTTATTAAAAATCCTTTGTAAAAGGTATATATTTTTAAAAACCCAAACGGGCTGTTATAGACAAAACGTTTTCGGAATCCACTAGACACTGATGATGGAATAATGGATTCCGAAAACGTTTTGTCTATAACAGCCCGTTTGGGTTTTTAAAAATATATACCTTTTACAAAGGATTTTTAATAAATTTTTTTGTTAATATTTACTTGCAAAACAACAATTTTTTGGGAGAAATTGCTAATGACATTCTTCGAGGTTGTTTGACTTTAAACTTCTTTATTATTATAATTGTTTATCTGCTTAAAATCACAGTACTTTTGCCAACCTTGTTTACATTATTAAGCATAAAAATTTTAATCGTTATATGATTTAATTTGACATATCTATCTATCTATACAAGGATTTTTACATATGTCGCCGCCTTCCTTCTTTCAGCCACCGTCTTCAGTTCTTTCTGTTCTGTCATTCTCCATCTCTAAGGTCTCGTCTTTCCATGGCCTCATCCACTTCATCCTTCTATGATCTTCGGGATCTACCTCTTTTCCTCCTTCCTATTGGGCTCCAATCCGAAATCTTTGCTATCCACCTCGTATGATCTGTTCTTCTCACATGTCCATACTAAATTAAACGTTTTTTTCGATGTAGCTGAGTATGTCTTGTTCTACTGCCATTCTTCGTTTTATCTCCTCATTTCTAATGCGATCCATTTTTGTCACTTTGCAGCTTCTTCTAATGAACTCCATTTCAGTTGCTGTGATTTTGGACCTGTTTCGTTTATTTATTACCCAATTCTCTGCTCCATAGGTCATTATACTGCGTACCAAGATATTATAAATTCTCTTCTTTGTATTTCTGGTAATCTGTCTATCCCACAGTACCTAGTTTATTTGTTTAATACATGTTCTCGTCTGTGCTCTTGCTCTGTGTCTTATCTCTTGCTCGGTGGTTCCATTATTTAAGAGTATGAATCCTAAATATTTGAATTTGTCAGTGCCGTTAATTTCCCTATTATCGTTCATTTCCAAGTTTCTCACTGGTTCTTGCTCTGTTATTCAATATTCGGTCTTTTCTAGATTTATTTCCAGTCCATTTTTTGTGTATTCCTTTTCTAATTTTCGAAGCATATAGCACAGATTTTCTTTATCTTTAGCCATTACCACTTGGTCATGACTACTGAAAGCACTAGATAAAAGAAAAAGGCTTACTATATCAAATTACAAGCTTTGCAGATGACCAAGTAATTTGATATAGTAAGCCTTTTTCTTTTATATAGTGCTTTCAGTATTCATGTCGACCCAGTAGTTTACACATAATAACGTTGTAGATAAAAGCTTTTTGGGATAAAAAATTTTAACTTTGTAATAAATATTAAGTAAAACTTGAAATTGTGGAAACTGAATATATGTAAAATTGTTTTTAGTTTTACGCAAAATCAAAGTTTTTTGTGCATTTTTAGAAAAGTTATTAATAATTTTCAAAAAATCAACTTTTGATGATATCTTTGCAATAACTAACAAACTAAAAAAAAAATAATTTTGCAAACCCTCATGTCAAAGGATGCGTTTTTTAATCAAATTGTGTCACTTTAAAAAATGACCTTCAATCTTTTGCATATTTTCTTTATTACATATTGTTATCACCAAATTTACCAAAAGCAGTTGTTAGCTAGCTGTATCAACAAATGTCACGGAAAAATCCTTAGTTCTTTGGTCTATTCAGTCCTAAGTTTGTTTAGCCGTATTTAGTCAATAATTAATATTATATAAAGTTAATTCTATAAATCAGTACTTTAAGAGATTGTTACAGCATAAGATAAATGTAATAAACGATGTTGGTTTACTTTTTAAAAAAGACAGAAAAGTTAAAAAAGATCAGAACGAACATTTTTCAACGAAATTGGCGGAAATAACGCCACATTTATCTTATCCAATTATTAATATGACTTGTTCGAAAAAGTTTAAGAACCAAGAAGTCGCATTGAAAGTCTGAAGCTGATTTAAAATTTCAATTCACAAAGTTAACATTTCCCGTATCAAATTTACCAATTAAAGTCGCATTAAAAACTACCATTTTATCAAGTTAAGTGATTAAATTTCGTTGTAAACAAATTACTGTGTAAATTCTTAATTTGAGAGAGGCTTTTTATCAGCCAAGGGCGTATCATTTTTGAGTTTTTTTTTTAATTAATAAAACTTTAACAGGAATCTTATGATTATAGCTAACTGATCATTCACTATGATCAATAAGCAAGTTAGTTCTATAATATAGTATACATATAGTTAGTTCTATAATATAGTAATGCAAAATATTGAACTAAAATTTTTGATAAACTGCGTTAGGCTTTCACGGCTATCGTCTAACTTGTTAAACTGTTTCTTCGGGCTGTTAGGCCGTTGTCTTATGAGATTAGTTCTCGACATTTCGCCAACACTAGGAGTTGGCATCTCCTGGAGATGTTACTGCTTCGCTTGTAACCTGAAAATGACGGTGCGTTGTACCATTGTTGTGTTTGTCTTGTGTGCTTCTGGGTGTTTTCTTGGGATTGGTTGGCTGTGCTGTCCTGTTTTAGGCTTTTGCCTCTTCAGGACATGTTTTTCTTGTGTTGGGTGTGGCTGGCACTGGATTTTGATGATGTATCTACTGGTGTGCGGTGTGTTTGTCGTTGGAGGTTGCTGCTCTTATCTAGTCCTGGACAATCGGGGGCGAAAGGTATGTAAGTGGACGGTTCTTTTCAGAATTTTTTTAACTCTAAAACAGAGATTAGTAAATATATGAAATTGAGTTATTAATTTATTAGATTAGTGTATGTATATTGCGGCGCGTGAGGGCAGTTGTGGACTGGTACCTCAAAAAATAGACAGGTATCGTTGTGCAATGGGATCGGAAAACAACAGAAAACCGATCCCCCCCTGTCTATGCAAATTCGAAGTGAACATTTAGTGTTGAATGCGACGATAAAAGAGGGGAGTTGCCTCCTGTATGGCAATGTATTCATCCGGGAGCTCGTTGCTGGCGAGTTCCAGCAGAATGGCGGGTAGGAATGGGAGTTTGGGTTTGGGTCTTCTTCTGAATACATTGCCGATGGATGAGCAGGTAGTTTTAAGGATGCTTTGGGCTCTGAGGTTTTGGCCCCAGATGGTGCGAATTGTGTAACTTCTGCTCAGAGAGGAGAGCCTCTCATTGATGGGCTGGATGTTCGACAGGCGATGAATATGTGCGGAAGGATAGTCGTGTCGTTTTCTGTTTAGTCTCCGTAAGATTCTCCTTTCCAATGACAGTAGTCTATTATTGAGATGTTTGGGCATCTGGTGTTCTGTGGTGAAGTCTACGAGTCTTTCTTTAAGGATTCTCTCGAAATACAAGATTTGTACTCGATGACCGGTCTGATGAATGTTTTGTATGTATGAATAAGTGTACGTGTGTGTGTATGACCGAATTTGCCACTAAGAGCATTGAGAAGTCCGAGTCGGCTCCTAACCTTGTTACAGGTTCTGTCCGTGTCGTCACTCCAGCGTAATGTTTGTGTAAACAACACGCCGAGATATTCGATTTGGTTTCGGAGTCGGAGTCGTTCTCCCCATAAACTCAAATTATGCCTTTCGGTGATAATGGGTGTGATATATTGACTGCGGTATGGATGTCTGAAAAGGATCATCTGTGTTTTGTTTGGGTTTGGTGTCACTCTCCATCTCTGACACCATCGCTCAACTAGGAGCAGATGATTTTGAGCTAACCTAAGTGTAGCGTCGATGTTTTGTGTTGTTGTGAGAAGTGCTGTATCGTCTGCGTATAGTAGGGTGGTTGTGTTAGTGTGTCGAGGGTTAAGGAAGTCGCTATTGTAGATAGAGTGAAGTATTGGTACCAACACGGAACCCTGAGGTACTCCCGCTGTGGAAGTAAAGGATGTAGAGAATTGATCACGCTCCTTGACTGTGATCCGCCTTTGAGAAACATATGAATGGATAAGTCTGACGAATGGAAGTGGTAGCCCGATGCTCTCTAGTTTCTTGACCAGTCCCACATGCCAGACTTGGTCAAAGGCTTTTTGAACATCGAGGAAGATACCTAGTGAAACTTTGCCGTCGTTCAGACTTTGTGTTAAGTGTGTGACGATTTCTGTCAATGCCGTTTTGGTTCAGTACCCTTCTCTAAAGCCGAATTGATAGGGTGGGATGATATTGTGTTCTGTGGTGAAGTCTACGAGTCTTTCTTTAAGGATTCTCTCGAAGACTTTCGCCAGGACGTTAAGAAGAGATATCGGCCTATAAGAGTTTGGATCGGTACGTGGCTTGCCTTTTTTCAAAAGCATAGTTGTATTGGCTACTTTCCAAGGAGATGGGAAGTAGCAGAGTTTAAGAGTGGCATTGACTATGTTTGTCAGGTATAGAGTGACGCTCAACGGGAGATGTTGCACGCAGTTCCTGGCAATTTTGTCAGGTCCTGGTGCATTTGATTTGCCGATTTGGCAATGTTCTTTGAAAGTTTGGTGATCCACAGGCGCCATGATTGGATGATCATGGGGTGCCTGAGGGTCGAAGGGGGTGTTGAGTAGTCGTGTTATGCTTCTCACTGCGTCGGCACAGAAGGCATGATCAAATCTCGGATCATCTGGGGAGATTAAGGTATTTTGTAAATGTGTTTTGAAGGCTTCTGCCTTCTGTTAGTTTGTATTAATAATTTGATTGTTCACCACAAGGTGAGACGGATTGTTGGTTTTCTGTTTGATTCGTCATTTGAATTTGTGCCAGAATTTACCGCTGTCACGATAATCAAGACTGGAGGTCGCCGCAATCCATTGTCTGGATTGTAGATTGTTGACCTGCAGTTTAATCGCCGCAGACAGCCGGTTATATTCTGTTTTGACAAGGGGATTGCGGGTGCGTTGGAACTGATGGAGGAGACGTCTCTTTTGTTTAATTTTGTCGACGATAAACTGAGGTAGAGGTGGTTTATTAGGGTTAATAACCCTATTTGGGACTGACAAATCAACTGCTTGATTTATCAGATCAGAAATAACCGTGATACCTCGGTCGATATCATCTGTATATGTTAGGTTGCCTAACTCTGGAGTATTATTTGACAGGAATGTTTGGAAGAGTTCCCAGTTGGCGTGTTTATAGTCTCTTATTACTTTAGGAGGGTTGGGAGGTGAAGGGTTAAGTATCTGTTCCTTAACCACAAGGGGTAGGTGATCCGATGTAATCGAATCTCCCAGGAGGCATTCGTCACCCAATCGATCAATTAGGTTGTACGTACATACGATATGATCGATGATTGACACGCCCTGGTGACCCAAAAACGTCGGTTCACGGTTAGGTATGCGGTGTAGGGGGAGGTTAATGAGCATATCCGAGAGATCATTGCCTGCATGGTTCGACACCGTGTCGCCATATCTGATGTGCCTGGCGTTAAAGTCTCCTAGAATGATAGCTTTGTTCAGGCTGGAGACGTAGTCAAACAATGTCTCAAATAAAGGTTGGAAGGAATGTTTGTAATAAGAGACTAGGGTGATGGTCTCGTTGTTGTCGAGGTGGATGTCAACTGCCAGGAAGTCTTCATCATTAAGGATGATGTGAGGAGGGATAGGATGTTGGAAATGGTATAGTTAAAGGATTTAGGTTGTGTGGAAGTGGTGGCCTGGGGTGCAAGGATGGTAGTTTTGGGAGAGGTGGTGGCATTTGCATATGATAAGTGTGTGTTTTGTGTGAGTGGTGGATTGTTAGGTGTGTGTACTAATTGTGGATTGTGTGTATTTGTTGGTTGCGGGTTGACTGTGTTTATTAATTGCGGAGTTTGGGTGTTTGTTATTTGGGTGGTGTGAGTGGATATTGGTTGAGTGATATTAGTAAGTGTGGTGAAATTGTGTTGTGGTTGAGTGGCTTGGGTGGTAATGGGAGATGTGGATGGGTTTTGGATTGCGGAAGACCGGGACAGCTGCAATTGAGCGATCAACCGGTCGATTTGTTCTATGGGTAGCATGGATATTAGGTCAGACATGAAGGAGTCGGACATATTGTTGGTGAGTGAGGTTTGAGTATTTTCCGGGATATGTATTGTGGGGGGAGAGGGAGGTGGAATGGGTAGGGTGGTAGGGTTGGTTGGTGGTATTAAAGGAGATAATACGGATGTTCTATGCATAGGTAGAGGCGGAAAGTCGTAATTATCAGGAATATTATTGGTATGTTGTCCAGGGTCGGGTGGTTCTGCAGGGATAACCTTGTTTGACCTGTTTGAGCGGGTCGACCTCGGTATTATCAAAGTGGACGGCTAGGATATTATACCTAGAAGACTCCTTATTTTCCTGTACCTGGTGCAATGTACAAGATGGCAGGAACGCCGGACTATACTTATCTGTAATTTTTTGGCTAGCGGTCCCTCGTTGATTTGTTTTTAGCAATTGATAAGTAGGTGAAAATGCAGACACGGCACGTCCGCAAGCTCAGACGGAAGCTGATAGCCCCAGCAACAGCCTACGTGGGTGGCTTTCTTACTGGACCACCCAATAGGCTTACACTGTGACCAGCAAAATCTCCGTGAGAGAATGCAGAATGTCAAACCAACAGAAAACACAGCACTTACCTTTTCCCTCCAAATTGCGGCCACGTGGTGATCGCCACGTGGTTATTTTCACCTGTTTATTAATTCTTTCGGTACCGTTATCTAACGGTTTTTTTGCTCTTGGCGGTTTCCAAGCGGTCAGAACTATAGCTTTGTCTAGGACAGCCGTCTGACCCTTTGCTGTAGGAACCTAAAAAGCACTAAAACACTGACACACGGAAACCGGCTTCTTTCGAACTTTTTTCGTTTTTTTCGGTGCGTTGTACTACGGTGGCAATATTTATATTTCCCACTAGCCTCCCCTCCACTAATTTCGGCTTGAGGGGGAGAGTCGTCATTTGTAGTAGCTTTTCTTTATTTGTGTTTGGCGGGAAGGGTGTTTGTGGATTTTAATATTGGTATCCATGTCTTGTTAATTTTCAGTCCCTTTTCAATCCGATTAAAATTATTTGGGTGCTTATATATTTCCACCGCTTCCCGATACAACCGTGGGTAGTACTGTGAAGTTTTGTCCAGCATCTGCGTTTCTTCAAACAGTATTCGATGTTCTTCGCTTCCCAAAGCGTGTTCGGCAACAGCAGACTTTTCGATATGTCCTAAACGACAATGGCTTTTATGTTCATTTATCCTTGTATTTGTGCGTCTTTTCGTGGTTCCCACATATACCATTCCACATGTGCATGGTATTCGATATACTCCAGCTGTTGATAATGGGTCGCGTCTGTCTTTCACCGATCTTAAACAGTCCTTGATTTTCTTTGTAGGCTTGAAAATGGTCTTTACGTTGGCTTTCTTAAGTATTCGCCCAATTCTGTCCGTTACCCCCGATATGTAGGGCAAGAACGCTTTACCTTTACATTCTGTTTCTTCTTCCTTTCTTTTAGAGATGTTGTTCATCGCTTTATGTATTTCTCTTCTGGTATAACCATTGAAGGTGAGCGCTTTTTCAATATGAAGAAGTTTACTTTGGAGATGCTGTGGTTCACAAATTCTCTTCGCCCTCTCCGCCAGAGTTTTGATGATACCTTGTTTTTGGCTTGGATGATGATTTGAGTTCCTGTTTAGGTATCTGTCCATGTGTGTAGGTTTTCAATACACTTTATGTCCTAAGTAACCTTCCTTTCGATTTACTAATACATCTAGGAACGCTAGTTGTTGATCTTTTTCTGTTTCCACCGTAAATTGAATATTTGGATGTAGTGTGTTTATATAAGACAGGAAATCGTTCAGTTTTTCTACTCCGTGACCCCAAATCACAAAAGTGTTATCGACGTATCTAAACCATACCCTTGGCCTGTATGCTAAGTCCATTACCCTCTTCTCTAAATGCTCCATGAAAAGGTTGGCTACGACCGGGCTTAGTGGGCTTCCCATTGCTACTCCATCTATCTGTTCATAAATCTGGTCTTCCCATAAAAAGTAGGCTGTAGTGAGGCACATACGGTATAATTCCACCATACCCTTGGAAACTAGTCCCTTAATTAACTTTAGAACGTCTTATAGGGGAACTCTTGTAAATAGGGAATTAACATCAAAGCTAACAAGAATGTCAGATTCCTGTAAAGTTATCTCTTTGATTTTCTCAATGAAATCGGCGGAGTCTTTTACCTTTACAGTGTAAAGTGTAAGTGTTTTTGTCTTTCACTGATATATTTAGGACACTTTGTTAAGATATAATACGTTATATTAATAATATAATGTATAATAATGTATGGAGAGGAATATGGATTATCAATAAACACCAAGAAAACCAAATTTATGAGGATATCAAAAACCCAAAATAATGGTGAAAGCCTGACAATTAACGGTAGTGCTTTAGAACAAGTTGAAAACTACCACTATCTTGGCACAATAATTAATCACACAAACGATTACTCCAAAGAAATCAAAGTTCGAATAGAGAAAGCACGTACAAACTTCAATAAAATGAGAAAGGTATTTTGTGCAAGAGAACTAAAATTGGACTTGAGAGTTAAGCTGGCAAGGTGCTATATTTTCTCGACTCTGCTTGATGGGATAGAATCATGGACACTTAACGCGTCGACTGCTAAAAAGTTGGAAGCATTTGAAATGTGGGTGTATAGAAGAATCCTGAAGATATCATGGACCGAGCATGTAACAAACAACGAAGTCATGAGAAGAATCAACAAAAGAATGGAAGTATTGGAAACCATCAAGACACGAAAGCTGCAATACGTGGGGCATGTTATGCGTAATGAGAGATACAACCTACTTCAATTGATTATACAATGAAAATCCGAGGCAAGAGAAGTGTAGGAAGAAGAAGAATCTCATGGTTGCGTAACTTGAGGGAATGGTACGGATGCACATCAATTGAACTATTCAGAGCAGCAGCATCTAAGATCAGAATAGCCATGATAATTGCCAACCTCCGTCGCGGAGATGGCACGTGAAGAAGAAGAATGTTGCAGTTACATAACTCACAAATAGGGCGATTTGATTTTTAGATTAGGTAGCTGTGAGTTAGTCTGCTATGACCTATACGTAAACAGGTTAGCTTAACAAACAGCTGGCGATTTAAATGTATCTCGCACCAAGCGAGAGAGATACATATTCTGTTGTTTGATGGTCTTGATGAAAATAAAATATTCCGTGGATGAACAACTTCACCAAGAGTTATTAAGTACTCTTCTATTTTAGTATCAGGTAGAAGAAAACTGAATTAAAGTATTATTAAGCACAGCAGAGTATGATGTTTTGTTTTGAGATTGTTCATCATCAGTCATGACTGTTGACAAATTTTTGGGGTCGGATCTGATATCATTTTACAAACTCATTACTTCTTAATTAAACCAGCTATAGAACCAGAAATGATTCTGATAACAGGCCTTTCGGCCGCCACTTAACCTTACAAACGGCATGCCTTGAAATATTTTTGATATATAAAACTTATTGCTTTTGTTTTAGTTTATTTTGATATAGATTATTTTAAGACAGTTTTTCGGGACTGAAATGTAAACTCTATTTGTATTACTATGTTCAGGATTGGTCTCCCATCCAAACATTACTTTAATACAAACAGTCAAAACTAATAGATCTATATAACTTTTAAAATTCTTTGGTATTTTTAAATTATTAAATTTTAGTAACTGTTGTATGAAATATGGCCCGAAGGTGAGTTTTTAAATAGCGTACATTTATCGCTTTTATTTGGAACTTTGATAAGGTTAATGAGAAATTTCGCATAAAAACTACTTATATCTATATTATTGCAGTTTTTATTATCAAACTTCTCTGGTATATTTTTTTGTTTTTTGTTAAGTTTTGTATGAACAAATTGCCAAATTGTATTGCTAATTTTTTTTTGTTTCATTTTAAGAGGTACTTAACACGTTGAGCGCCACGGCAAAATTTGAAATCAAGCCATACAGGCAAGTTTCTAATTGGTTTTTATGTAGTGGTGGTTTTTGTGTAATAAAATATAGTTGCAATAAGTATTTTTAAAAAATTAAATTTATAACTTATATAAAATATGTCAGCCACTAATGACCTCTCTGTCCTGGTGAGAAAATTTGTCCCTCTAGACCGGGCGGTCATTTGTCGGTCATTCCCAGAAGTTAACTATCACGTGCGTACATTTGGCAAAGTTGGCTACCAGACATGTTAGATAGTGTTTATCAGTTGCCGTAACATATTCAAGTGTATACAATGCTTGACAGTGTTTAGAATTTAAATTTAGAGTTGTTAGTGGCTGATTATGATAATTTTTTTTATAATAACTAGTAACAGAACAAAACTAATTTTGGAATCACCAAATGCGATAAATATTTCAGACGATCTAGGTAAGAATTTTAGTGAATAAAATTAGTGGTAAATTATTTTCTCGTGGCATGTCCTTCAATACGTTTTAATGTATGTTAAAAATATCAAGTAAGTTTGAAGTATTATTGCCAATTTGATGAATTTAACATTAACGTTAATGGCAACAAGTTAAACCACCTCAGATTCGCTGACGACGTAGTGATTATAGCGAGCACATTCGAGGAACTGCAAATTATGATGGGGAAACTAGCAGACAGCTCCCAATAGAACAAATCCAGGAATATATCTACCTAGGCCAAATCCTGAGACTTGACAAAGAGAAGTTAAGTGCGGAAATTACTAGAAGAGCAAGACTAGCATGAACAGGATTTAGAAAACTTAGTTGGATACTTAAGAATCGCAAAATACCCCAATACTTAAGGAGCAAAGTGTTCAACCAATGCATCCTTCCTATCATGACATATGGATGTCAAACCTGGACCTTAACCAAGGCAAACATAAATAAATTCGCCACAACAGATAAAACAATGGAAGAGCAATGTTAGGTATAAGACTGTCAGATAAAAAGAGGAACGACTTTGTAAGATCCAAAACAAAAGTCGAGGACATAGCAACAAAAATTGCCAAACTTAAATGGAGCTTCGCGGGCCACACTGCTAAACAAAAAGGCCAACGTTGGAATACTACAATACAACATCGGAGACCTTACTAAAGTAAACGACCAAAAGGAAGACCACAGATGAGATGTTTTGATGATATTAAAAGAATAGCCGAAACAAATTGGAAATATGTTGCTCAGGATAGAGACCGATGGAAGGAGTTGGGAGAGGCCTATGTCCAAACATGGACGACAGAAGGCTAAGAAGAAGAAAAAGATACATTAAAAAATCAACATACATTACTTTTCACGAGAAAATATTCCAGTTATAATAAAAAAAATCACATGTAAGTACAGGAAAATACTTTTTTCATAGAATCAATTGACGTCTTTTTGCAACATCCAACTTATGAGCACGTTAATTATGACTCATCAGAGGACAGCGATTATTCTGACTGTTTTTTACCTCTCAGGAATAAACAATTAGAGAAGACAATTCAGACGAACAACACTTTGACAGTAACCATAAAAATACTGTATTCGCAGTTATTTTAATTGAGAACAATTGGCATGCACCTATGGGAAAACACATAAAGTTTGAATACACAGGTCAACACGATATCGATGTACAGTATTTCGCTGCACTTTCATTTCAGACTGTCCTCTAATGGATTGTGTTAAAGTATTTCTATATTGTAAAATTTTAAATGAAATGGTTTTGCAAACAAACCCATTTGCTACTTAATTTTTAAATAGTAATATAGATGTAACTACCTCATCTCGATTACATAAATGGAAACCTACAAGTATAAAAGAACTAAAAGTTTTACTTCGAATACTATCGTACATGGGAATTGTTAGAATTAGTATTCGTCATTATAGGTCTACTAAACCCATGTTTCATATAATGTAAATGTAATTTCTAAGAAAATGAGCCGAAAGAGGTTTGATTTATTACTTAAAATGTGGCACTTTACTTGAAGGATGTAGGTTTTATAAAATTCAGCCGCTCATCAACATACTTGTTGAAAACTGCCAAAAAGTATACGCACCTGGTCAGAGATTTTGTATTGATGAAACATTAGTATCATTTACAGGCCTTTTAATTATGAAACAATACATTCCTCAAAAGACACACAAATATGGAATAAAACTGTTGAAATTGTGTTGTTCAAACGGATATATCTGGTATATTCTCGTGTTTATGCATTACAAGAAGCCAACGTTAGCTGTTCAGTTCCTACTAAGGTAGTAATCAATATACCAGATAAATTATTGAATGCTGGCCGTACTGTTGTAACTGAAAATTTTTACAGGCATTGACTTGGTAAATATTCTGCCAGATGAAAAAACTCGTTTGCTAGGTATACTTAAAAAGAATAGACAACAAGAGTCAGAAGAAAAACATTTACACAGTGGTGACTACAAACTTAAATGTGGCAACTGCCCAAAAACTTACTTTGGTTAAACTAGTAAAACATATAGCAAAACAGAAACGGGCTTTTAATAATAGAAAAACAGATTCTACGTACACCCTTCACTTTCTAGACAATAATTATTTTTTTATCGACGAATTTCAAATTATTTACCTTTACCTTCAAAATTAAGCCTTTAAGCTATAGATTATTTCAAAGTGACTAGTCTGTACAGGGTAAATGCACAACATCGATGCCATACTTCTTTGCAAACTTGTATTAAAATAAGGGTCACTTCTTACTACTTAGCCTAATCCATCTTTTAGTTCCATATCATCCAACAAATTGTCAATTTCCTACATTTTTTTTCTGTTACTATTACGTGGTTTTTCGTAGTTTATCCATTTTTCTGGCGCAATGATCTGGTACGCTGCTGTAATTAAATTTCGCATTTTAGCTTCTTTAAAATTCGCGTTGCGTTCAGCTATATACCGTTTCACTTCTTTCCAAACAATTTCGATGGGATTGAGTTCATAGTGATAGGGTGGAAGCCTCAGAATCTTTACACTGTGCTTTTTGGCAATATCTTCTATTATGTACCTGTCATATTTTGCTTTGAAGGCCTTGACTACATCAAGTAACTCACATTTTAGTTAGACTTCTTCAAAAAATGGGTCCTTTGACATAAGCCATTCTTAATTTTTTTTTTAGTGTTGAACTGTTGGAAATTTTTTTTGAATTTCTGCTGGGATAGGAGGCATTGTCCATTACCACAACAGTTTTTTCTGGCAAATTTAGCATTGTTATTTTCAAACCAATCTTTTAAGGTCGGTCCATCCATTTCGTCGTGGTAGTCCTGAGTATTTTTCTTTGCCAAAAACGTGAGCTCTACTCCATCAACAAATCCACTGGTAGATCCTGCGTGCACTAAAATGAACCGAGCACCACGAGCTGTTGGAGCTTTTAATCCTGTTGTCAGACCACGAACAAAAGCATTGCGATAAGATGTAATTGTTTTATCAACCCATTCTTTTTTCACACTGTGCCAGATATTTACCCATGATTCATCCAAATACTATATGTTGTATCCTTCTGCATGGTATTTACGAATTGAGAGTAAATAACGATGACGCCACGAGATGATTTCTGGTTTTTCAATCAATATTGAATTTCTGCCACGTTTTATAAACACAAACTCCATATCACTCAGCAAGCGATGTAGCCTGGCCCGAGAAATTTGGGCAAAGTTTCTTCGACATTTACACCAGCTTATATGGTGTTTATTGTTGTTGGTATGTTGTTACGAAAAAATTGATGAACTATTCTACGAATTTGGCCCCTGACACCTTCATCGTACTTGTTGTCACGAGAAGTATCAACCTTTCGCTTCTTGGGCCTGCTCTTTGGAGATTGTAATCCAGCAGGTGATGAATATTCCTGTCATATGCGAAACAGAGTCTTTTCGCAAACACCACTCATTTCTGACACTTTCCTAATTACACTTGACACAAAATCGTTGTTATCCTGATTATTGATGATAATTAATAATATTCATTATTATCTGCTTCTCTGAAAGTTTCAGAGCTTTTCCACGTTTCCATTGAACAATTTCCTTCATTTTGCGGTAACAATTCGGAGTCAAATATAACAATAGCCAACAACAGAAAATAACAATAATTACCAACAGCAAATCACAACAACAGCCACCAACAAATAATAACAATAACAAAACAGTAACAGTACATCCAATATGGTACAAATAATCGTAACTCGAATATTTTTACGCGCTCCGAAGAACAAATAAAGACTAATTAAGGCCCTGGATGTATTAAGCTTTTAAACATATTCTGTACAAGAATTACACTAATTGCTTCTTAACTACTGAATAACTTAGAAGAAAGTATTTGCAGTTGATATTTACCAAAATTACAAATTCCTTAAACATTATGGCAGTAATTAGCACCGCAGAGATATAAATAACATTTTAAATTTGGCAGTTGGTAGAAATTACCCAAATATTTTAAACTTTGAAACAAATGTTTATTTAATGCACATTTTATTATACTACTGCTACTAATAAAAGATAAAAGTTGATAAGTTACTATTAGAAACAAATAATGTATAGTATTATGTAAAATTATTAGCAAACGATATTTGTAAATTACATAAAAATTTACGTGAGGACTTGTTGAGAACTCCTGGTTTATTCCATTTATTTTGAAAAATATACAATAGAGATTGCTATCGCTCACTGCATAGAACTGGCAACGTCTTGGCGAAATTGCCATAAGGTTAGCATTGCATATCTTACCCTATACAGACTAGTCACTTTGAGACAAAGTACATCTTTAATAGAATATATTAGTAAATTAACAAACATTATAAATACAGACATAATTCTAGTCCTTAACTTATTTAGTTCAAGACTATAAAGTGTAAACAAATATCAAAAATAGATCATTTAAGAAAGGCACTCTGGCCGAAACAGCTGTAATGATAAAAATTACAATAAATTTTGTGGAAGTATTACAAACAAAGGTTTTTAGTATTTTATTGTATTATCTATTGTATTGTATAAAATCAATTGCGATTATTTCAATTTACTATTTTTCTTGGGAATAAGCCACAATTTTATTTTAGAGTAAGTGCTTGAGTATTTGATTATTAAACTTTCACTTTAGAAAATAAATGTCTAATAAACCTATTTTAGAATAAAATTGTGGCTTATTCCAAATAAAAATAGTAAACTGCATTAAGATTCTACAAGAAGCTAGCTTTAAAACAATATTATGATTATTTTTACTGCCCAAAATTGGTAGTTCATCGAGATTAATCTCAACAGTCAAGAAATCAGTCAAGAAACAGTCTTCAGTCAAGAAATGACGTATTTTACTTCTAGAAAATCACTAACATATATTTAGGGCAAATTTTTAATGATGGTTGATATTTCCCATAATAATCTGGTTATGTAGTTTGTGCAGTTTAACACTTTATATTTCAGGTATATACATGACTGCCATGTATATACCTGAATATACACAGTGGCTGAGTTCAAACCGCCACGTGTATATTTACATATTCACAGTCAGTAAAGATCGTTTGGTCATGTGTATTCCACAGGAGCACACTTAGGATTTAACATAGCGTGGCCTGGGGCAAAGTAAAAATGATCTTAGCCTGGGAAAAAAATACTTCGTCATTTTTCTATTAACAGTTGTTGAATTATAGTAGATTTTTTATAACTTAAACTCTAATTAATTTTAATGTAAAAGTATTTATTGTGATTAATAATAGATACAATGGATACAATAATACACTATAAAATAAAATAATAACACATATTTTAAATTATACTCAAATGACTATTTTGGCAAAATTTTGTGCTTGTCAAAAAAAACATTCAAAGCAGAGAAATTTTTGGTCACAGACTTGGCATTTAGTGGTAACTTGCTTAGTTTTATTTCTTGCATACTGTCGTCCATATTCATATTTGTTTCGTTAGTAACAAATTACGCACCGACTTTTTTTACTGCTTGAATAAATTTATGTTCTGACGGTGTGTTGTGGGGAGTATAACTTTATTTACCTTTTGAAAGTAGTTTCAAGCACAATTTTTCTTTGAAATCTGTTATACTTATTCTTTCTGGTACAGTTTTGTTCTTATTATATAAATAATGAGCATTTACTATGCTTGTTCCAGTAAGTAGTTCAACTGCCACCTTCCTGTACCATTTAATGCTCCGTCTAATAGAGGTAGAATAAGACGACAATTGGTCGGATACATCAATGAAACTTTTTGCATTATTATAAGCCACAATAGCTTCCGGCTTCTTTTTGACCTCAATTCTACCTATACATCATATAATCATCAATAAAATTCAGTTTATGTTTGGTGGTAAGCATCAGGACATCGCGCTTATCTTTACATTTAAAAATGACAATGCCGTTTCTCTTTCTTCCTTTAATTTTACCCTCCTTCAGTTTGCTTACTAGTACTTCTTTTGGAATACCTTTCCGATTATTTCGTAGTGTTCCTACTAAGTGCGTTTGTCTGCTTTGTAACTTTTTAGCTAGCTCTGATGTGAGTACACACTGGTGTACCAGTTGTCAGTGTACAATGTCATTTCTTTATCGAGATATTCGTCCATAAGTTCAAATACTACTTTAGTTGCCACCTGCATGCCATCAATTTTGTCTGCACCACAATAAATTTTGCAGTCATACGTATACCCCCCATTGAGGCATAGCTTAAAGAGTTTGATTCCAAATTTATGTTTCTTTCCTTTCACATATTGGCTAAATTTTAAACGCCCACGAAAGGGTACCATCGTTTCATCTATGCAGATATTTTCGTCTGGTACTATATCCTTTTTAAATTTGGAATTTAGTGAAGTTACCAGGGACTGAACTTTGTACAGTCTGTCTTCTGCTTGACCAGTATAAATCCGAATTTCTCCAATAATCAGCCAGTTTAGGTTTATGGTCCAGACCCATCCAAATCAGTACCCTCAAAAGGCAATACATTCAGGTGGTTATTCATATTCACCTGATTTACGTAAATGTTGGTTTGTTCGACAATAATGCTGATAATTTCTTCGTTTACAAAAAGTCTGAAGTAGGTGAATTCTTCTTCATATTTCATTTTTAGGACTTCTTCTGTTAATACTATATTTTCTTCAAAATTAAAATTTCTCATATCGCCAAATACTAATCCCCAATCAGCCCCTGTATTTTCTTCTTTCCCTGAAGAATCTTGATTATCTGACTCATCGCTATCTGAAACAAAAAAAAAAGCAAAATGTAACAGCATGTCAATAGAATATATAAATTTGCATTTAAATGTAGTCGTACATAACATCTTGTGTCATTCGCACATAAACATGACCTTATTGCCCTTGTAATTTTCTACCCTCTCTCGCAAGCTCATTGGGATATAATAAAATAATTACAACATGATATGATATATGTACTTATAACATAAATAACTATTATTTCATTGGCAAATATGTATAAGGATAATAAACTATCAGTTATGGCCCTATATTTATTTATTGATCTTTATTCAAACTTACCCATAGTCGTTAGGTTTGTTAGTTGGTATGTCACTGCTGTTCCGCGAACTCTTTGTTTCATAGTCAGAATTTTCTTCAGACTCATTCTCAAATGGATCATCATTATCATTACTCATATCTGATATTTCATTCCATAATGCATAAAGCCGGGCCTGTTCTCTGTTATATGATGACATACAAGAAAAATGACCTTTAGGAATAAATGAACTGCGCGATCCAACGTCACGCTACCGTTTTAGACAAGATACGACAAGCCGAGACCGTGTATCCGTACTTATACACGCGGCGTTTTCTTCGTCTTCCTATGCCGTCGACATTAACGGAGGTTGGCGACCACATTTCTAAAAGTTTATCTGTCTTTTGCAACGTGGAATAATTCGTCTACAGTCATGTTTGTCCAGTCTCGAATATTTCGCAGCCATGACTTCCTCTTTCTACCTATTCCCTTATTGCCATCGATTTTACCCTGCATGTTGACCTGCAGAAGACTATATTTATCATTTCACAGTATGTGTCCAAGGTATACAGTCTTGCGTACTTTTATTGTTCTCAACAATTTTTTGTCTCGACCCATCCTTCTCAGAACTTTCTCATTGGTGCCCTGGCAGTCCATGGAATTCTCAACATTCTCCGGTATATCCAACGTTCAAAGGCTTCAAGCTTCTTAACTATTTGCGCTTTTAACGTCCATGTTTCTACCCCGTACAATAGTTGGGACCAGACGTAACATTCAACAAACCTCAGTCTCAGCGCAGTATTCAGATTTTTCTCACAGAACAATTGCTTGACTTTTAAGAACGCTGCCCTTGCCATTTCTATTCGTACTTACCCTGATCTCTTGGTCTGGATCTAATTCTGTGTTGATGTAAGCTCTCAGATATTTATATTTTGTCACTTTTGTCAGGCTATTTTTCGTACACTAGTCAAACTACAAAAAATATAATTAAATTATTTAAGCAATGTATCTAAGGTATGTTGATAAACAATTTTAAATACATTTTTATAACAAAATTTGTGTGGCGCACAGGACCCTTATGGTGAATTTGGTCTGGCAGTCAAAGTGTTAAGTAAATGCCGTAAACCCAAAAGAAACATCAATGCAGCATATTGTGTGACAAAAATAGCCACATTTCTTTAATGATTCTTTTTAATATCCATTCAATTGGATTAAATTTCTCATTTCGTATGTTGAAAGTAGTTTCTGTCGGTGGCAAAATAATTAAGAGTTAAAAAACAACCGATTACTCTAACCTCAATCTTTCTTAGAAAAGAAATTGGAAATAAGAGAAAACATCAAACAGACAATGATAAAGAGTCTGCTGTTGTATAGAAGTGAAATGTCAAGATTAATTGAAAAGACGAAAATAAAATTGTAAGGTGTTAAAATTGATGGGGCTGGAGCAGCCACCAGACCAGAATATTAAAAAGTAAAAGCCAGCGACAGAACATGGAGTTTTAATGTTTGTTTTTTAAAGAGATATCTTTTTTGTATAGTACGTGTAGAAATTGTGTGAAATATTCTTCTTTCTCGTTTCGTCTCGTTGAGTAGAAATTTTTTAGTTTGTTTTTTAAAGAGATATCTTTTTTGTATAGTACGTGTAGAAATTGTGTGAAATATTCTTCTTTCTCGTTTCGTCTCGTTGAGTTGAAATTTTTTAGTACAAAGTATAATTTTGATTTGATATATTTCTGGATATTAACCAAAAATTCTATTAGAAATATTTTATTTCATGCTTCGATTTCCAAATACGGAAATCGTTCTCAAAGTATAAATTTTTGAAAAACTAAAACATTTTTGAATTATTTCACTTTCAATTTTGTCTAAAATTCCATATTTATAAGTGAGAACCGGGTAGTGGGTAGCAACTCCTTGGATTACCTTGGACAGTCCTATCAGGGAAAATAAATCAGTCCCTGCCCTCCACAGATTCCAGGTGGTCCCTGACCTGGGGAACTAGTAGCTGTTTAGGGTCCTTCTTACAGGGTTAGGCTGCTATAACGATCGCCGGTATAAGCGATTTCACTCACCTTGCCAATGGTCTCTGGTCTGGATAGGGGGCGGATGAGCATACGTGGGACAGGGCACTCTGTTGTCCTTAGGGTGGGAAACTATCTCTAAAAGGCGGATAAACAAAGGATGTCAACGGCATAAGAATACGGAAGGCAATGGGAAATCACCGTATTAAAGGTACTCAAGGATATCTTAAGAAAGACAAGAATCGAAAAGACATTGCAAGCAACGGCTTCTAGTCCGTGGCAGGCCTCAATTGGCCAAGGGGTGCTAAGAATCTCCGCGAAGAAAAACAATGCTAGGAACCACCTCAAAGTGGGAAAAACCCCAAAGCTAAAACTGGGTACTTAGAACGTTAAAAGTCTTTACACCGCCAGTAAACTAGACAACATAATACAAGAAATGGAACGATGCGACCTAGACATTATAAGACTTAGCGAAATCAGATGGCCTAACAGTGGTCAATGTACCAAAGAAAAAACGACACTATATTACTCAGGAAATAACCTACCCCATCATTATAACGGAGTTGGATTTCTAGTTACCACAGCCTCAAACAAATCAGTAAGGAACTTCATGGCATACTCAGATAGGGCAGCACTACTACAAGTCCAAGCCGATCCTGTTGACCTTAACATTATACAAATCTGTGCACCAACGTTGGACAAGCCTGAAAATGAAGTAAAACAATTGTACAGAGAGATTAAGGAGTTAATGAAACTGATTAAGAAGAACCAGACACTTATAATCATGGGAGATTTCAATGCGAAGGTAGGGCGAGGACGTGTTGAAGATGTCGTGGGTGACTTTGGCTTAGGAGATCGAAACGAGAGAGGTGATATGCTAATCCAGTTCTGTCAAGAAAAAAATTAGTCATTGCGAATACCTGGTGAAAACTGCCACCTCGGAGACTCTACACCTGGCAGTCTTCACAACATACGCATGACAACATTGTAAGAAATCAAATTGATTTTTTATTAATTAATCAGAAATACAGAAATCGATTGCAAGGAGTTAAAACGTACCCTGGAACAGATATCGGATCTGATCACAATCCCGTAGAAAATTGAAAATTAAGCTTAAGAAAATTAAAAAAAAAATCCATAAAGAAAATTGATACAAACAGCTTAAAACAACCTAACGTTAAACTAAAAGTCACATAAAAATTAAATGATGCAATAGCGGATATTACGGCAAGATCTAAACTACCGGCCAGTGTAGAAGACAAATGGAATTGTATTAAAAAAGCTATCGCAACCACCACCAAGTCTCTGATTTCTTCCCAAAAGTACAAAAAGAAGAATTTGATGACCGACGAAATATTATCAAAGCTGGACGACCGCAGATCATTTAAAAATAAAGACCGAACCAAACATCAGCAGATTAACCGACAAATACGAAAATAGTGTCGCAAAGCTAAAGAACAGTGGCTGCTAGACAGGTGTGCAGAAATGGAGGAATTGGAAGAAAAAAATGATTACTTTAACATACATAAACTCGTTAAAGAAGTGACAGGTCATACAAAAGCTTGCAGTTTTAACAGTATTGTGAAGGACAATTAATTAAAAAGAGGTAAAAAGAAATAAATTAAACTTACTTACAATCAGTTTAATTTTACTACCCAAGACGACCAGTTTCGCTTTCTAAAATTTGCAAAGCATCATCAGCAGACAGAGTAACAACCCACAAATTGGCAAGAGAAAAAAAATCTGTAAAATTGTAATAAATTAGAAATAAACAAAATACTATTTACATTCCGGTACAAGAGTTTTTATATAGTGATTGGTGATACATAGTTCAGACTATCTCGTATTACTGATAATGAGCTATCTTCGGTCAATGTTATAACTGTCTAACAACTTAGGAGAAAGTTTCTTGGGAGGAGAGATGTTAACAGATGATATAGGAGTAAGGTATATGTTATTGTTTGTTGAAAGAAAATGTGATGTTTTATATTATTTAAATTATTAAAGTTATTTATATTTATTAAAGAGATATATTTTGAAATGTATGTTAAGTTATTGAACATTTTTATAAAGAAAGAGGACAGTTATATAACAATGAATGAAAGTATTCGTACTATTTTGTGGGTGTGCAATTTTTTTTATACTAATAATAATTACAAGTCAAAGAAATTGCACACCCACAAAATAGTACAAATACTTTTATTCATTGTCATATAACTGTCCTCTTTCTTTATAAAAATTTTCAATAATTTAACACACATTTCAAAATATATCTCTTTAATAAATATAAATAACTTTAATAATTTAAATAATATAGAACATCACATTTTCTTTCAACAAACAATAACATATACCTTACTCCTATATCATCTGTTAACATCCCTACCCCCAAGAAACTTCCTTCTTAGACAGTTACAACATTAACTCATTATCAGTAATACGGGATAGTCTGAACTATGTATCACCAATCACTATATAAAAACTCTTGTACCGGAATGTAAGTAGTATTTTGTTTATTTCTAATTTATTACAATTCAACAGATTTTTTTTTCTCTTGCCAATTTGTGGGTTGTTACTTTGTCTACTAAAGCAATTTTATGCATATTAATACACACAGACATGTAATATTGGCATAATTACTAAAACCTTTTTTGATATATAACTTTTTTGATCTATATTCTTATAAGACAGCACCCTAATATGGGCTTTTTATAATTTCAGCATTTAATTTGTACCAGCGACCTGATGATGCTTTACAAATTTTAGAAAGCGAAACCGGTCGTCTTTAGTATTAAAATTAAACTGATTCTGAACAAGTCTAATTTATTTCTTTTTGCCTCTTTTTAATTTATTGTCCTTCACAATACTGTTAAAACTGCAAGGTTGTGTATTACCTGTCATTTCTTTAACGAGTTTATGTATGTTAAAGTGGTCATTTTTTTCTTCCAATTTCTCCACTTCTGCACACCTGTCTAGCAGCCACTGTTCTTTAGCTTTGCGTCACTCTTTTTGTATTTGTCGGTTAATCTGCTGTTCGTACTTTTGGAAAGCGATCAGAGACTTGGTGGTGGTTACAATAGCTTTTTTAATACAATTCCATTTGTGTTTTATACTGGCCGGTTGTTTAGATCTTGCCGTAATATCCGCTATTGCCTCATTTAATTTTTCTGTGACTTTTAGTTTAACGTTAGGTTGTTTTAAGCTGTTTATATCAATATGGATTTTCTTTTAATTTTCTTAAGCTTAATTTTCAATTTTCCTACTACGGGATTGTGATCAGATCCGATATCTGTTCCAGGGTACGTTTTAACTCCTTGCAATCTATTTCTGTATCTCTAATTAATCAATAAAAAATCAATTTGATTTCTAACAATGTTGCCATGCGTATGTTGTGGAGACTGCCAGGTGTAGAGTCTCTGAGGTGGCAGTTTGTACCAGGTATTCGCATTGACTAATTTTTTTCTTGACAAAACTGGATTGGCATATCACCTCTCCCGTTTCGATCTCCTAAGCCAAAGTCACCCACGATATCTTTAACATGTCCTCGCCCTACCTTCGCATTGAAATCTCCCACGATTATAAGTGTCTGGTTCTTCTTGATCAGTTTTATTAACTCCTTAATCTCTCTGTACAATTGTTTTATTTCATTTTCAGGCTTCTCCAAGGTTGGTGCATAGATTTGTATAATGTTAAGGTCAACAGGATCGGCTTGGATTTGTAGTAGTGCTGCCCTATCTGAGTATGCCATGACGTTCCTTACTTATTTGTTTGAGGCTGTGTCGCATCGTTCCATTTCTTGTATTACATTGTCTAGTTTACCGGTGGTGTAAAGACTTTTAACGTTCCAAGTACCCAGTTTTAGCTTTGGGGTTTTTCCCACTTTCGGGTGGTTCCTAGCATTGTTTTTCTTCGCGGAGATTCTTAGCACCTCTTGGTCAATTAAGGCCTGCTACGGATTAGGGCCCGTTGCTTGCAATGTCTTATCGATCCTTGTCTTTCTTAAGATATCCTTGGGGACCTTTAATACGGTGGCTTCCCATTGCCTTCCGTATTCTTATGCCGTTGACATCCTTTGTTCATCCGCCGTTTAGAGACAGTTTCCCACCCTAAGGACAAAAGAGTTTTTTAAGCATTTTTTTAATAAAATGTATACATATAAACATTTTTTCTACTTTATAAAACATTTTCGGTACAACAACTAATTTTGTATGTTTCATGTAAAAAAAAACTAGTTATCCACTTTTCATCATTAATGATATTTTCATGTGTATATTTCTTTATGTAGCTGTAAGTGTACCTTGATTTTATATATACTGAGTTTAAACAACTCATAAACAAGATTTGTAACGATAAAAAGATCCCTAGCGACTAAAAAACCGGCATTTCATGCCCAATCTATAAAAAAAAGGGATAAAGTGAAATGCGAAAATTATTGCGGCATAACCCTCTTGTGTACAGCGTACAAAGTTTTTACTTACATACTTAACAAACGACTCCAACAATTAACTTGAAATATTGTCGAGGAATATTCAACCGGTTTTTGACAAGTAAGATCTACAACTAATCAGATATTTACAGTAAATCAAATTCTACGTAAATCGTAAGAATACGATATTGACGTTTGTAACATATTCATCTTCATATTCATCAACATTTTAACCCTTAACTAATGACGTGGATTTATTTATCTACTTTTCTTTCTCAGCTAACCCTGTTTCGTCAGTGTCCTTGCCTCCATAATATAGGCATTGTATAAGTAAGTCGTTCGTGCATCAGTCAGACACATTATTTTAATGCCATATTTTACAGGCTTATTAGGCATATACATTTTAAACCTACACCTTCCCCTAAAGCCGACCAACATTCCATCAATACAAACACATGTGCCTACGGAATACACGGAATATACAGTATACTACGGAATACAGTTTTTGACAATTTGATATAAATATATTAAATATGTTACTAATGGCTGCTGTTGGATCTATCTTTCTTCTTTCCTCTCTATCCAGAGGGTTATCAAAACGTAAACATTTTAGAAATATTGCAAATATTTCTTTTGATATAATATATCCGAATATTTCCCTACCAGTGCCATCTATAGCAAATATAAAGTTTATATCTTCGTCATTGGATTTGAAAGCTGATGTGAATAAAAGCAATCCCAAAAAGCCTTTTAGTTCTATTTCATTAATTTCATTTAGCTCTGGTCTATTCATTTTTCTATAGTTTCCACGAATTGCACATTTCTATAATTTTGCCATTTCGATAATTTATTATTTGTCCATTTAAGTATTTCTTGTATTGTATCTTCGGAAAAATTAAATCCATGCTGCTAAATTAAAATGGAGCTTTGCAGGACGCAATACCCGACTGAAGGATAAGAGATAAAACCACAAAATACAACAGTGGAGGCCATGGTTAGGAAAGAGAAACAGAGAAAGACCACAAATGAGATGGGCTGATGATATTAAGAAGATAGGAGGACACAACTGGAAGCAAGTGGCGCAAAATAGAAAAAACTGGGTTGATTTGGGGGAGGCCTATGTCCAAAGTTGGATTACTTAAGGCTAAAGAAGAAGAAGAAGGAGATCCTCGGAAATAAGAAAATTAAAAAAAAATTGATGAAGTTTCGTTTCTTACATCTTTGGACCGAAGAGCTGGTAGTTTTGTTACAAGATTGTGCAACGGAGTTTCTACATTTGTTGAGGGTTCTGTAGTAGACCACTTAAAACGATTTTTGCCGTTCAAATATGACTTATCAGTAGCATTTAAATCATACTCGTCTTCAAAACCTTCTGATTGTTCACTTCTGATGTCATGTTGACTTTCAATGCCTACTTCTTTGCGTACATCGTCAATATCACTATCACTAAAATGTTCTAAATTGCTAGATACTTCGTCAGTCCATTGAGCTAATTATTAATCATAATCTAAAGGTTTAGCCCCAAAATCATAATCTTAAGGTTTTACAGATTTGCGAGTAAATTTAGAACAACTTGATGAACTTGCTGCCATACTTTAGCTAAAAAATACACTGAATTGCTTTTAACTATAGAAACGTAGACACTGACATGCCGTACGTGATACCGCAAGAAAACTTATGTAGCTCAAAGTCTTAACCAATATTAAAACTGCAGCAGTTCGGAGCAGGTATAATTACACACCACTTGAAGGTACACAGATAGTTTTCTAGGAATCTTTTATAAAACACATATTTTCGGCACGGTATAGTATACCGCATGTCAGTGGTTAAGGGTTAAACTGATCTAGGACTTATTTAATAAGTTTACCACTCACTTGCGGATATCTAAGGTGGCATATGCATATGCG
Source organism: Diabrotica undecimpunctata (assembly GCF_040954645.1). Lineage (NCBI taxonomy): Eukaryota > Metazoa > Arthropoda > Insecta > Coleoptera > Chrysomelidae > Diabrotica > Diabrotica undecimpunctata. The sequence goes on along the minus strand of NC_092810.1, from coordinate 49,712,979 downwards.
TGGCACGACTAAACGCCGTTATCGAAAATCGACACATACTAAATGAGTTCGTTATCCAACGACCATTTTCTTCACTTAAAAATGTGTAGAAAATCGCAAATCTTTACCACACAAAGTGCAGTTATAAACGATTCAGCATATCCCTCTTGAAAAAAAAGCGTGTGTCCAAATAATTGTGCTAGAAACCCAGACAAAAAAAAGGTCGTACTCAGTTAAAGACTGGCTAATAAAAAGAATAGGTTATCTCACATATCACTCATGGCAGAATTAAAGCTTTTGTGTACGAACGATTATAAAAACTATTTACGAATGGATGAAACATGTTTTAAAAATTTACTGAAATTATTAAAACCTCTAACGGCATATATCCAGCCCTACTAAGCTGGGGAATGGATATCCTTTTGCCACAACATGTGAAAATATTCAGAGCCTCCTCGGCTCTGAGATATATTCCTAGGAATATCCTATGTGTGGTCTTCATTACAAAATCAGATAGGACACCTTATCCAAATAGTCTAACATTATTTCTCTTAAAATCATGGAACGGCTATGCGAGAGGTACATAAGGGATAAAGTTTTAGTTCATAACCCACTTCACCCAAATCAGTATGCATATACTTCGGAAAAATCTACCGATTTTGCACTGCATCAAGTAGTTGGAATAGTTGAAAGATCGCTGAATAATAAAAAATCCATCCTGGGTAGATTTATAGATATTAGGGAGCGTTTGATAAAACCACATTTCCCACCAACGGCCAACAGCTCAATGTGAGGAATGTTTTCTTGGCCATCATTGAATGGATATTCAGTACGCTCTTTAATAGAGAAATAAGCATAAATATAGAAGACGGTTCTGTTAGAGGCATGGATACGAGGGGTTGTTTACAGGAAGAAGTACTATTACCACTCTTCTGTAATATAGAGGATCATCTAGACATCCCAGTTGACCAACTTAGTAGCAACGGGTTCTACAGAATAGCCTATGCAGACCATATTGCTGTAATGATAAGCAATAAGTTTGAGAGCACACTCTGTGAGAGATAACAAATTGCTCTCTGACTAATAAAAACATCATGCAAGGAACACTCACTGTCTATAAATTATACGAAGAAAGAGATAGTCTTCTTCACTACAAGAAAAAGAATCACGCTCCTAATACCTCCAAGAAATCTAAACTACAGTATAAACTTTTCTAAAGAGTTGAAATGGTATCACCCTTAACAGGACGTTAACAAGGAAGTCCTACTTAGATGGTAGAGCTAAAAGAACATATATTGCCTATGAGTGTATATAACTCACGACATTATTGCTTGGGTACTAAAAGTGCCACAGGCAACAGCGAATAGCAAACTAAACCATATTCAGCGGACGGCTTGCGTAAATATAAAAGGTGTCATGAAAACAACAATGGCTGCTGCAATGGAGTTGGTCATTGGTATCATCCCTCTGGACATATATGTCAAAAAAGTGGTGCTAGTGACAATGATGTGACTGCGCACAGCGGGTGCAAACTTTAATATAGGAATGGAACAATTCAGAACTCATCTCTGGCGGGTAGAGATGGATGTTTTAGACATACTGCGACTTAAGTAAACTAAAGTTTTTTTTTAACAAATTCTACAAAATCGAAACAACACAATATTGGGAGTCAAACGTGTTAAATGAGTATTGTATATACACCGATGGCTTGCCAAAATAAAAGGCTCAAAATGTGTTATATACTCCATATCTCTGAACCTAAGAATAAAATAAGATATGGGCAAAAGTGCCAGCGTAGTTCAGACAGAACTGGATGGTATCTCCATAGCCGTAAAAGAAATAAAACAAAAAGTTATAGCCAGGAAAACTATAATATCCTGTACAGATAGCCTACAAGCGCCACTAACCTTAAATAGACCACGTGTTACATCATGGTTAGAAATGGAGTATCACAAGTCACTAACTCAAGTTTTGGATGGTAACAACATTATCCTGAGATAGGTTAAGGGACACAATAGGAATAAAGACAATGTCATTGCTGGCCAATTAGTTAGGAAGGCGGCAGGTCTAAGACTCAAAGAAAAGCATCAAAGAGGTACTTGGGAATGACTAGGAAAAACCTACGCTTGACAATTGGATTTTTAACTGGTCATTGTTAACTAAGCAAATACCTCCACATACTGGCGCTAGTAGACACAGCTCTATGCAGAAACGAGAAAACGAAACTGTAGAGCATATTCCATGTGTATGCTCGGAGTTATCGTTAATACGGGAGTGCACTTTCGGCTACCCCTGGCCCACACCTGCCCACATAAGGGAGATGTCCCATAGGGACTGGTTCACCTTCCTAAAAATTCTAGGCAGCCCCCTGGGAGGATGTACTATGGGTCAATTGTGATCTAAGTTCTTTGAGACTTTTCTCTATACTCTACAGATACGGAGATACAGTGAACCTTTAATTAACCCAAAACGAAACACTAGAATGAGAAGTGCCATTACTGCAGAAGAAATACTAACTGTAACATTAGGGATTTGAGCAACTGGTCGCAGTTTTGAAGATATGAAATATATTACTTTTACTTTACCTCAAGTGTTAGGGGTTTTAATTCCGGAAACATCGACAGCAATCTAGAAGGTTCTAAAAAACGAATATGCAAGTTTTCCAGGTATGCACATGTATGTACAAACGAATAAAAAAAAGTTAAAAAATACTTCTTCCGTCTTGTAGCAATGTAATAATTCGAGCAACATCTACTGTAGATAACATCATATCTTAATTATTCACTTAGTTCAAATGCACGTTTGAAAGCTAAATTTCTGTTTAATTAAATGTTTTCAACTTAAAAGATAAACAGCAACTATAGAAAACAACAACATAAACGTTAAAAATATCAAAAACAATCGCAATGATCGCAATAAATATTTAAATTGGGAAGCAATATGAAACAAATAAAACTAATAAATTTTTATTTTCGGAAATTTGTAGGGTGGCCACTTTTTTTGTCGTTCAGTGTATAATCCAATACCTGGAGTTCATAAATCTAACATTGTTATGTTAAACCACTACCAAAGTGTACTTATTCAGATTAGGTAAATTCTGCGACACAACAATTTCAATTACCGTGTTTTCATTGACCAACTATTAGATTATGACGAGAATAAAGCATATAAAAAAATTAATTATTTTAATTTGCCGAAAAAGTAAAATACAAAGTTTCACAGTGTACTCGTCAGGAGAGTAATTGAAAATCTAATTACATGACAATGTCATGAATAACCAGCTTGACTTTGTGGCAGAACGTTTAGTAATATGAAGTTGCTTTATTTATCTTTTGGGACACTAGGCTAATTGTTGTGCAGATAATATATTAGTTACCCTTTTAACAACGTAATCAAAGCTAATTATTAAAGGTTTCATTTTCTTTAATATTTATTCAAATTTCTATCGATTAGAGCACTTCTTCCTCAATCTAATTACCAGTAAAGTGTACACGACAATAAGAATAATTTTGTGTTTAACTTTTTTTCTACGTTAAAAAATATTTATTAGAATACATGTCTTTTCATAAAAAATAAAAAAAAAACATTAATAATTATTTTTATGTAAATTTTTGATAAAATGCTTTATATTATTTGATTCTAACGTATAATAAACTATTATATCTTTTGTTGACAGTACCAATAATAACGAGATATCGAAAAAAAACCCTAATTAAGATAATCAATGGAGTGATCCTTCATTCTTTCAGGTACTGAGTTACTTTAACACGAAATCAAATACGTTAAAGTCATTTTTCCTACATTTATAAGACATAAGAAGTAGTTTTTGCCAGGAAGGTGATACAGTGCATTAAAAAATCATTCAGATTTAAGACATTGCCTGTATTTATTTTGCCTTTAAAGAAGTTATTTTCTAAAATTTGTATGGTTCAAACATGAAGCGAGACCAAGATAGAGGAAAGTCGAGATTTGACTGCCTCAATAGAACAATACCTAAAACAAGAAACTGATGCTGACAAAAAACAGCAAGAAGAAACAAAAATCGTCGACCAGAAGCTAAAGAGAGACGTCTTCAGAAAGAAAAGGAACCTGAAGAGAGATGTTTTTAAGAAGAAAATGAAGATAAAGAGAGACTTGTCAGGAAAACAAGGAGTTGATCATGATTCTTGTAATAAAAATGGAAGCCTTAAAAGTGAGTAAAGATAATATGAAAAGCCAAATCGAAGAAATGAGAGAAGACACGATTAAAGCAATTAAAGAAAAAGAGGATTGGTAGAGAAAAGATATGATCATGTAACGAGAATTTTAGAAAATGTTCACCTACAAATTTAAAAGATCAAGCAACTGAGCGGTATTTTACGAATACCATTGTTTTAATAGGTTATAACTTTTTACTCCTTTACTATATATATTATGCATAACTTAGATCATAAAATATAGATCTGCATTTAAAATCCTTTCAATTTCAGTCCCTTATTCAAACTGGTTTGTAACCTCGGAAACCTTTTTTGGATGGTGCTAGAAAGGCCACAAATGAAGACACTGCGGACGACAGCCAGTTTGTTGGTAGAGGGCGAATCGTGGGTTCGAAACTAGCTTTTGGAACCGGGAATGGGTCCAACGAACGAAATAAGTAAAGATAGGAGAGGATAAGATACGAGTATATTAGAAAAGATACAGAAATAAACAAAAAGATAGATGGGTAAAATTACCAAAAATAAGATAAGATAGAAACAGGGCGCCACTTAACTTTTTGGGTTCAAGGAGGAAATTAAGAAACCTTAGAAACGAAAAAGAGATAAGGAAAAATATTTAGGTTCTGAGACCAAATCCAAGGAAAGACATTAACAGTTAAGTATTAAATAAATTTGGTCAACACACTACCTATATAAATAAATAATAAATATATTAGGTGGACTCTGTTCACCTACTTACCTACGAAACTTAATCAGCCTGATCTTTCTTGTGGTCGAAGGTATAATAATTATTTAATATAATAAACAAAATTCAGAGGTATTGCTATATCAGGAAACTTATTAGGAGTCGAGAAATAAAATTTATTAATAAAACAAAACAAAATATATTTAACACCACTATGATATGGGCAGCTGAATGTACACACATGTAAAAAAAATGCACCATCAATAATTATTAAATGGTGGTATACATATAACAATACACAGTACTATAATTAGGAAATACCTTTACAAATACAATAATATAATAAAATCATACACAGTTTAAATTATCAGCGAAGAGAGCTGATAGAGAGAGCTTTGCTGTTTATGGGCTTATCTAACGGCTTAAAAATGTATAACAATTATAGCAAATAACAAAATGATAAAATGTAAATCCTAAAGAATACAAAAAGGTTTCAAGAATTCTGAATTATAAAAATTAAACCAATCCGCACTTGGCTTTAAGATAATTATCTGTATCTCACTGTTAATTATCTGTATCTCACAAGTTCTTAATAGCTAATTAAAAGTTCGTATGAAAATATTAAATGTTCCTTGATTGAATGCTAACTCAGTAGTTAACCTTAACTACAGGAGAAGAAATAGTCGACGGAAATTCACCCAGATAGTTGAAGATAATATGATTATGACAACCTTGATGACTGCTGCACTCTTCACTAAAGCTAAATACTTGACTTGTATTAAACACTGAAGTTATTTAAATTAAAGGTAGTTTATACCAATCTTTAATCTAATATGATATTGGATTAAGAAACTGAAACATTTAAATGTATAAACACTTAAAGAAAACATTCACAGAGACGGTAAGATAACACAGATACGGGAATATAGGCAAGCTGCTTTACTCAAGGATCGCCCTGCCAGAAGTGAAGTTCCTGTTCTCAAAATTTCACAAGCATCCCCAAAAATAAGGTGTGATATCCCCCACTTAAAAATGACAGACCAGCCTGTATGTATTTCGAAGAAGGAAAAAAGGTTCTAACGACATCGGAAGGTTCGAGGTAAATAACGGTACTAGTAATTGGAAACGTAAGAAACATAATACTTCCTGAATTACGTTCTTCAAAAAATTACTATAACGTGCCTTCGACGATGTTTATCAAATTGATCAAAAAAGAACCCACTTGGTACCGGAAAGAATTAACCGTGGATTAACCAACCCGGCGTCTTTTGATAAGTACGACCTATCGGTACGTGAGAATTCCGTGATTCGGAAAGTCGGCAAGGTGCAATAAAATTTTCTAATGGTAAACGATCCCCTATATATTAATTGCAAATACGGCCATCGGCGTCTCAGCAACAGGGATAAAAGGATTAAAAATTATTTAATATTTTAATTATATAAAAAAATGTTGCAGGTTTAATGAAATATTTAATATGTTGAAGTTTTTTTAATATACCTTAAAACTGAAGCCGCAAAGAATCAATTGCAAGTTACAAAATACTTGTAGAGTCACTGTTAACTTAACTTGAGGACAAGTAAGAGGACAAGTATATTTGTTTAAATAATCGCTCTCTGTGATGAACAAATTGAATAATTAACAAACTATTTTTTCTATCTGCTTGATATTTAGCGCACTTTAATAATTCATTATTTGCCATAATTTCAAGTAGTTAAACCAAACACAAAGGTATTAACATTTATAAGTTACTACAATAATAATTTTTTATAATTTAGGGTTTTTTTGCAATTATCTTAGTCAATTATTTGTGTATATTAATTTGATATCTCTCAAAATAAATTTTTTATGATCTACAAATTTTATTTGAATTATTTTTCTTTAGAATATTTATAAAAAACGTTTTATAAGCAAAAAATTATTTTTTTTTTATTTTTAAGATTGTTTAAAAAAACAAAGCAAAATCAGCTGTACGTCTTCACGGATTTTTCATCAGCTTCCCCACATACCATTTAAAATTTAAATATCTGTATCAGATTTTTCAAAATATTTAGCGGGGTTCTGTGAACTACATTATTCTGGCATGGTTAAGTTAAATATTATTCAAATCATGAATGTGTTGCTTGTGTGAGTCTATTTTAAAAGGTAAAAGAAATAATAAATTAGACTTACTCACAATCAATTTAATTTAACTATCAGACGACCGGTTTCGCTTTCTACAATATGCAAAGCATCTTCAGGTCACGATACAAAGTTAAATAAATGCTGAAAATAATAAACCCATATTAGGGTGTTGTCTAATAAAGGTAAAACAAAGATAGGTGATATAAATTATATAAATTACAGTAATTATGCTAATATTACATGTCTGTGGTTTTTAAAAATGAATAAAATGTTTAAGCAGACAAGGTAAGACCCACAAATTGGTAAAATAGTCTATGAAACTGTAATGAATTAATAAATAAACAAATAAATAAAACATTACTTACATGCCGGTACTCTATTAATTAATGGTTGAAAGAACATGGTTCAAACTATCTTGTATTGTTAATTGGAGAACTCAAGTCAACTATTGTAATTGTTTAACAGTAAACGGGGAAGTTCTTGAGGAGACAGATTTTATCCAATGAAGTAGAGATAGGTAAATGTAATTGTTTGTTTGATGAAAGTAATGTTCTATACCATTAAGTTCTTTAAAGTTATTTATATTTATTCTGGAGATATATGTATGAAATGTGTGTTATTTATTGAGATTTTTATTTTTGTTTTGGAATGTGACAGTTGTGAGACAATGAATAAGAATAGATGTACAAATTGTGTGGGTGTGCAATTATATCAGCTTGTACTTATCAAATTTCTTTGATAAAGTTATGTTACAATATGTGGCAAATTGTTGTAAAGTCCAATATATAAAGTTAAAAATTAAATTGAGACACTTTAAGACACACAGAAAACACACAGAAAACACTTAAAAAACGGGGGACGAAACATACATTAAATTTAAAAAGGGGAGGATTTTAAAAGAACTACATCTCTTACTTGGAGTCAATGAGTTTTTTATATGTTATATATCAGATTTTAGAGGTAAACTTGACAAATATAAGTTAAAGTGTGACAGTTCTTCTTCTATTTTAAATGCTGTAAGTTAAGCTGTAAGTTAAGTTATCTAGTTTTATGAAATAAGCTGATATTAATAAATGTCTAAAAATTTTTAATTTTAAATTTAGATATCAAAGTTATTTGATGTGTTAATATTGGCATACTGGCATTGATTGTGAGTAAGTCTAATTTATTATTTCTTTTACCTTTTAAATATTATCTTTTTATGTGATTAAGCTACAATTGTTGGTCGTGATTGAAATAAAAATTTCTTTCATAATTAACTAATATTTAACGTTTCGATTTCCACTATTTGTACAATCAACAAGATTTATTGTACAAATTAACCAACTACCAACGAGAAGGAGAAGTCTGCGTGCAACTGGCGACACGAAGTAAACCGAGGTCGTCCACCTGGAGAGACTGTCCTTATAAAAAAGCCTAAAAAAGGAGGCCGATGTTGTGATACCCCCGATTGCGGCTCTGTGTAGTAGAAAAGTCTATAAACCCTATTCATTTATACGAATGAAGCCACTCCTGACGTGCAAAAATCTAATTTTGGAGATCAGACTACGTACCATTCGCTGTTATATATTTTCAATATTATTATATGGAGCTGAGACTTGGACATTAAAAAAATGCAATTTAAAAAGAATCGAGGCTTTCGAACTCTGGTTATACCGCAGAGTATTCAAAATATCATGAACTGATATAATTACAAATAAAGAACTACGAGAGAGGATTGGTAAAGAAACAGAACTAATCACCACTATATAATTACAAATAAAGAACTACGAGAGAGGATTGGTAAAGAAACAGAAATAATCACCACTATACAAACTAGAAAACTGTAATATGTAGACGACGTGATGAGGGGACCAAAATATGAAATTTTGAGACTCATAATACAGGGAAAGATTCAAGGAAGAAGATCTGTTGGGCGAAGGCAGAACTCATGGTTGAAGAATCTACGTGATTGGTATCAATGCAGATCGATTGATTCAAGTTGAAAAATAAAAATAGCCATTATGATTGCCAACCTCCGTAGGGAGACGGCACTCTAAGAAGATAAACCCTCTTTTTAGTCGAACTCACGATAATAAGGTGGACTTTGAGAATTATTTAGGACTTTCCTGGTGATTCGATCACCCAGCAGATCAGTTCGTTCTCATTATATGAGTCAGTAGAATCGGGCACTGTGATTGGTAATGTAAATAGTAATTACTAAAGTAATTAGGAATTGTGCTTGTGTAAGCAGTAATTAGGAATTGTAATTGTGTGTAAAAATGTGTAAGTTTTTTTGTGTTATTTGTAATCTCTGTGTTATGAATTTTTAAGTAAAATGCAGTTAGTTAATCTTCACATAGCCTCTGAACCCACACAACACTTTAACAGCATATTAACTATCTATAATATTACGAGAGATAAAATAAAGACCACAACTTTTATATATCGATTTTTTATTTTTAGAAACAAAAGTCATACAAATTGTATTAATCATAATATCTGAAACGAGGCTGAATCCGACCTCGCATATTTAGGAACGGCATGACGCCAAATCAACTAAATAATTACGAAATGATGAAAAACAATCTAATTTGACGACAATTACAGACCGAAATTGAAAGCGCCGCTTAACTGTTTATTTTGTGCTTTCTGGCTTGCGGTGCCCAAAATAAATTAATGAATATAATCAAGTCAAGGGAGAAATGTATCTCGGTGCTCAAAAGGATTTATGTTAAAAGGGCTAATAATGATTATTATTGTACTGTTAGATTTCGAAATATTAATGTAAAACTTTGTTATTTTATATATTTTTAATATATTAAATTTACTTCGGATAATAATGAATTTATTGCACATGCGAGTCCATTTCAAAGAGGTTTTATAGAAATAAATTTTAGACTTAGTAACAGTCTATTTTATTTAGCTTAGGACGACCGGTTTCGACAGCTACAATTTTTTTTGGTTATCATCGGGCCTCCGGACAAACGAGATTAAAATGCTAAAACAACTACATATCGTAACTATAATCATCATTGGTGCTACAGCCCTATAAAAGAACCTCGACCTTCCCAAGTCTATTACGGACTTCAGTTCTATCCGTTGCCAACTGTTGCCAGTTTGCTGCGCCTATTTTTCTACCATCCTTATCTACACCATTTCTCCATCTGGTTTTCTACCCCTACTTCTACTTCCCACAGGTTGTGACATAAGGATTTTTCTAGGAGGGTTGTTCTGCTGTGATCTTGCCAGATGTCCTGCCCATATTAGTCATCTTATTTTTATAAAGGATACTACGTCTTTACCACCAAATATATGTTTATATCTGTGATATATCTCGTAGCTGTACCCCCTTCTCCAAACACCATTTTCACAGATGCCACCGAATATCGTCACAATATATCGTAACTATAAGATTTTGATAAAGTAAAGTTTGTTGAAAAAAGTGCCAATATTACTTATGTATAGTTTGAGGAAGTATATTAATAGTACTTACATTACTGTGCAAAGATTGTTGTTAAAAAGGCATGAATAGAACGCTCATTTATGATTAAGTGTTGTCTATAGATTTTCGACTTTTTACACATCGAAATATGTGGGATGTGTCTTGAGGAGACTGTCTAGAAGCTCCTCATTGTTATGGTTAATACGAAAAAGTTAATTAAAAATATTTTTAAGAGATTGTTTTTAAGAGAAAACATTTTGCTAAATGACTGTGATATAATATGGCTCATTTACTTCAAATGTTTAGGATACGAGTAGTATACAAGTTGGCCGCCTTTGAATTTTGGTGTTACAGAAGAATCCTACGAATATTATGGACTCAAAGAATGTCAAACACATCGCAAGTTACTGGAATAATAGGAAATAAAGCTGAAATAATATTGACTATCATAAGAAGAAAACTTGAGTACTTAGGTCATGTTATGAGAGGGCAAATAAACTCATTATTGCAGCTTATTATGCAAGGTAAAATTCGAGGAAACCGAAATGGAAGAACATTGTGGCTTAAGAACTTGAGAAAATGGTTTGAATGCAGTAGTGCAGAACTATTTAAAGCGGCAGTCAACAGGGTCAGCATAGCCATGATGATTTCCAACGTTCGATAGAAGATGGAACTTAAAGAAGAAGAAGTATACTAACGTGGTTTTCTAAAGAAAAGATAAGTAAAGTGAAATATAAGATAATATAGAAACTTGTGAGATCATTAAGTACAAAACCGAAATAGACATAAACAAATTAAAATAGGTAGGTAGAAAAACCGGTGCAATATTTCCTATTCCTTTTTCCGTTCTTGTACACCTCCAAGTTCAACACAGTAATGCTTCTTCTTCGTGCTACTACCATCGTGCTACTGATACATACTTTGTGAACTATCTGCTAAAATGTTTCAATATTTGACAATAAATTGGAATGATAATAATTGACAGTCGCATATGTTTAATTAAAACTTAACAGCCTAACTGCCAAGGTGATATTGGTGAATATTGTAATAAGGAGACAATAAAATATTATTTTTCAAAAGCAAAATAATTTCCACAAAAAAATTAAGAAGTTACCGTTCAAAACTTAAAATGGGCCAATCTGACCGCCTCGGCGCCAGCAGTGGATAATAGCCACATACTCCGAGCGGACACGGGTCAGGTTCAGCAGTTACCTTGAGCTTACGCACTTATGTTGTAGTACACGTGTTGTGTTTGGTTTTATTGCGGTTTTCATACGTTTTTTAGAGGATTATTGATTGAAAGTGCTGCCAAAATTTACGTGGTTCATATTTATTACGATTAGCAAGGAAAAAACTACAAGAAAACGGTAAGTTTTTTTGTTATTTACTACCGCTTGAAAGTGAGGTTAGAATTATTTTAGAAACTGAATAGAAAGGTAACGACTTGGACACATTGGATTCTAAGAAAGACTTGTATGTACCTTCAAGTTCAGAAAATATTAATTTATCGTCTTCTTCAGATGAAGATACTACTCCAAAAAAGAAGGTGCAAAAAATTGAAACCCGTGCTGTTGTAAATGCAAACAGATGTCTGGATAACGGGCCGGATATTAAAAATGTTTTGTTTGAAGATCCAATAGACAGTCAAGACAGTCAAGTCACTAATGAGCAGCAATTGACGAACCCAGTTGGCAATCACCAATCAGACGAAGATACTACTACGCGAAAAAATTAAACTAGTGTTGTTCACGAAAATCATATGTCTGATAATGAGACGTATATTGAAAATGTTTTGTTGGAAGACCCAGTACACACTCAAGATAATGAAATCAATTATCAGCAACAATGGACGAACCCAGTCGGGAATCACCAACGATATAAATTTGATAATACTTTCGGTCTCAATCCAAATTATGCAGTAGCTATTTCTTTAGATGAAGTAATACCGGTTTTCTGTTTTTATGCATTTCTTGACTTTAAGATTATCGATTTGATGGCTTTGATGGTCGACCAAACAAACTTATTTGCAACGCAACAAGTGCTTTCAATAAATGTCTCCACAAAATCAAGGTTACATGACTGGCAACCTACGAACAGGGAAATGTTGAAAATTATTGGCCTACTTGGGTACGTGGGCTTAGTTCGAATGCCTTCATTGTCACATTACTGGAGTAAAAAATCTTTATTTCGTAATGATATTGCACCAAGTTCCATGAGCCGAAATTGCTTTAAGCTTTTGCTTAGAATGTGACACTTTTCTAATAACAATGATTCCGAAGAAGGAGACCGCTTACACAAAATTAGGCCGTTGGCGAACTTGTTTATCAAAAAATATCAAGAAATTTATACTCTGGAAGAAGTATTTTGCATTGACGAGAGTATAATCCCGTTTTAAGGCAGATTCGTATAAAACAATATATACGCCAGAAAACACACAAATACGGGGTGAAACTATTCAAGCTGTGTTGCTGAAAAGGCTGTTAAACTTGGAACTTTGAAATACACGCTGGAAAAGAGAGAGACAGGGGCACTTCAGTTCCTACAAATGTGGTAATGAATCTTTCAAGAAATCTTCTAAATGCAGGTCGTTCAATTATTACCGATAATTTTTATACGCTAACCTTCTTCTAGATAATCGTACGTATTGGCTGAAAACTTTGAGGGCAAACCGCAGAGGAAACCCTAAAGACGTTCTAAGTAAAATCTTAAAAAGGGTGAAATTTTTGCTAAAGAAAATGATAGGGGTATTTGTATCATCAAGTGGCATGATAAGCGTGATGTACTGATTTTATCAACTAAGTATACGGACAGTTCTAAAATTATTGAAAGATTCACGGATATAAGTAAAACCAGAAGCTATAATAGACTACAATGCTGGCAAAGCTTCAATCGATTTGTCTGACCAGATGGCCAGTTATAATTCTGCTTTTCGGCGTTCACTGAACTGGTATTGTAAATGCGCATATAATTTTCAAAGAACTATCTAATACAAACATTACAATAAGCAAGTTTCGTGAGATTGTTGTCGCAAACTTACTAAAAGGGGGTTTAGAAGCTAATAGACATGCTGATTTCCCACGGCAACCGATTACAAGAAAAAGTATAAAAAACCATACATTATTGAAAAAGGAAGGAGCGGCTGCTGAAAAAAAAGTTAGAGGGGAGATACCCAAAACCAGAGTAAAAAAGGTTACCACGTATTGTACGGACTGCGAAGATCATCCTCATTTTTGCCTTCCCTGCTTCAATGCAAAAAATTTAAAAAATTAATGCATTACATTCTGTTTAAATTTAAGTGTTTCTTTTACTTTCTTTTACTTTTACTTTTTTATTGACCATAATACTTGTAACGCAGGTTATTTTAAATAAACATTGATTTATTATATTTTGCCTGATTTCCAGTAATGTAAAATTATTAATTTAATATGGAAACTCACGTAGTCATACACGCCAAGCAGTCACATTTCATGTGCATTTTAAATAGAAGCGGCGGTCAGAATAGTGTTTCTGCTAGATTTATTGTCAAAGGACGCAGCTCCCTATATGGTCGCACAAGCGGCTTATTTGACCGCTACGGCAGTGAACCTGTTAAAAAAAGAACACAGAACTAGGAACATCTGAGGGTTGTCTGTGTGCTTCCGGACTCAGAGTTCCCTCTGTAGTCTTCTTCTTCTTCTTCTAATGGCGCTACAACCCTTTGTGAGTCTTGGCCTGCTTAACAATGTTCTTCCATTCTGCCCTGTCGGATACTTTCCTTCGCCACTGCCTGATGTTCATGGTTTTAAGATCCCTCTCTACGTCGTCTATCCATCTTTTACGGGGCCTTCCTCTTGTTTTGTTTCCTTGGGGCTTCCATCTCTGGACTACTTTTACAGCTCGATTATCTGGCATTCTTTCTAGGTGACCAAGCCAGTTTAGTCTTTGTGATTTTACAAATCTGACAATATCTGCGCTCTGCATTAGTTCATCCAGCTCGTGGTTCATTTTAATTCTCCACGAACTATCGCTGCATTGGGTTGGTCCAAATACCTTCCTTAGTATTTTGCGCTCAAATATTCTCAGTTGATTTTCATCAGCGGTTGAGAGGGTCCACGTTTCACATCCATATGTGACCACTGGTCTAATTACTGTTTTGTAGATTCTCAGCTTAGACTCACGATTCAGTAACTTACTTTTCATTAAGTCTTTGTATGCATAAAAGCACTTATTACCGCTAAGAATCCGTGCTTGTATTTCTTGACTAATGTTGTTGTTGTCATTTATTATTTGTAGGTATAGTTGTCTACCTTCAGATTCTCATGTTCATTCGATTTTGTGCACTCCATATATTTTGTTTTGCTTTCATTTATATATATTTGCATAGCTCTTGTATTAATACAGCCGTTTACATCCAGTTTTCTAACAACAGCTTCTAGTTAGATTAAAAAGTGTTGTTGATAAGGCATCCCCTTGTCTAACTCCATTTTCAATATCAAAGGCCTGCGTCATATCTCCATCTATTCTCACCATAGCTTTGGAACCCTCCAGAGTCATTCGTATAAGTTTAACCAACTTATTGGGTATCCCTAACATAGATAGTTGCTTTAACATCTTTTGTCGATCTACTCCATCAAACGACTGTTTGAAATCGATATACAAGTTGTAAATAGGTATGTTATATTCAACACATTTTTCATGTATACCTTTTAACATTATGTATTTGGTCTATAGTTGACCTCTTTGGTCTGAAGCCACATTGGTATTCACCAATAATCTCCTTCGAAAACGATTCCAGGCGGCTATATATAATTCCTGATAATATCTTGTAGATGACATTTAAAACTGTTATGCCCCTATAATTTTTGCAGAGTCGTTTGTCTCCCCCTTTGTACATAGGAAGTATGATTTCCACTTTCCAATCTTTAGGGATGACTTCTAATGTCCATATGCGGTCGATTAGTTTATGGATACGCCTCCATAGCGCATGCCCACCATTCTTTATCAGTTCTGCAGTTATTCCATCTGTGCCAGGTGCTTTGTTATTTTTTAGATGTTTTATGACGTTTATCGTTTCTTCCAATGTTGTTACTAAACTAGTTGTTCTGCTGTGTGGCGAATTATCTCTTCATTCTTCGTTTTGTTCTTTTTCTGGGTTTAACAGCTCTTGAAAATGCTCCTTCCACCTTTTCATTATTTCCTCTTTCTCGCTGATAACAGCCCTATTTTTGTCCTTGCAAACTGTTGATCTTGTTATGTATCCTTGGGTGCATTGCTTAATTTCCTTGTAAAATTTTCTAGCCTCTCTTCTGTTATTATAATTGTTATTATAATATTGTATTTTTCTATTCAACATTTCTCTCTTTTTCCTTCTGCATATTTTCTTTACATCTTTTCTGAGTTCTTCATATGCCTTTCTATTCGATCGGGAATCCCTTTGTAGACATTTCTGTCTAGCTATATTTTTGCTATTTATTACTTGTTGGCAATCTTGGTCAAACCATTCCTCGTTTCTTTGGCTTGTGGTTTCACCTAATGTTTACTTTGCCATATTTGTAATTGTCGTTTTGATGATATTTCATTCTTCTTCAATGGTGTTTTGTTCTCCTCTTTCATTTAATATTACTTTTATTTTCTGCTGGTACTCATTCTTCTTTTTAGGATTTTTAAACATATATGTATTCCATTTTCTTTGTTTGGCGCCTTTCTCTTTTCTTACCATTGATATTCTTTGTTTTATCTTCGATATAACCAAGAAATAGTCCGAATCGCAATTTGCGCCTCTATATGTTCTGTTACGGAGGTTGCCCACCGCTTAGATATTAATATGTGATCAATTTAATTAAATTTATTAGTACCAGGTATCATCCAGGTTCCTTTATGAATATTTTTATGAGTAAAACACGTACTAACAACTCTTAGTTTGTTTGCCATTGCCAACTGTGCCACTCTCATACCGTTGTTGCTGGTAATATCATGTAAACTATGCTTACCAAAGGATTCTGCATATATTTTCTCTTTTCCCAGCTTCGCGTTCATATTACCCAGAACTATAACTTCATCTCTCTTCTGTGTGTTTTCACATTCTACTTGTAGTTGGTCATAGAATTGGTCGGCTACTAGTTCATCTGCTGCTTTTGTTAAGGCATGGATATTAATAATTGTAACATTATGAAATTTTCCCCTTAGACGTATTTTGCATATTCTTTTATTAACTGGAGTAAAACCCAATACTGACCTGCGGCATTTATGGTTTACCACAAAACCCACTCCAAAGTCTCCTTGTCTTTCTCCACAGTAGTACATACTGTATTCTTTTTTATTTATGCAACCATGGCCTTTAAATCTGATTTCTTGGAGAGCTGCTATGTCTACTTCGTACTTCAAGAGTTCCTGTGCAATACTTTGCATTTTGCCTGCCTGCAGCATGGTTTGGACATTCCAGGTTCCCAGTCGCAAATCCATCATTAAGTCCTTATTCCGTAGCTTTGGTCGTTGTCCGTTGGTCCGTCCGGTTAGTTCATTGTTCGTAGCATTCGTGATAGCTGAGTTTAAGGTGAACAGGTTATCGGCCTGTTGCACCCGAGTCCAGTACCAGGGCTGCTGGCTATAGCTTCTGAACAAGCTATGCTTTGTTCCTTCCTCGTCCGCCCTGACCCTACCTTCCATTGGGGTTGGTTACCCAATCTCCAATAGGGTTGCTCAGGTTTACCGGGGTTCACCCGTGTGATCAAGATCACACTTCTTGGAGGTGAGGATAAGAATTGAGTAGGAGAGGCTAGATATGTTATCTGGAAGCAACATCTTATATTGCGCCTCACTACTCCTTTGAACCCCCTCTCTGGGGGGTTCCCTCTGTAGTAGAAATAAAAATTTGCGTTTAAAATTATACAACTATACAGCAATAACACTTAATATATTTACAAAAAAAAAACAATATTTTTGAAATAGATTATTAAAATCTAATTTAATCCGAATAATATATTATAATAATATTATAGTTATGTTATACTATTTTTGTTTAGTTTCGATATAAATAGCTAGTGTGTTTATAAATATATTATTAGAAACAAATTATAATAAATGTAATTAAAACCAAGTTATAGAATTATGATTATATTGCCAACTGGGATGAAATTGATATTGAAATCAAATATTATGTCTATAAAAGATTTAATGTTTAAAATGTTAATTTAATAATTTAATTAATGTGTTCGCTTTATGGATTTATGAAGTTGTAGGACACATTCCTAATAAATTCACAAGAATCGATACAATTTAGACTGAAAAAATAATTATTACTTATGACACTTTCTGAAAATTTTAATATCAACGAAGAATACTGAATATAGACTTATTTTGCCGTACTGTCAGACTCCAGTACGAGCCTAAGAAGGCATTCACTGAATTTTGGTAGGCACCGGTGGGGCAAATCTTTTTAAGACAACTAATTTCACAAAGCATGACACCCTGGCTTCTTCTGACCGAGTATGACACTGGGCCAGATAATATCAGTGTTGGATTATCCATTTTTCGGGTAAAACCTTAACCATCGCTCCGTCTTACTAGTCAGTAAAAAACTTAAATCTATATATAAACCATTACTTTAAAAAAAGAATAATTATATTATATTAAAAAAAACTTAGAACTAACCATACCTATCACCATAAATAAGGAAAAAATAGTTTAAGAACTACCTATTACACAAAAAAAAATAAAAGAACAAAAATATTTCCATGAGACCTTAATCTAATTTTGGTACTTACCGGTTCCTTGCTCTCCAGAAAAAAAAACAACATTTTAGATCCCAAGTTTAACTTTCTCCTCTCATTTGCCCACCTCTGGCAGTTAAAAAGGTAGGCGGGAGCGTCTGGCCCCCAAAAACATCACAGTCCTTCGACGCAAATTTGCCTAACCTATTTGTTAAGGTACCAAAACTATTATGTCCGGTCAGAAACTGCATCAGAAAGTGGTCCAGTTGCCTGAACATACCTACCTACTACGGCTTCAGATCGGGAATAAGCACCTATAACCACCTTGCCTTTCCGCTATTACTTGCATATTCCTTCTGCCACTTCCCTATCGTTCTTACTCTCTTTCTCTTTCTCATCTATAAAAGCACAAAAAAGACGATCAGTATCACCACTCCAATGAAATAAGCACTAGATACCCTGCGGAGCATTCAACTTTGCAAAGGTCTCCAACAGCTTGGTGTATTTTGCAGAGCATAAGCTACAATAGTGCCATCACCTGAGCATCTGTAGCCTCAGCACCCCGTCGTACAGGACATTCTTGACGTCAAGCAGAATGAGCGCCACCCATTTCTGTGTATTCTACGTGATTAAAGAAGTTATTTCTGTAATTGCATCTATGATGGACCTTTTGACTTCCAGCTCTCGCTCAAGGCAGCTTTTCACTAGCTCAATTTAACTACCGAATTAATAAGGCAAATTGGCCGCAAGTGTATCTCTTTCTCGTCCCCTCCACCTTTTGGAAAAAGGACAACCTTGGCGTCTTTCAACCGAGTTGGAAACTGCTGCTGTTCTAACATTTTATTTAGAGTAAAACCTGCAGGTATATTAGTGCGGCGAGCCTTACCATTCCCGGGATGAATTTATGCCAAGTGCGTTTCGGATCTTGATCTGTCCAACGCCCTCGCTGAGTTCCAACTCAGTAAGGGATTCCGCCTTTAAAAAATTAAAAACCCTTTCACACCTATCCGCCACCTGAGAAAAGAGCTCTCGTTTAAATGGAGTTTCTCTCCCTCCGGCAGGGGTAGGGTATCTTTTCCTGAGTTCTTCTTTTTAATCTAATAAATAGAAACCTTACCTAATGGAATCAGACTGCAAATCTCAGAATTAAAGATAAATACACTAAATATTAAAATTATATGTGTAGTAAGGTAAGGCCTTATTTTGTCTCAACTAATCTTTAATTTCTACTTTGAAAGAATATTTAGCGAAGTTAGCACGAAATAGATATGCAAGTGACATTATAGTATTTGATGTACCATATATTATATCTATTAGCTATTAAATTAAAAGGAATAGTAGTATCTATAAATTTTCGATATGTTGTAACATCGATATGTTTCGGGAAAATTACAGGAAAAACACCCCAGAAACAAAAAAAGTCGGAGAGGGAAACTGTGTCAGACTTGCCCAATGAAGCGATACTTAAAGTTTGGAGAGAGTAACTATCATACATTTTTTTGCCGAAGGTGACTCTATTATGTTATTCAAACATTCTTAATTTATAAATATTCCCTACTCTATATTCCCTTGTAAGCACTAGTTTCATAATTAGCTCTGAATATATATTTAATTACAATGAGAACAGTATATATTATCCCTGTCAGACACCTCTTTTGATCTTTATCTCGTCTGTTAAATGATCTCCAATTCTAACAGCTACACCTTTTTCTAAATATATATTGTTTATTTTGTCTGCTCTTTAGAACAAATTATTATAATATTTCTATCAGTTCGTCATGTTTTATTCTACTAACGTTTTTTTACAATCAACAAAATTCACATACATTTATCCTAGAAGGGCAATATTTGCAGACCTAAATTTTCAAGTAATAATGAGACTGCTATTAAAACGATATTGGACAAATTAAAAGCTAAATCACGCCATTATTTGTAAGTTTGAATAACAGACAGATATTATTACTTACACAAATGATTTTGGGTCTTGGGGATCATCATTTTTCATTCAAATGAAAGTAATTTTCGCACTAAAAGCGAAATCGTGTTTCAAGGATATCGACAATGAGTTGGCGATTATTCAGTCTGCTATTATTAGCTAAAATTTTCATGCCTTTTCAAAAACTTCTTAATGGCGACCAAACGACTCAAAGAAGTACAAGCATTTTGTTTTTGTTCTATATTTTCTAAGCAAAACTTTCTTAAAGGCTTTCATTATTTGTAGTACAAACATTTATATGTATTACCAAAAAAATATTAAAAGTATAGTTCAGTTAATAAAAGTTTAATTAAGGTTAGTATTCTACAACAATTATTGAAGGTATAAACTGGGTCATATCTGTGTCAAATTATTGACTAGCTTAATTTGCTTTGTAAGGTGGCTTAGCTCTTTGAATGTAACTATCAAATAATAATATTTACGCAATGGTATAGCTGCGACTTCTCACGTATTTTCAATATAAAAATAGCCTAATTCTGCATATACTTCATCATCCAGTGAAGATCCATTTTGTTCTGCCCTTAACTTATCTTATGGTTATTTTTAAAGTATAATATAAAGGCGATCCTTACCATCTTCTTCTTCAAGTGCCATCTCCGCGGCGGAGGTCGGCAATCATCACAGCTTTTCGGACTTTTGAGACGGCTGCTCTGAAAAGTTCATTTGATGTACATCCGTACCACTCTCTTAGGTTGCGCAGCCATGACATTCTACGCCTCCCTATGCTTCTCTTTCCTTGGATCTTTCCCTGCATAATCAGTTGGAGCAAGGTGTATTTCTCTCCACGTGTAATATGTCCGAGATATTCTAACTTTCTTGTTTTTATTGAATTTAAAATTTCCATTTCTTTGTTCATCCTTTCAGAACCTCTTTGTTTGTGACGTGTTCTGTCCATGATATTTTCAGAATTCTTCTGTACACCCACAGCTCAAATGATTTCAGTTTTTTCATTGATGTCGCATTCAAGGTCCAAGATTCCATTCCATAAAATAAAGTCGAAAAAACATAGCACCTCTTCTCATTTTGTTGAAATTTGATCTAGCCTTTTCTATTCTTATTTTTATCTCCTGATTGTAATCATTTGTGGAGTTAATCATTGTTCCCAGGTATGCATATTTGTCCACTTGTTCGACGTTGGTTTCGTTTATTAGAAGATTCCCGTTATTTCTTTGAGTTTTCGATATTCTCATAAATTTCGTCTTCTTGACATTCATTGTTAGATCATACCCTTTTCCATACTCTGCTATTCTGGTCACCAGTCTCTGAAGATCTTCAATGTTTTCGGCTAAGATCACAGTGTCGTCCGCATATCTAATGTTGTTAATGGGAACTCCATTTACCTTTATTCCAGCTGTTTTACCCTCAAGAGCTTTTTTCAGGACCTCTTCGGAGTAGGCATTGAAAAGAATTGGCGACAATACGCATCCCTGTCTTACTCCACATCTAATTTCAATTTCTTCTGACAGCTGTTCGTTAACACGTACTTTTGCTCGCTGTTTATAGTATAAATTTGATATGATCCTGAGGTCGTTGTAGTCATTCTTCTTTGATTTCAGGACATTCATTAAATGTTTATGTCGTACTTTATCGAATGCTTTATTATAGTCAATAAAACATGCGTATATATCTTGATTGACGTCCAGGCATCTTTGTATTAGTATATTAAGTGAAAAAAGAGCTTCACGTGTTCCTAGGCCTTTGCGAAAACCAAATTGTGTATTATTATCCTTACCATACAAACAATAATATTGCAACACACGGAAAGGTAATTCATGACTGGAAATATTGTCTCTCACCAAATTGGAATCTTTTTTTATTTGCCAATAGTTGCTTTAACCACCTGAGTCATTAGCGACATTAGTTATTACATTATATAAAATTATATAAAGATGTATCTTTAATAAAGTTAATTAAGTTTTTTAAATCACTGGAAATATTGTTATTTTGTCTGTTAACTGTATATTTTCCACATTAAGTTAGGAGGCATTTAACAGTAATGTCGACTTGACAGTATTCACACGCCGGAAGTTCATTCTTAGTCATTGTGTAACGATATAATTTGCCTACGACATTGGTTTCACTTACAGGGGGTTGAAAGTGGGGACATCAATAACTGAGCTGGAGATAGGGTAAGCAAACAAATCGAAACCTTTGCAAACGGCCACTCTTGATTTGGTTGGAGAGCTGGGTCGTAAGTAAGTGGATAAAGGACGGACTGGGAGGGGTAACTACAAAGAAAAAAATCAAGAAAATACTTCCTGGGCAACACACATAAGAAGGTTCCCAAAATATTTGAAATGGACGCCGTTTAAAAGAATCCTCTTGCTGGATAGAAAAAAAGGCTTTTCTTTTCTAAAAAATATAAAAGGGTGAAAATCTTTTTAAAAAAAATAATTCTACAACTCCTCGATTAGAGAGAAACATTTATATTTATTATTACTTCACATCAATTACACATAATATTAACAAATTTTTTTAACAAAACCTACAATGGCGCTATTTGTAACGATTTACAACAAGCTCCAGGCATTGGAGACACTTGTAGGATTTTAAATTATTATTTAAAATGAAAATTATCTTACATTTTCCAACGGAGCTTACATTAAGGTTAACCTTTAACCTTTGTATTGTTTTTGGGTACGCCTGGACCCAGTAGTAAAATTTTAAAGTTTATATATTTATTATATCGTAAATTTGAGACGTGATGTTTCATGATATCCTTAAGATAAGGCTTATATACAATTTAACGTATTTGCGTTTTGAAATATCAGTTTGGTTTTCTTTGAAATGAAAGAAACACATCTGTTGTTTTATGGGTCCACCTGTACCCAGAAGTGTTTCAAAATGTACGTGGTGTTTGTTTTGTTTATTTTTCTGAGAAAGGTGGTTAGATTTTATGAGTTCTATTTTCGGAAGCGTTTGTCGAGTATCATTAATGTTGTACCAGACTTCTTCGCTTGAAATTTAGAGTTGAGAGTGTGGTTGTACAACCTTTTGTGAAAAATGGAATAATAAGACCTTGCTGAAAAATGAGCTCACGGAGAGGACTCACCGAAGAGGAATTACGAAAAATCTATGAAGAAGGCTCAGAAAATGAAAATGTATCTACCAATTTAGAAACCGTCATTAGTCATGAAGAGTTAGTAGGTGAAGAATTTTTTGAAGAAGATCATCTATCTACGGTTGATGATGACAAAGATGAAAGCGAAAATTCGGAAAATGAAATTGAAGTTCCTGAACAAGAGGATTTACAATATACTGCTCGCGATGGGACAGTTTGGAACAAATATCCATCAGCTCAGTCACGTGTAAGGTAAGTGGTGACTCAAGTACTACACATATTTTCTTACTAAATTTGTGGGTTTTACTAATTGCCTTGTATATTGTTTAGATCCATCAATATACTCAATCCTGTGCCAGGTCCCACCAAATATGCCACTCAACGAATTACCGATTAACCTATATCTTCAATGAGATTGTTTTTCACCAATAAAATGCTCAATTTACTCTTAGTGGAAACTAACAGAGAACGTGGAAGAAATATCACTGGAAGAGTTAGAAGCTTTTATAGATAAATACTTTCATTTCAGTTATAAAATAAATTAACTTGAAATTTTGCATTTTTATTCATATATTCATATATATTTTGCAAGTTTACTTCTTCTGGCTGGTGTTCATAATTCCGGTGCCGGAGAATCTCTGCAGGAACTTTGGAGCAATTTTGATGGTAGGCCAATTTTTAGAGCTACTATGTCTCTGAAATGATTTTGTAACATCAGCCGTTTTTTGCGATTTGATTATAAAGAGGATAGACCTATTCGACGGAGGCACAAAGTTTGCTCCAATTAGAAGTTTTTTTAATTTATTTGTAGCACAACTTCCCAAAATGTTTGTTCCATATGAAAGCCTTACTGTCGATGAACAACTTGTACTATTTAGAGGTAAGTGTCCCTTCAGACAGTAGGTATATTCAAACAAAACGACGTGGGAAATATGGAATAAAATTATGGCTTTTATCTGATGTTAAAACTGCGTATGTGTATTGTGCAAAAGGGTATACAGAAAAAGCAGAAAATCAGCGCCGTGACGTACATTATGGCAGAAATGTGGTTTTAGACTTATAAAAGACGTTCGGAATTCTAGGCGAAACATAACCACGGATAATTTTTTTACTGACTACCATTTAGCGACTAAATTATTAAAACGTAAACTAACACTAATTGAAACATTACGAAAGAACAAAACTTTTATTCCAGTTGAATTTTTACCAAATAAAAGTAAAGAAGCCCTATCATAAATTTTTGGGTTTCAGAAGAATATGACTTTCATGAATTTTTGGCTTTCATATAGCCCTAAAAAGGGTAAATCTGTTTTTTTTGTCCTCGATGCATTTAGATGACAAGGTGTCATTGCAAAAACATAAGAAACCAGACATATTTTTAGAATATAATAGAACCAAAGAAGGTGTAGATACAACAGATAAATTAGCGTCAGCTTATACCTGCAAAAGGGGAACTAGGTGGCCACTTTACTTATTTTATATTATTTTAGATTTGGAGGTAATTAACGAATATGTGTTATATATGCATGTTAATCCTCAATATAATAGAAACAAACTATATAAAAGGAGAAGAAGAATGGACAAAAAACGTTCCTCAAAAAATTTAAATAAATTTACATGCAGTAGCTGGAGCAAGTGGAAACATCCAAACGTTCCAAAACGTGGAAGGTGAAAAGACAGAAAATCTCGTACAAGATGTCAAGCAAGCTAAATGAGACCAATTGTGTCGCGAATTCCTCGGCAGAATGTAGTAGGATCTGGTTACCCATATTAAAAGAGGAAGTTATTAAGAAAAAAATACCAGTATTGGTGAGTCAGTAACATATAGAGGATACATCATTTATGTTTTTTAAATAACAAACATATAAAATGAGAAGTTGGTGTTTATTGAAGGTAAATTAAATGCACGACCAAATACTTACCATGTCGGGATAGTATTATGAGGTTTTTTTCCCCGTTTTTCCCTTATAATTTACTATGGAATCACTAACAGGAGAATTTTACTGTCATCATGGCATGTGTTTGTCTTTAAGACAAATTACATGCTATGATCTTTTCTGACGGATATTCTCAAGGTAAAGTTGATTTCATGTAATCGAATGAACTATCTTATAAGTAAAGTCGTCCCAGGAACGCAACTCAACAATATTGGCAATATTATTTTAAAGTCCTCTACTTTAAAATGTATAATGTATGTCTGAATTGTCAATATAGATGAGTCAGATAAAATTAAATTATTAGAAGAATTTTTCACTAAGTAACAAAAAAAAAAACAAAATTTGTTAAATTTACTAATGTTTGTATTTTGAGAACGATTTCCGAAGTGGAAATTGAAACGTCAATAAACGTACTTTAACCTTTAATTGTGGCTTATTCCCATTTAAATAGTAATTACTTTAAAATGCCACAAGAAAATAGCTTCAGAACAATATGAATTAACTATAATTATTTAATTATCAATGTTCATCAATTCATCGACCTTTGCCACACTGGATAGGTAAACACATATTCTATTGTTAGATATTCCAGACGAGAAAAGTATATTTTTTAGACTGATTTTCGATTCGAAGATATTCCTCTAGTTTTATTTCTTTAAGGGAGTTAAAAGCTTGATTTTTAGATGGGAATTTCGGATGGCTAGGCTAAGCGCTCTTGAATAACTATGTTATTGATTATTAGAGTTAGTGTTAGGTAATACAAGAATTATTCTGTAGCATAACTCTATGTACCCCCCCCCCATCTAGGTCGGACCTGGCATGAAGCAGATCGAACTGATGAGAGGCACGAAAATATTGAAACAATAATAAACCTGTCTTTTGTTTCTATTTTTCACTCTTAAGTAGATTGTTTGTTTACTTTAAACATAAACCTGAAAATGGTATCTCTTACACTCTATGTGTAAAACATTAACAAATTCTAATAAACATAGGTAGGTGTTTATCTTTTTTGTTACTCAATATGTGTATCTTTGTTGACTATGTAGATGTGTCTGGTGAGGCACATGACATCTCTTTTGTCTTATTAAATACTAAAACCTAATGTGTCTAACCAGTTTTGTAAATTATCAAAGTACTTCTTCCGTCTAGTATGCATCGCTCATACTTATGATGAGTGCAATAAATTTGTAAATCCGTAACCCTATTAAATAACTTTTAATAAATTTATTGATTTTAATATTTATTTAAAGCAAATTATTCAGCTTCGATATTTTTAATTTAAGATGATAGTTAATAATTTGTTTTGTTTTTTTCTTTTCGTAAAATAAAAATTCAAGAAATATCCTTTAAACATCGGCATGTCTTTTAAATTCAACCAAACCAATATTATCAACACTGCTAAAATATGGTAGGAATTTCATAGAAAATGTCCACTTCGTTTATTGAATGTTCCGGATTTTATTTTCTCGATATGTCCAAGAGGCGATGAAAGTGAAAGCCCCAAAGAGCGATGAAAATCTTTCCTGTCGTTCCCAAGCCACCTCTCAGATCGTAATTTTCTTCACATTCATGACCTTGCCAGTCGGATTTTAAAATCCTTTTTCCGATTTTAGACGAAGAGTTAGTCACCCCGACGAGATAATTTATCTCGAATCCTTTCACTTTCAAATAATAATTAAAATGGAATATTCTTTGTGTTGAATTGGTATTATTCTAATATACTTTTAATTCTTCTATTCTAATACTGGCATTATTCTAAAATTCTAATATACTTAAAACAATATATTATAGTTTAATATTACCATATATATTTAATTAATCAATGTACAATTAACAAGAAACAACATTAATCATTATTTACGTTCGGGCTACAAAACTTTTGATAAGTTATTTATTATTTTTTATTAGAAATTGAAACTATACAGAATTTATAAATTAATTTTTGGTTGTTAAAATAATAGTCTATTGATTGCGTACTTTGTAACAATATTCTTTGCTTATAGGGGGGCTAAAAATGGGGACTGAACAATTACTGAACTTGAAAAAAGGTTAAGCAAAAAAATTTAAACATTAGCATGGTTGGAGAGTAAGGTACTTTAGTGGGAGAACTAACTACGAAAAATAAATCAAGAAATACTTACAGAATTCTTGCTGCTTAGAAAAAAGGTTTAGGGGTTTTCTTTCATAAAGATTTTTAAGGTTCAATCTTTTTTTTAAGAAATATAAGAAAAAACATTACATGTTTATTTTAATTTTACAGTTATTACAAAAAAATACATACATCTATCAAAAACATGACATTAAAGCTCCTAACAACAAAACAAAACTTTTTTTTTTATTTAAATTAAAGTGCTTGTCACAGCTTCGGCCATTAGCACGAGGCACCGTGGATACAATTTTATATAAGATACAATTACATATTATATACTATAGTTATATATTATTTAGTAAGTTTTCTAGCTCTAGGAACTGGTTGCTGTGATGTTGCCCTTCAACATCACAGCAACCATCTCCTTTCTAGGTATACCAGATATAACGAACCGCTTAATCGTCTGATCTATTTGGTGTAGAAGTGGATTCGTTTCGATTATTCTGCCAGTAATTTCGTATCAGTTTCTTTATACTAGTTTTTAGATTACTGGCAATTTGAATATTACGTAGCATACAATTGGATATATCAGCTTCTTTGGCAAAGCGATCGGTGTTGACGTTACCCGTAATCCCGATGTGGGAGGGAATCCATATGATAGTGATATGGATGTCGTGGATGATAAGGTTTTAGTAAGTGTCATGAATTTTTTCTACAAGAGGGTGATTAGTGAATAGATTATTGATGGATTGGATAGAGGCGAGGGAGTTTGTACAGATCTCAATATGTTGATTGGGTGCTGTGCAGATTGAAAGGCTTGTTAAATAGCATACAGTTCACCAGACGTATGCGTGGAGCAGGAGGGTGAGTACTTGTATAGTTGGGTAATGTCAGCAGTATCTGTACTGGATTAGAAAGATTAGCTGAAGTAGAGGCAGCATAAGACAGGAGGAAATATTATCGCCTAAGCCAAAGAGGGGGTTCGTTGGCTTCGCGGTAGAGGCTCTCACCTAGACTACTAGGGAAGCTCCTAAACAGAGGCGGATAGCAGTATTATGTACTGAATTAAGGGTTTGTAAGTATGTTTTGAGTGCTGACATATATATAAAGCTGCCTTGTCGAGTTTAGAGCGAATAAGAAACCTATAAACTTTTAATAGTGTACATTTGCTAGCGCCTTATTGGTAGTGGGAAAGTGTTTTAATATATTTAAACGTTTTAGGCACTCTGCTCTAATTTCCTGAATATGTTGTTTCCAAGAAGATCGGGAGTCGAATATTAATCCTAGAATTTTGCGGTGATTATTAATTGGGAGAGGGTGGTTATTCACTAAGATTTTCAGTCAATCTATTTTGTAATAAGTCCATTTATGTTTGGAGAAATTTGCAAGTAGTAGTGGTCACATCATGGCAATAAATTACACGGTCATCAGCATAATGTAGTAAATTTGACTGGGGAGGGAAAACTGTGGCATATATGGTTAATCGATAAAACAAACAATGTGGTGCTTAATACAGAGCCCTGAGGGACTCCGTCTTGTTGGATGTGGGGTGATGGTAGGCAACCATTTATAAACGATCTAGAGCTAAGAAAATGCTTGATAAATTTAAAAATATTTCCATTGAGGCTGTATAATAATAGTTTATCGAGAATAATCTGTCTACGTATTTTTTCGAAAGCAGCTTCAATATCAAAAATGCAGGCAATCACTTCTTGACTGTTATTAATAGCTTCGGCGATTTGGGTATCAAGAAGGACGAGATTGTCGCTTGTGGAACGATGTCGGTGAAAACCAGATTGTTCTTTAGGTAAAATTTGGTGTTTTTCAATAAACCATAAAAGATGCCTGTTTATCATTTTCTCCAATAATTTGCACATGTTGCAAGTGAGAGAAATCGGTCTATAGGACTGAGGAAAGGTTGGTGTTTGGCCATATTTTAGGATAGGTATAATTACGGATGTGTTCCATTGAGTAGGAAATATTTGAGAAGACCGGATAGAAGTATATATTTCTAATAGGAAAATCAGGCAGCGGTTAAAAACAAAATTTTAAACTATGGTTATGTACCAAATGGCAGAAAAAGATATACTAACTGTCATAACTGTCGAAATGAACTACCAAACTTTTCTGAATTATTAATAAGGTATTATCAAAGGTTAATTTTATTTGAAAAGAACGAAAATATGATAATTAGCTGGTACGTAAAACTTATATTTATTTATAAACATTTTAAATTGTTAAGGGAGCTAATCTTAGTGTATTAACGATAAATGTTTATTTAGAAAAATATACTACTCGCTTCAAAGGCTAGTTATTTCTTTTTAAATTATAGAAAAAGTTCGTTACCTTACATTTGAACAAAAATATTGTCAGAAACAATCAACATCGAACAACAGAAATAGAGGTTAAATATTTTAGAATAGAATATCATTATACAAGAAAGTATTAAAGATGTAAAACAGTCAGTACTTTTTATATATTCCTTCTACATTTGTTTATTTTGCTGGTACTTAAGTTACTCTTACGAAATATTTAAAAATATATTCTTTTTATTTTTTAATTATAGAAAATTTATAATTCACAGTCATGCCAACTAATAAATAAAACACATTTTCAAAAGCTGATGGATATTATGTTCTAAAATTTTACTGTCAATTTTTCAGCTCTTCAATTATCTTGCGCACAAAAGTGACACATTCATAAATGAATTATCTTGAAGGATAATGTTTGCTTAAGGAGATTTTAGTATTATAAAAAGGTGACAGGAAAATTGTCTACACTTAGGAAAAGAAGCACGCAGTGCAAACTTGTATAATGAAAGGAAACGGGTTGCCGGGAAAATCAACTTTAAAAATAAAAAAGCAAGGAAATTTTTATTTTATATTTGAAGCAAAATTGTGTTTGTTTTTATCCACCGGCGCAAAATTGGGGGTTAAAAAAACTTGATCCTCCTATATTTGAACAGGTCCGAATTGTTTCAGGTTGCGTTTGATATTTTGATTTAAAATATGTATCTTTTTCAAACGGCAAAAAAAGTTACTATTATATGTTTGAACCATAGCATAGACATAACAGACTTACAATTTGTGTGTATGTGTGTGTCTATGTATGTGTGTATGTTGTGTGTGTGTGAGAGAGAGAGAGAAAGAATATGGCTTGAAAGTAGACTCGTTAGCCACAGATTTTTTTTTGTTATTTTTTTAGCATGATATTTTGATTTTTTTTATATCTATCACTGTTGCATACATATGGCAATATTTATTTATTTTTTTCAAATCGATACCTTAGAACACAATTGTGCTATGTCCTCGAAGTGCTATTATTTGAAAATGCAAAATAAAGTTTTGTGGATTGCATTACTCAAGTGCTGCATATAATTTTGTTTTATTAATTATTTTACTGATTCGATGCAATCTTAGGATAATAATTACAATATAAATTTGAGTTATTTCTAAAATTAATTAAAATAAAATAAATTAAAGATTTACTAAAATTTGTATGGACATATCACCTTTGTACTATATAGACTTTTACAACTGTGGACATGGAACAATTGTTCACTAACTTTTTTTAGTATTGTATAAAAAATCCTTATCCCAAATAAACCCTGATTGGGGTCTTTTACTTTGAATTCCGAATCCTCGTCTTCCTTGCGGTTCCACACTGCTTCATCTTTCTTTTCTCTAGCCAAGGGGAAGTTGTTTTGAAAAAGTGAGTATTCTCGGGTATCACGCCATGCTTCAGAAAGCTTAAAGTCCCTTTTTTTACAATCAAAATGTGTAAGCGTTTGTGATATTTCCGTTTTAAAGAAATATTTTCCCATTGGATTTCTTCATGGTTAATTTTTATATAATTAAATTCCCCACTCACGTCATCGTATTTGAAGCCAACTTTGTCAACATTTTTGTCAACAATTTTTTTTTTAATTTGCACTAACTTGTTTGACAAGACCTCTATGTTATAAATGTCATCGTATGCTAGCTGCTGGATATTGTATGAAAATGGTTGTTTCTTGCTAAGTTCGATTAATAATTTATATTTACTGGTGGTGTAAATATGTTTTGAATGTCGAGATCGTTCAATAGTGGCGTAAATGCTGTCGGCCTCAAGGTAGCTATGGCCACTTTCCATAAATTTAATATCAATCAATTCTAAATTAGAGGTATTCACGGCGTAAAACATACTTGCAAGTACATTGCGATTTCAATTTTGCCCTCCGTAAGTATCTGCGTAGAGCACGAGACGTTGTATATCTAGATCTATTGATTTAATGTAGTTTAATAAAGATGTTGATATTTCGGTACTTCCGTTTTTTCTTGTGTCTCATCCCATAAAAAACAGTGCCCTTGATTACGCGACTTAAAGATGGTAAAATTATGCAAAGAATGCTTTCGCTTATTATAAATTTGACAATCGTGTTCTTTTCTTTGGTTCTCTCTGCCTCGTTGCACAGGGAATATTGGTCCTTTTTTAGTACGTAAATTGCTAAAGGAGGTTCATGTTCCCTAAATATCTTTCGGAAAACGTTGTTTTTCACTGCTTGTTCTCCAGCATCATCCTTATACAGGTCGTATATTTTCTCAATGGTAAGATCAGGAGGAAGGTATAATCGGAAACTGCGTTGGCGGCAGTAGTGTGATGGAACCTTCGGAAACTTTGAAAGAAATGTCAATACTACTATATGAGCGGTCTCGTATAGAAGGAGCAGCATTACTTCGCGGTCTTCCTTTTCTCTTATTACAGCCATGATAGTTGCCATTCGGGATAATGGCCATTCGGTCATTTGAAATTATTCTTGATATTGATAAAGTATTACAGAAGACCTTGAGGCAGACTCGTACATTTTCACCTTCACCGTTAGGAAGGGTGTAAGCTCTGCTGACTTCTTTGTTAAAATTGAACTGTCAACTTTTCTGGTTTGTTTCCTGGCTACAGTTGTTTCTTTTATTATGGAGCATAGGAAGTTCTTGTGTCTAGATGAATCTCTCAAATTCCAATATTCTCGAAATAATAGTTTCTGTTGTTCAATACTTATAAAAGTCTACATTTAAACCGACATTTGCAATCATCTAGATTTACTTGCTTTGCATAAACTTCTTCACTTTTTATGTTAACATATGCCTCCCCAGCTAATGTAATTTGTTTTATTATGGTGTTTTTCCAATTTTTGGGATCAGCAAACCTTCTTTCCTTGAGTTTAGAAACAGTAATAATAGCATTTTCCAAGGTTTTTTGTTCAGGAACAAAAAACTTATCTTCTACCTATTGGAAAACCATCCTGTGCCGTCTTTACTACTCTATTTATTGTCATTCGGCTTATATGATCGTTCCAATTTACAGTTCTATTTTTTACCCAATTCTTAATGTTCTCTACCTTCTTGCATCTACGTCGTATATATGTACTTCTAGCTCTGTCCTATAGTGTCTAACCATCAATTTTTCTAAGTATCTTGACTGTTTGTACCATTGGGAGTCTTACGTGGTTAAGCAGGATATCTGTTCAAAACTTTAACATCACAACGTATTTTTAACAATAATGTAAAACAAAACAAATTTTGTAACTTTTTAAGGATTTTTAACCAGATATTTAGTGGCTTGGCTCTTGTATTCCTGGTAATATTACACTGATGATGGACTCTTTAATCCAAAAATGTTGTGTGATGTATAAAGAATTTTTTATTAAAATTTTTTGATTTATGGTATACAGCCAACTACAGGAATTTCATTTTCATTATGGATATTTAATAGGACAATTCCCAAGATATATAAAGAAAAATTTTTATTGATAGTTATCTAAGACCTATTTATGAAATGGGTTATGATCAGCCGATAAAGACCACATTTTTGAAATCTTTATGCTATAAAAAATTGTATGCTACATTTTTTCCAAAGACAGGCTACAGTCAGCCTTATACTGTTTATGATATAGCCACCGAAATCTTGATCGATTGCCAACAGCTAGCTCTTTGTGTGCCTGTACTTTCACTAATAACCAACCACTACCACAGATTCCTGTTGGCGTGGAACACTGGCCAAAATAATATGTGCTGCAAATATATCTTTTACACCGGATGCAATTAAACATCATTTATGGAAACTACGCAATAATATATCACCTGGATTAGATGGATTTACCTCCTTTTTCCTCAAATAATGTGTAGAATCTGTAGCCATCTCTATATCTCTTATAATGAATGCTTCTTTGTACACTGACATACAAACGTGTAAAACCTAACTATGAAGATAGACTATCCATGGTTCATATTACGACATTCGAGCAGCGATGTCTTCGAGGTGAAATAATTATGTCCTTCCGTATTTTAAAACATAAGTTTGGAAACTCAAACACCATACTCATTTTAAATCAAGACAAAAGATTAATAGGCCATCGTTACAAATTAAAGAGGGAACAAACTACTGCAAGGTCTAGGGTGAACTTCTTGCCAAATAGAATCTTTAATATCTGGAACAATTTGGATCAAGACACCACATAGGCAACTAGTGTTAACATCTTTAAAAATAAACTGAATAGCGATTTATTCTACTTATAGGATTGTGTTATTTTCGGACCGCATTATTTATTTATTGTTTCACAATTTTTGTATCATGTATAATGATAATGTTATAATATAATAATTGAGTGCGAGCCGTATGGCTAAATCTGGATAATAATAATTTTACATCGGTTTTTGAGTAGTGATTAAAATACACCGTCCTTTCCCGTTCCTGCGATCGAGTATTAATCAATCGCTTCCGTACCGCTACTCGCTTTGATCCAGTATTGATTGGCCGTTACATGTATTTTGGGTATTGACTAAAGATCTTGCTTCGTCCTATCCATCCAAATGCGAACAACATTCATTTTCCGTTTACCAACATCATCGTGGGGACCACAGCCTGTTTGTTGTAATTAGGATGATTGATCTGTTTATTTGACGTATTGTAGAGAAGTAGATTTTTTTTGTTTGTTATTTATTTGAATATAATTTTATTTAAATTAAACTTGCGTTTTACTGAGTCTAGTGCCTAATAAGGTTACCAGTCACATTAGATAGAACTCTTTTACGTAGCACGGCAGTACATACTTCTGAAGTAATTTTTCACTGGTTTACTTTTTGTTCAGCTTTATCTATAGTAAAGGAGAATTTTTTAAAAAGAGATAACGTTTTCAATATAAACATATATTTTCTTCTAATAATACATATTTATATAAGGACAACTAATTTGTTAATAATAAAAAAGGCATGCAACAACCGTAAGCCTCGCTCATGATATTTTCACAACAATCAATTTAATCTGGCCCAATAATATTAAATATAATACCACATCTCTAAGGTTTATAAAGTTCAATTATAAACAACAGCGAATCTTATGTTTATAATATAATGAAGTTGTATGATATACCAGACTTTAGCTTTATTATCATCAGATTGCACAGGAACTGTGATTAAAAAAGCACTTTAGTCCTTGAGCGGTCCGACGCCAGTATAAATTTGTTTGCTCAATGATAATATGGTCTTAAAAGAATAATTTGAAAAAGTGTGCATTTTACATTAAATTTTTTAATAAAAGGCATTTATAATCTTTATTTAATCAAAAATAAGAAATTTTAATTGATAAACAAGGTAAACATAAATACCGAACCCAGAAATACTACCAAAGCTAGACAATAATTATTAAAATTTGAATAATTTTTAGCATTATTGCCTATCTTATTTATTAAGATAATACATACAAATGCATATAGTAATTTTAAATCTTTAATATAAATAAAAGTTGGTGTATTTAATTATATGTATATCTTACACAAGTAATCATGAGTTATTGAGAATTCAGATATTGATGAGAATAGGATAATAAGTTATTTCTTTACAATTTCTTACAATTATAAAATTGTAAAAATTATAAAATTGTAAAAGAGTCCAAACATTGAAATAGTAGTTTGTGTGGTGGTAGTATATCAAAGAGTTTTTCGAAATCTATAAAACATACTTAAATATTTTTCCTAAACTTAAAGCTCTTTTTTAAAAGTATTCGTATGCAATAGAACCTTCTACATAAGCTTACATTAAAATTTATTCTAAAGTGGAATTTGAACGGGTATTATACTCGTTTAGAGATGTTACAGTTTATAATTGCTCAAAATTCTCCTTCCATAATTAATTTATAAGAAACTCGTTTTAAATACAGCAAAGTTCATAATTTAAGAAATTACACAAGCGTATCGAAAAATAGGCCAAATCAAGAAAGTGGTGAAGTTTCAATTTTTATCGACAATTTCTATAAACATTGCAGTATTCCTCTGATAACAAATCTAAAAGCTGTAGTGGTATCCTTAGTAGGTCCAATAAAAGTTAACATCTGCAGTCTTTACATCGCTCACAATTCTGATCCAAGTATAGCAGTCATTTCTAATCTTCTAAGTCAGATTCCCACACCTAGATACTGGGAGATTTTAGTACACACAATTTATTATGGGTTAAAAAAAATTAAACAAATGGGAAGAAAAATAGAAACTATCCTAAATAATTTCGATTTAAATCTACTTAATGACGGCAGGAATACCCGGTATAAGGCAGCAACAGGAGAGTTTTCAGCACTTGATTTGTCAATTTGTGAGCCAACCTTGCAACCTAGTTTATCGTGGGAAGCTTTACCTGATCTGTATGGAAATGATCACTTTCCCAACTTAGTTAACAATCTGTTGTACTATAAGTACAATACACATATCACCAAATGGTCCTTAAATAAATGAAATCAAACTGGACATTGTTTTTAACATTGATTTCTTCATCAGCTATCTATGGATCTTAGAGAAATAATAGACTTAGAGAAAGATATTATTAAGAAAACATCTAGTTCATTGCAAAAACAGCTTTTCATCCAAAACGTTCATCTGTACTGTGGTGGAACGATGCGTGCAAACAGGCAATAAGAGAATCTAAATCTGCTTTTAATAGGTATAAACTATATAAAACTATTAAAGATCATTTAAAATAAAAAAAAAAACAAGGGCTACTGTAGATCTACTATTTAAAAAAGCAAGCAAGAGCCATGGCAAAAGTTTGTTTAGCCATTGCAAATTTATTGAAACTCGTTAACTCCGATAGAAGTAAACCACCACTAGTAGGATAAAAACTGTTATTGCAGCTTTTTATTATTATATGGATAAATAAGGTATTTTCACAAATATGGCACTCATCGATTATAATTCCAATATTTAAACCTGGGAAACCTAAATTTGAAGCAGAATCCTATAGACCAATATCTCTCACGAATGCAATGTTTAAGTTGCTAGAAAAGGTCACTGCCAAACGACTTATGTGGTATATTGAACATAAGCATCTTATTACACCCGAACAAAGTGAATTTAGGAAAAATAGATAAACATTAGATAACTTAATACTATCGAAATCAGAAATTC
The DNA here is from genome assembly GCF_040954645.1 of Diabrotica undecimpunctata. Lineage (NCBI taxonomy): Eukaryota > Metazoa > Arthropoda > Insecta > Coleoptera > Chrysomelidae > Diabrotica > Diabrotica undecimpunctata. The sequence goes on along the minus strand of NC_092810.1, from coordinate 49,676,378 downwards.
ACGTAGCATTTATATGCAATTAAGAATGTTTAGCCATAATCTTTGATGTAAAAAAGGCTTTTAATATAGTATGACACTATAATATTTTAACTACACTCCACAATTGGAAGATTCACGGTCACAGGTTTGCTTTCTACGGCAAAGATATTTCTAAGTCCAAATCTATGACTATTTGTCTGAATTTAAATTAGCGCTATTTTTAATTGCGATTAACAATGCTGTGTCGTACTGCAATGGCACAATTGTCAAAAAAAAATTTGTACGCTGATGATCTGGTAATTGTAAGAAATAAAAACGTATTATCTGCTCATAATCGTATTGCTGCAGCTCTTAAGTTGATAAAATCATGATCTAACAATATTAGACTTCAGTTTTTCACCACAAAAGCAAAAATTATATATTTTTTACGAAAATAAATGCTACAACATCTCCCAAACCTATTTTTATACAATTCTCCTAAAGAATATACAAAAGAAATAAAAGTCCCAGGGATGCAACTGGACTCAAAATTAAGCTGGACAGGTCACAAACACTTGGTAAGACTATCGTGCCAAGTTGGACTAAACACTATGAAATCTGTATCGGATTATAATAATTTATAAAAATTGGGGAGCAGATTTTGCAAGTCTAATATATTTATAGAGAGCTTTAATTAGATCAAAACTCGACTACGGATGTGTTATTTACAACTCAGCAAACCAAACATTGCTCAAAACTTTGGATATTTTTCAGAGTTCAGCCATTAGACTTCCTCTTGGAGCATATTGCACTAGTCATGTGCAGTCTCCTCTGCGAAGTTGAAGAGCCACCCTAAACCCTAAGAAGTAAATATTTAACTCTGTCGTATTTCGCTAGTATAAAATCTAACCCTAAAAATCTGCTCTCTATCATGCTGTGGCTAACAGATTCCAGAAAGTATATCAAAAAAGAAATAGGGGTCATACAAATGAGCTAATAAGTACTTATTATATTCTACTCTTGAGCTACTTTCCATTTATTATACCTGTAAAATAAATATATATTATCCTTGGGTTGTTCCCTCTCCGCTTTGCAACCATAACCTTACAGTATATAATGAAAATAATGACATGTGATCCCCAAATTTGTTAAAACTCACTTTCTTCATCTTCTCACACAATACAAAAATCACCATCTTGTATACACGGACGCCTCTAAGACTATAAATACATAAATACAACACATGAACATTCCATCTATAAATTGTCTCCTGAGATAAGTATTTTTACAACTATTTGCCATAATTTAGGCTCTAATCTTTATTCTAGAAAAAATACTTCCCAGATCTCTTATAATATCTGATTTTGTTTAGCTATCTGACATCAATTTCTCAGGTTTATCAGTCTCATTCAATATTACAGCACATTAAGTTAATTTTATACTGTATATTCTAAAACAATTAGGTAGAGTTCCTCTGGGTACCGTCACACGTTGGAATAGATAGTACCGAAAAGGCAGATAGTCTAGCTAGGTCCGCAGTAACCAGTACAGCCGCATCAGTGGCAAATATAACGATGAATTTAGATTTTAAACTTTACTAAAAAGCAAAATTGCATGGTGTTTGGTAAAATCAATGGAATAGAAGCAACACTAAATTGATAGAAATAAAATCTCTCGTTTTACCCTGAAACTTCTCTGGCCTTCAAAGTGATAACATCAAGTCCTAATAACACATCTCATATTAGTACACGGCATTAGTAGTATACGGCTACAACACATGAACACTTTTTGAAAAGAGAAGAGAAGAGAAGAGAAGAGAAGAGAAGAGAAGAGAAGAGAAGAGAAGAGAAGAGAAGAGAAGAGAAGAGAAGAGAAGAGAAGAGAAGAGAAGAGAAGAGAAGAGAAGAGAAGAGAAGAGAAGAGAAGAGAAGAGAAGAGAAGAGAAGAGAAGAGAAGAGAAGAGAAGAGAAGAGAAGAGAAGAGAAGAGAAGAGAAGAGAAGAGAAGAGAAGAGAAGAGGAATCAGTGTGTTTCGTTTGTAAATGTAAAGCGACAGTGAAGCACATTTTGATCGACTGTCAAATATACTTAGTTGAAAGACTATATCACTAGCTTGAAAAAGCAATAAAAGGACTGTAGTAGAACTTCTAGTAGTAACTTCAAGTAGAATCTAAATGCATTGGTAGAATTGACTTGGTAGAATTCTTAAAATCTATAAAGTTTTTTAATAAAATGCAACACAATTCGTCAATATTTAAAATATGTATTGTACACCTAATTATGTAATTGATACTTTGTATATGCTGTATTTTTCTTTACCACTTTTTGTAATTACTATTTAAATGGGAATAAGCCACAATTAAAGGTTAAAGTACGTTTATTGAAGTTTCAATTTCCACTTCGGAAATCGTTCTCAAAATATAAACATTAGTAGATTAAACAAATTTTGTTTTTTTTTTGTTACTTGGTGAAAAATTCTTCTAATATTTTAATTTTATGTGACTCATTTATATTGAGAATTCAGACATGCATTATACATTTTAAAAGTAGACGACTTTAAAATGATATTGCCAATATTGTTAAGTTGCGTTCCTGGGACGACTTTACTTGTAAGATAGTTTATTCGATTACATGAAATCAACTTTAACTTGAGAATATCCGTCATAAAAACTCATAGCATGTAATTCGTCTTTAAAAAGACAAACACATGTCATCATGACAGTAAAAATCTCCTGTTAGTGATTTCCTAGTAGATTATGAGGGGAAACCAGGAAAAAACCTCATAATACTATCCCGACATGGTAAGTATTTGGTAAGCCATAAATTTCTTAAATGGTAATGATATTTATTGTATACTCTTAAATTGTTTTCTAAGAAACAATCCTGTACTTACATTTTTAGCAAATACCTACTTAAAGTCCGTAACTTATTTTTCTTCGAACTATAGAGGTTATAACTTTCAAGTGGTTGAGTTAAAAAATATTGTAAAATGGTTTACTACTCCATTCATCAGAGACGAAAATGCCACTGAACACTGAATTTGGCCAAAAATGTCAATTTTAGGACGCTAAAAAAGATGCAATAAAGTTTACCAAGTATACCCCCGGGCTTTCCTCTAAAACCCCTCACGTAGAGGGGGGAAACGGAAAAAATCGATTTATCAAGAATCACTATGCCATAGAAAAAAATGTTTTAAATAAAAAATGTCGCTAAGATAGTTTTGAACAAAAACGTTTATTAGCAATTTTTGTGTAGAATAAATCGTTCGCTCAGAAACAACGATTAAAGCGATCGGCGATTTTGAATGTCAGTTATGCTCGTGAAATCAATGCTCAATAATATTTTCATCAGCTAGACGGTAAAAACTCAATATCTTTTGATTCGAGTATCTTATCGACCAGAATCAAAATCCGCTTTAGAGGTAAAAAGTTTAGCTTTCGTAAACAATTTTTGTATTTTGCCGAAAATTAACTCAGTTTTTATAAAGGTGCAAAATAAATAAACGTGAAGCGATTTTGGCATTTTTTATTATTCTCATGAGATCAATTTAATGTATCCCTTTCATTGACTGAATTGCATTACAAACGATCTTAAAGATTTGAAACTGCTCTTTTTTAATTATTATACTTGTACGTTTTTCAAAAGTACTTCTGCTATGAATTACACCCAAAACTGTCTTCTTCTTAAAGGCATTTCCAGTGACATGACGTGCGATCATTTGTAATGTGAAAGTTTAAATTTTGTGTTTTTAGTCATACTTAAAATGCCTTATATTTGTTGCCAGAAGAATCAAATCTTCATGTTCTAGGTATTGAAGACGTATCCAGCAATAAAAATTTGACTACGACCGGTCAATGAAAGTAATACATTTTATTGATCTCACAAGAATCGTAAAAATGGCAAAAATCGCTCAAAGTTTATTTATGATCAGCTTTATAGAAACTGACATTATTTGCGGCAAAACACAAAACTTGGAAACGAAATTTGCACTCTTTACCTTTAAAACGCATTCTAATTTTTGTCGATAGGATACTTTGATCAAGAGATATCGATTTTTTACCCTTAAGTTAATACAAATTTTATTTAACATTGATTTCGGCCACTCAACTGACATTCAACATCGCCCTGAGAAAACAGTTTGTTCTACGCAAAAAGTGCTAATTAAGATTTTTGTTCAAAATTTTTTTGGGTTTTTACCCCCCTTCCAGGAGTTTTTAGGATTAAGCCCAGGGGTTAAAGTGGTAAACGTTTAGTATCTTTTTTGGAGTCTCAAAATGGATATCCTTGGCAAAATTCAGCTTGTTCGTATGCTTTTTAGGGGTCAAATCTCTGACGACTGAATACTTATTGTCGGAAAATTTTTAAGGTAGCTGACTTATTTTTTTTTTTTTTAATAAAAAGGTACATTCATGTACTAATATACCTACTTCATGGTATAACATTCATACAATCGAAATCTAAAAGTTGCAAAAATTTGTTTTTAAAGTTATAGAGAAAAAAGTACAATAATGGTTTGCGAGTACTCTCTGACTATTTCGCCGAAGAGGGGTTTAAAATTGGGAGTAATAGAGATATTGCTGCTTAAAAGGGAGAAAACAAAATATTTTTTCAAGTTTTGGAGGTTTTTGATGCATCGTGATTCGACTTAAAACAGTTCCTGTATTACTGTATTACTATACAGTCGTTATTATTGAGTCTTAAAACATGCACTTTTGTTACAGATTTGGCAGGTGGTAGACATAGCAGCGGTGGAGGACAACTGAATACTTTTGCAATGAATATGAATACCAGTACAGAAGGACAACTAAGATCTAGACGAAAGGCAGCTAAAATGTTACTCGCAGTGGTCATCATGTTTGCTATATGCTTTCTTCCGGTTCACCTATTAGCAGTTTTAAGGTAAGCTAGAATATGGTCTATCAACTAAAGATTCAAATTAAAATAAGAGTATATAATTTGGATTTGCAAATAAAATAAACTGTAATAAGGAAATAATTATTATTGACTTCGACTGCTGACTATATCCTGACATGGAATTGGTGAGGGTAATTAATAAAAAATGTAACGTGCTCTACTAATTGTACGAGGTACATATCCAATACGCCGTTTACTAATAAGAAAATCAAAATAATATCGGTTCACAATATTTTGATAGCTCTCCGTACAATTGGCCAGCTGTAACAACCGACGTATTCACGATAAGTTTTAGTACATTAAAATGTCAGCATAATTAATTTGAATTCTTAACTATTAAGTGTCTATCAATAATGTTTCATGAAGGCATCTTAAAAGTATTGTCTACAACGAAGTTTGAATTTATTTGAGACATTTATTTTGAAAAATGTTGCCACAATTGTTGCCACACTGATACCTCTGGAAAAAAGAACAGTGACTAACAGCTTCCGTTAAAGATCTTTTTTTTAGAACATTGTATATATATATATATATATATATATATATATATATATATATATATATATACGCATATATATATATATATAATGTACTTAAAAAAATATCTTTAACGGAGATAGCATACAAGTTTAAAAACTACGTTAAAAATTACCTAACAGAGCACACTGAACATGACTGTGACTTAGACCAAAATTGACAAATACAGAAAAAAGCACTCCTAAACGGTGATAAACAAGCATGCGGAATACCAAGAAATAACAGAAGCAAAAAGTGTACAAACTTGTCGAACAATGAAATAGAAGCAGAAATGAAGTCCAAGAAGATAGCTTGAAAAATTATTTAAGAAACGGAACTGCAGACAACTACCAAATATACAAACAGCAAATCATCAAAGTCAAAGATATGGTACTAGCAGCGAAACGGAGAAGTTGGGAAGAATTCGGAAAAAAGATGAAAGAAGACTACCACTCTAAAGAAAAGTTATTCTTTAATACCCTGAAGAATTTAAGAACCGAAAAGACTCCACCTCTTCACGACTCAACTTGTGTCGGACATTTGTAACGTTGTAACAATAAAACACTGAAAACTTTGTTTTCAAAACTTCCACAAATTTTTATTTTAAATTATTATCACTACAGCTGTTTCGGCTGATTGCCTTTCTCAAGTGATCTGTTTTTGGCATGGGTTTACACTTTATAGTCTCTAATGAAATAAGTTGAGGAGGGGAGAACTGTTTGTCTCAAGCTGGTCATTCAGAATTATATCTGTGTTTTTTAATTTGTTGATCTCCATAGATTCTAACAAAGATAGCTTAAGGCCTTTATTTTGAATGTGTAGAATTTTAAATTCGTCATCAAAAGAATGATTATGATCTAGAAGGTGAAGTGCGTATGTAGAATCTGTTTTTCTATTATTGAAAGCCCTTTTATGTTCTGCTATTCGTTTATTAAAATTTCTACCTGTTTGACCAATGTAAGTTTTTGGGCAGTCGCCACATTTAAGTTTGTACACACCACTGTGTAAGTGTTTCTTATGTTGGCTCTTATTGTTTTTAATATATTTGCCTAGGTTATTATTTGTTCTGAAAGCTGGTGTTATTCCTTTCTTTTTTATGTGTTTGGCTATTTTTGTTGATATTTTGCCTGTATATGTAATCGAGCAGAAGGCAGGGCTTTCTTGTGTAGTTTTTGATTTAACATTTTATTAATTGTTTGTTCGTTGTATCCATTGTTTACTGCTATTTGTTTAATGATATTTAATTCTGTCTCAAAATTGTATTTTGACATAGGAATTGCTGTTAATCTGTGTAACATACTATGATAGGCTGCCAGTTTATGTTGTGTGGGATGGGATGATGAATTGTGAATAGTCGTGTCAGTATGGGTAGGTTTATGAAATATGGAGAAGTCATGTTTGTTTTTAAGTCTGGTAATTTTTAAATCTAAAAAATTTATGGATTGATTTTGTTCTGTTTCTATTGTAAATTCAATATTACTATGAAGAGAATTAATATAAGATAGAAATTGGTCGAGTTGCCTGTTAGTTCCTGTGAAACATACCAGTACGTCGTCTACGTATCTCCACCAATATAAAAACTGTTTGAATATGGGATGTTTTGAAATCTTTGTCTCTAGATGATCCATAAAAATATCTGATAGCAATGGGCTTAGAGGATTGCCCATTATAAGTCCTGCACTGTTATTTGTATATAATTCATTATTAAATTCAAAGTAGTCCTGGTTTATGCAAACTTCAAGAAGATGTAAAATTTCAGATGTAATGATTGGATTTGTATTATTTTGGTCTAAAAGGTTTTTTACTAGAATAAAAGTTTCTGTTGGAGGGATACTAGGAAAAAGATTTTTTACGTCAAATGAAATTAATCTGGAGTTGTTAGGTAACTGAAAATGTTGTATTTTATTAACTAGTTCTATTGTATTTTTTATGGTAAATTTAGGTGAAAATTTAGTGTGATCTAAAATAATCTCTAACAGTTTTTTTGAAAGTTTATATGACGGAGCTGTATAAAAAGACACTACCGGTCTTATTGGGTGATGCGGTTTGTGTAGTTTAATGAAAGAGTATAATTTAGGAGGCTGTGGGTTCATGATACTGAGGTATTTCTGTTCTATTGGATTTACTATTGATTTTGAATTTTCTAACGCTAGCTTAATTTGTTTTTAATACTTTTCTGTTGGATCTTTGTGTAACGTTTTGATGTTTTGATTATTTAAAAATTCTATTGTTTTGTTATTATATTCTATTTTATCTATAGCAATAGTAGTGTTACCTTTGTCTGCTTTTGTAAACACTATGTTGTTTTCTATTGATTTATTTTTAATTGAAATGGCTATAATTCTGAATGACCAGCTTGAGACAAACAGTTCTCCCCTCCTCAACTTATTTCATTAGAGACTATAAAGTGTAAACCCATGCCAAAAAACAGATCACTTGAGAAAGGCAATCAGCCGAAACAGCTGTAGTAATAATAATTTAAAATAAAAATTTGTGGAAGTTTTGAAAACAAAGTTTTCAGTGTTTTATTGTTACATAAAATGAATTTCCATCAAGTAACGGTCGAATCCATCAATTATTTGTATCGTTCCTCACCTTATGACCCCTTTTCTGTATTTCCGATTTTATTTTATCTATCGGAAAGGAGTGATGTAGATCTCGAATAACTGCTCTTTATGCTCTGTCTTCCTTAGATTCGTATGTATGGTGGACGATATTTTCCTCTCGTACGTGATGTATTAGTTTTCTGTAAGATTCAGGTGTCTTTGGTAAAATTTTTATTGTGTTGTTTGTTAAGGCTTTAGTAAAATAAGTTTCTATTTTTACTGCTTGAGCTAAATTATCTATCATTTTACTATAAATATGTATATACACACATATATATATATATATATATATATATATATATATATATATATATATATATATATATATATATATATATATATATATATATATATAATATATTGTTATGATGTGTTTTTTGTTTGAATGATGAGCAATGAGTATTTTTAATAATATAATATATATATATAGGGTTTTTATCGCGGTTCTCAAAGAATTAGCTTGTAAGTACTTTTTTAAATTATCTTTATTATAACTATTATGAAACACACATATATATCTAACCTAGCCAATGTAAATTTAAAATAAACTATCTTTAAATTGATATTCTTATAAAACTAATTAAATTCTATAGACAATGTAAACTTTAAACAAACTATCTTCAAAATTGAAATTGTTATGACACTAACTAAATTATATTAACAAAATTTTGTACCTTTCTTTCACTGAATGCCTAAATGAACTGTTTTCCACTAAGTATATAGATTCTAATCACCACTGAATGTCTTCGTACTTCAGTTATCCTTGTTTTTTGTGAAATTACTTTTTCCAATTATCAGCTTCTACCAATTTAAGATATAGTTTTCTTCACCAGCATTTATACACCACCAACCAAACCAGCAAACAGCATTTATATTTATCTTCTTTTCAATATACCAATATCCAATTATTATAAGTTGATTTATACTAATCTCCAACCATAATATAATTTAATTTCTTCCAATATACTTTTATAATCTTCAATAATTATTTGTGTATAATTATAAATGTGCATTAATTATATGCATAATTTTTAATCTTCATTTAACTCACTATATTAAACAATTTGACTATTTGTACCTGATTCTCTGACTCCAAATAATCTTTCATATTTCTTACTAAACTTTTCTGACTGACTTCTTGAAAATTCTGAACAATTTACTTCACTAAATGTGTCTAATAACTTTCATAATAAACTGGCCTGACTTCTGACTAAAAACTTCCAAAAAACTGCCAAAAACTGCCATCTTGAATCCAAATCACGGGTATTTATATGTTTTTGGATTTCTAGAACCATCTCGTAAGATATCATGTTCTAATTTGTTCTATTAAATACTTATCTGAATTTTCTGGAACAAACCATTTCGCAAACATGGCCATCTCCGGAGATCCAGAGAATTCCATTCTTTTCTATTAATAATTTTGTTTACATTTAGGCTTTTCAGATCAGAATAAACATTTAAATTAGTAACTAACACTCTAATTTAATAAAATACACATTTCAAACAATATATTCTTATAACCCCACTTAATATTCCCTTATGATTAATTTCTATCTGTCAAATTACTTACTGTATAGTTGGTTGCCTAGGCACATGGCTCACGTAAATCTATTTACCACATTATAATTACTAAAATACAACTTTTTACAATTATTATATGCTAATTTCTTAAAATGCCCTCACATAAATATATTTTTATAAATTTCTCTAATATATAACTTATTTAAAATAATCAAATATCTAATATTATGTAGTATATAACTTATAAATTATTTTCTATAAACCCTAATCGTATCAATACCCCAAAATAATATTTAAAATAAATAATTTACTTATTATTTTTTTAAATATTAATTTTCTCATACCTTATTAAATTTAATAAATTAATAATTAAATTTTTTTTTTTTATTTAAAATGTGTTAAATACATCCCTGTTCGCTGTCTATGTCAAAGCAAAGAACATCGGATCACAGTTCGGCTTTTCTATGGTCAAACTGTCATGTCAAATGGAGAGAATAAAATATAACCTTAATTAAAAATATAATCTATGTTGTGTTATGTTTATTTATAGACAAAATCTAGGAATTATTTCCATTCAAAATAACTTTCATCAATATAAATTGGTAAGTTTTACACTTTTTATAAAGACATTTACACAATCAATTCTGTATCTAACCCCAAATTATGATTTTTAGGGTACCAAACAATTTCCATATGTACAAAATTCAACAAGTATGATGTCAAATTTATTCACAACAAAGAAATCTACCATCTATCTATGAAATGGATCTATCAGTAAGTTTTTTTTTTTTTTTAAATTCTTTTCTTTGTTTAGTTGACATATTGGGCATTGGGTAGTAATTTCCTTTGCTATACTTATGTCATTCTTTGCAAAATAATTGTCCCTAAATAGCATCCATAGCTTTCTTGAACCAATATGCATATAATTGTTATGTAAATTTTTCAATATTTTCTTTGCTAAAGTTCTAGTTATTACATATACTTCTATGCCATTTATTATTTTATAATATACCCCATCTTTCCTAACGACTTTTTGTTTTTCACTCAAATTGATCTGATCTCTTATAATTTCTTCTTTAGAATATAATCCAGTACTTTCTACTAATTGATTTAATCCAATTTTTATTGTTCGCTGCCCTTTTTGTGATGTATTTTCTAACCTTGATAAAGCATCTGCCACTATATTGGATTTTCCAGAAATGTATTTGATTTCAAAGCAGTATTCACTAAGTATTAGACTCCACCGATGTATTCTACTGTTTCCATATTTGTTATTTAATATAGACGTTAAAGCTTGGTGATCTGTTTCTATTGTAAATTCATTACCCAACAAATAAAATCTTAATTTTGTGACACAGTGTATTATACTTGCTAGTTCTAATTCTGAAACTGAGTAACCCTTTTCATGTGGCTTTGTAATTCTTGAAATGAATTGTATTGGGTATTCGACCCCATCATGTATTTGCAATAATACCCCTGATAATCTCTCTATTGATGCATCTGTTCTTAATATGAATGGCTGTGTGTAGTCAGGATAGTATATTTTCAAATTTGACAGAAAAATGTTTTTAATTTCTTGGAATGCTAGTTCTCTTCTCTGATCCCATCTCCATTTTACACCTTTTCTCAGTAGTTCAAGTAATGGAAGTTCTTTTATACTTAGATCTGGTATCATCCTTTTATAATAATTAATTATTCCAATAAATCCTTTTAAAGTTCTTAAATTGTGTGGTGTTTTATATTCCTGAATGACTTGTGTCCGTTCTGGATCCATTTCGATTCCCTTAGTGTTAAGTTTATAACCTAGATATATGACTTCTTTTTGAAAAAATGTACATTTTTCTTGATTTATTTTTAGTCCAACTTTGTCTAATCTATTTATTATAATTTTTAGGTGTTTCTCATGATCTTCAGCCGTTTTAGAAAAAATTAATATATCATCAATGTAGTGAATTACAAAATGTTCATATTGATCCAAAATATCATAAAGACATCTACATAGAGCACTGCAAGATGATTGAAGTCCAAATGGTACTACTTTGAATTGATATACTACTCCATCTATCTGAAATCCTGTATACTGTCTACTTTTTCTTTCTAGAGGTATTAACCAGAAACTATGCTGTAAATCGATTTTAGTGAAAAATGACATTCCTGTAATTCTTCCTAATATTCCATCTATACTGATTGGTGCTTCAAATTGCTTTTCAGTAATCTTGTTAATATTCCTTGCATCCAAACATAACCTGATTTCACCTGATCTTTTTCGTACTACTACTATGGGATTTATAAAACGTGTGTCTGCTTTCTCAATGATTCCATCTTCTAACATATTATTAATTGTTTTGTTTACTTCTTCTCTGTATTTATATGGTATTGGGTATGATTTTGTTTTAAAATCTTTTTCTTCTTTAACTTTTATACTATGGATATAATTTTGTGCAATTCTATTTTCTTTATTGACAAGTCCCTTGTGTTGCTGCAATATGGAAATGACTATTGATTTATATTCTTCAGGGCAATTTAAAACTTTCATCATATCTTCTTCTTTACAAATCACATTATTCTTCAATATGTACTCATTATTCCTTGCTTCCAATTTTACGCACTCCGCCTCGTAGGCATCCATCTGCTTAAAATTTCCATTCCTTAAATATTCACTACCATTATTCTTTACATTCTTTTGGGACATTTCCCTATCATCAAAATACATTTCTTCTTCATAAACATCATTATTTTCTTTTAATAATATCCTATCAACTCTTATTCCTTCTTCCACCTCATCTTTCTGCATAAATTTAATTATTTGCCCTTCCAAAGTTACCATTTTTTTTTTCAAAATCTATCTTTACTTTCTTCTTTTCCAATTCATCATTTCCCATTATTATATCAACACATAAATCCTTGACAATAAATCCTTGCATATTAATTTCTTTATTAAGAATATTAATTTTAAAATTGGCTAGTTTATCAATTTCACCCAACTTCTTATTATTTGCACCAATAATTTTAATTTTTGGAATCTTTATTATATCTGATAGTTTTAATGTATTAAAAATAAAATTCTCCGAGACTAAAGTACTTTCTGAACCAGTATCTATCATAATTTTAATCATTTTATTTTTGGCCAAAGCATTTATATAAATTAAATTAATAGATTCAATAATTTTCTCTTCATCTAAAGAAATAAATTCAGAAGGTTTTTCATAATAGCAATGGCCTAACTTGTAATTCAGAAAGTTTACTGCACAAAATTTTGATTATTAGAATTGTCAGATTGTATCTGACCACTTGGATCTGATGTACTATGTCTTTCCCTACTATGACTTCTACTCACATTTTCTTGCCTTGTACTATTTCGTTCCCTGTCTTCGCAGCTTCTATTCCTTCGAACACAATTTATCTGTCTGTTATAGTTAGGTCGCTCTGTATTTCTTCTATTATTAAAATCTTGTCTATTATTATTAGTACTGTCATTAAAATGTTGTCTATTATAATTAGTATTATTATTAAAATTTTGTCTATTATAACTAGTATTATTATTAAAGTTCTGTCTATTTGGATTACTGTTATTATTATTAAAATTTTGTTGAATACTATATTGTTGAATATCATTTTTATTATATTGAAAGTTATTATTGTTTTTTCTGTTGTTATTATTACTTGTCATATTGCCTCTTTGTATTCTTTGAATAAAATTAATAAAACTATCTATTGTTTGAATATTTTGTACAGTTACTGTTTGGACAACATCAGCATCAAAATGTCTAGATACATTTAAGACTGTTTCATCCTCTCTAAGTGGTGGTTCTAAATATTTTGCAACTGTTATCAGTTTTAATGCATAATCTACCATATTTGATTTTAAATTGTGATTATACTTTCCAAAATATAGAATTTCTCTAAACTTGGCTTGCTCTAATTCACCCCAATAATAATTTAAAAATTTATTTTCAAATGTTTGAAAATTATCTAAATCATTCTCAATACTAGCAAACCAAGTTGCTGCATTGTCATTTAATGTCATTCTAATATAATCTTTAATATCATTAATATTATTCACAAATCTTAATTTATGTTTTAAACTATTTATGTATACTCTAGGATGCAAATTTTTTATATTACCAGAGAATTTAATCCCAGTCTCATTTGTTAAATTTAAGTAAGGTCTCCCTATGTCTCTCATTTGTGAAATATCATCTATTCTCTGTTCCACATTTCTTATTTGATTACAATTTATTTGGATATTTTGTTGTATATCGTCTAATTTTTCTTCTGTGTTTCTCCTGTCTTCGTTAATTTTTACTTCTAAGTTACATTTCTGTAACTCTATTTTCTGTTCTATATCTATCTTATTATCTTGAATAATCCTCTTTACTTCTGTCCTCTCATTGTCTATCCTTTTCTTGTAGTCATTCCGTATACTTTTTATTTCATTTGCTACTTTTTTCTCTGCAGCTTCAAGTTTTTTATCCATTTGTTTTTCTATTTGCTTTATAATTTTATTATTATTATCTTCTATTTTCTTTTCTAATTTTCTATAATTCTCTTCCATTTTTTTCATGTTCTCTTCCATTTTTTTCGTATTCTCTTCCATTTTCTTCGTATTCTCTTCCATTTTCTGTTCCATTTTTTTCATGTCTTCTTTGACTTCTTTTGAATTCTCTTCTATTGTCTTGTTCATCTGCATCATTAATGACATCAAAGCTGCCATATTGACATTTTCCTCTCTTTCTGGATTCATTTCTGCAGTATCTTGTGGAACTTGAACTAAACTCTCCTCTTGTATAGGTTGTGTTTCTACTAACACATCTTCTTCATTCTTTTTGCTTCTTGTACCTTTCTTTCCTTGAGACATTTTGAGACTTTACTTGTTCAAATATAATTAAAATTAAAATCTATACTTTTTCTTTCTACTGATAATTAATTTAATTATATGAGAGCACTTATCTTCCCAAACTAATTCTTTTAAATAGAGAGCCACCGCGTTGGGTGCCAAATTGTTATGATGTGTTTTTTGTTTGAATGATGAGCAATGAGTATTTTTAATAATATAATATATATAGGGTTTTTATCGCGGTTCTCAAAGAATTAGCTTGTAAGTACTTTTTTAAATTATCTTTATTATAACTATTATGAAACACACATATATATCTAACCTAGCCAATGTAAATTTAAAATAAACTATCTTTAAATTGATATTCTTATAAAACTAATTAAATTCTATAGACAATGTAAACTTTAAACAAACTATCTTCAAAATTGAAATTGTTATGACACTAACTAAATTATATTAACAAAATTTTGTACCTTTCTTTCACTGAATGCCTAAATGAACTGTTTTCCACTAAGTATATAGATTCTAATCACCACTGAATGTCTTCGTACTTCAGTTATCCTTGTTTTTTGTGAAATTACTTTTTCCAATTATCAGCTTCTACCAATTTAAGATATAGTTTTCTTCACCAGCATTTATACACCACCAACCAAACCAGCAAACAGCATTTATATTTATCTTCTTTTCAATATACCAATATCCAATTATTATAAGTTGATTTATACTAATCTCCAACCATAATATAATTTAATTTCTTCCAATATACTTTTATAATCTTCAATAATTATTTGTGTATAATTATAAATGTGCATTAATTATATGCATAATTTTTAATCTTCATTTAACTCACTATATTAAACAATTTGACTATTTGTACCTGATTCTCTGACTCCAAATAATCTTTCATATTTCTTACTAAACTTTTCTGACTGACTTCTTGAAAATTCTAAACAATTTACTTCACTAAATGTGTCTAATAACTTTCATAATAAACTGGCCTGACTTCTGACTAAAAACTTCCAAAAAACTGCCAAAAACTGCCATCTTGAATCCAAATCACGGGTATTTATATGTTTTTGGATTTCTAGAACCATCTCGTAAGATATCATGTTCTAATTTGTTCTATTAAATACTTATCTGAATTTTCTGGAACAAACCATTTCGCAAACATGGCCATCTCCGGAGATCCAGAGAATTCCATTCTTTTCTATTAATAATTTTGTTTACATTTAGGCTTTTCAGATCAGAATAAACATTTAAATTAGTAACTAACACTCTAATTTAATAAAATACACATTTCAAACAATATATTCTTATAACCCCACTTAATATTCCCTTATGATTAATTTCTATCTGTCAAATTACTTACTGTATAGTTGGTTGCCTAGGCACATGGCTCACTTAAATCTATTTACCACATTATAATTACTAAAATACAACTTTTTACAATTATTATATGCTAATTTCTTAAAATGCCCTCACATAAATATATTTTTATAAATTTCTCTAATATATAACTTATTTAAAATAATCAAATATCTAATATTATGTAGTATATAACTTATAAATTATTTTCTATAAACCCTAATCGTATCAATATATATATATATATATATATATATATATATATATATATATATATATATATATATATATATATATATATATGTATATATATATATATATATATATATATATATATATACCTATAAAAGAAATTTAATCTTTGCAGATAAGTTAAATAGTAAACTCTTAAATATTGGGAAAATCTGCAAGAAAGACTCTAATGAGTATCAATTGTTTCGCCGAACGTTTTCGCCAAAGAGAATTAATTTGGCTTCTTCAGGTCTGAAAGAGAATAAATTATAATTAGCTACCATATATTATCTATTAAAAACATTATTGATCTTACCGTAACTTAGAATTGTAGAGTTAGAATGTTTAAAAACTTTGCTAGTAACAACATAGTGGTGTTTTTTGTTACTATGTGCAAAAAAAGTTTTTTTAACGTTGGAAATGTATGGTAGCTTTGATCTTAAAACGCAAAGGTTTACCCAAGGTTAATCGAAAAACCCAATGTAACTACAGTTAAAAGGAGGTAATTCTTTGAATTGTCGACAATAACTAAATTTTTGATTGTTAGAAAGTTTAAATGTGAGATTCTAACCAGAACGCATGTGCTGAGAATTCAAGTAGTTCTTTTGAATCTTTATGTCGTTAAGGTTCATTGGTAAAACCGAATGAAATTAAATCCCAGTATAGGGAAATATTATTTTAGATTTTCTTTTTTAATTATATTATATTGTTCATGTATTATTATAATAATATCTTATTGAGATGTATCTAAGAAAAGCAAGGGAATGATATTTTTTTAGTTAATGAAAATTAATTATTAAAGTAGGTTAGTTGTTAATGGATATATCAGTCAAGTTAGTTATCTGTGATGTTGTATTGTTCTTGGTATCTGATTTAAGTAAGAAGTGGTATATATCGCTTAGATTCTTAATGCCACTCTTAACATTGATGGAGAAATCGTTAAGGAAAATATAAGACATTTCAATGAACTCTCTTTTAGATTTATTGTTCTCACGGTGGAGAATTGTAGTGTTAGTATAGTCCATGAGATGACTAGTGGAATGGACATGTTTGGCTAATGCACAGCGGTCAGGGGAAGTCGAGAATCACTTTTGTGTAGTGTAATACGTGATTTCAATAATTGAGATGTTTGGGGCCGATGTAGGAATTGCTGCAAGAGAGGCATGGAATGTTGTAGACAATGTTACTAAGCCTATTTAGGGGAGTCTTATCTTTTATCTTAGAATAAAGATTATTAATTGTTAGGGCTGATCTACAAGCCACATTAAGTTTAATGTTGTTATTATTATTACCAAAGCTATTTTCAATACTTTTTAGAATCCTTGTTAACCCCGGAGTGATATCTCTGAAATATGGTAATGAAAAATATTTGTTGAGAGGAGTATCCGAGACTGGGTTCCCACTTAGACATCAGGATCAATATTGTTAGTCGCGAAAGAAGGTGAGGTATCTTCGTTATGGATAGTATTAAACAAAATCTTATTCACTAATGGTGTTGGATAAGCGTTTGAAATAAAAAGTTTCTGTAGGATTTGTAGGTTTTTTGGATGAAATGACTGTAACCTTTTCGAAAATTAGTTACACAATTATAGAGTTTGTATAGGAGCCAGCTTATCTATTGAGATTTTTTTTTCACGAGAATTCATGTCATCCAACCGTAAATATCTTGCTGTAAAAACAAGCTGACAAAATAACTCTATACCTGACTCATTAATTTTCTACATACTTTCAACTTTCAGACGGTTTACGTGATAAACTCCGTCTAAGTACAGTATCCCCACAGAGCACGAAAAATGTTTATAATAATAATATTATGTGCTCTGATTCATAGCAACATAGTGTTAGCAACCGATAAGCGTTTTCTCCAATGTATTACCTCATTCTGTCCAATGAACGATCATCTTTTGCTCTTTGGAATATCGTCTTTATCCCTATCAGTAATATCTTGCTCAGATCCACTTTCTTTCAGATCTTATTCCTCGTGGTCTGATTCTTCAACATCGGACTAGTTATAGGCTGCTTCTTCACTATCCGTCATCACCACTTTCATCAACTTTTTTAACCTCTAATGCTATTTTACGTAATAACTTATATCTATAATAAATTTTAAATGAATATATCAGGTAAAAACAACTGTATTCAATGATAAATACCTTTATAAATAAATTAAGGAAGTAAAAAAACCACGAGTAGTCACTATGGTGTCACAGACCGTTTAACTTTTAACTTTTCAAATATAAACGTAAAATTTGTCACAGTAACGTACAATGTTCCTTAAGATGGTTGATCCAGACAAACAAAGACAATCCATTATGAACCTTCCGTTACTCGCGTGTCAGAGCGGCTCTGTAAATAGTTTCCAGTAACTCTGATTGTAGTCGGGATTTGGAATTGCTGCTCCATATACCTCTTCAGTCGTCTCTCAACTGTGGGTGAAGTATATGTGCAGTGTTAAAAAGAGCATTTTAATTTTATTATTGGCAACAGAGTCCGGTTTACCGAGAGCGAATATTGTGCACACATTTTTGTGCTTTGGATCAGACATCGAAAGTTTTACTCTGTATGGTGATATAAGTTATTTTTATTATTTTCAATTTTTATATATTTGTATATTTATAGGTATACACATATGGACTATAAAAAATGGAAACAAAGATTAATAAAATTATTTGAGGAAGTACCGACCGACAAGGAAATGTATGAAAAAGGTGATGAACAAAATGAACTTGAACATGTAGAAGAACGATCTTAGTAATACTGAACAAAAATTTTAAGATGGTCAAATAGAGAGAGAAAATGTTAGTTTCAGAAGGGAGCCATACTTTATAGGTAAAGATAAATTAGCAAAGTGGAAAAAACATTGTCCACCGAAAAATGTAATAACACGCAGTACAAATATATTTGTACGATTGCCAGCTATAAAAGAATTTGTTAAAGCTCAATCAATGCTTATTGACATCTGGAATTGCATTTTTGACGAAGAAATAATCATTCTAGTTGTTGACTATACAAATATAAAAATTGAGAATGTTACAAATGCTTACAGCAGACAAAGAGATGCGAAACCAACCGATATTACTGAAATTAAAACCCGAATTGGTCTTGTTTATCTTGCTGGTACTACAAAAGCAAACCACAGTGGAAGGTTTGCTTCCAGTGAATTTAGGAGGATTTACCTAAATTTCCTAAAATTCACCTTTATTGGAAGGTGAATTTAAGGAATCTCTGGAGAACAGATGGCACTGACATTAAAACTTTTTGGCTTGTAATGAGTAAGCCTATATTTCAATTTCTTTTGCAATTTGATAACATTCACACAATAAATAAAAGAATACAAGTAAATAAGCATTGCTAGAAAAATTTAACAGCAACATTAAAAAATGCTATTTTCATTCTGCTTATGTTACCATTGGCGAGAGACTAGAAGCTTTTCGAGGAAAATGCTGTTTCAGGCAGTACATTGATAGCAAGAAGAATAAATATAGCATAAAAATTGTTGCTATTTCTGATGCAAACAGTTGTATACCAGCTATTTAGAAGTGTACGTCGGAAAACAACCAAATGGCCCTTTTCAAGTTAGTACAGCGCCGCAAGACGTAGTGGAAAGACTTTGTGAACATATTTATGGGAGTAATAGGAATGTTACTCTGGATAATTGATTGTATAGTGTGCCTCTAGCTTATACCCTTAAATCAAAAAAGTTAACTTTAGTGGGTACAATTAAAGAAAAACAGTTGCCATTAGGATTTGTACAAAATAATGGCCGATGCATTGGCTCTTCAATGTTTGGTTTTTACTACGGAATCACCTTAGTTTCGCATTATCAAAAAAATAATTGAAAAGTCCTACTCATCTCTACAATGCACCATGGAGATGATACTGATCCTACCACAAATAAACCTGAGATAATAATTACATATAATGAGACGAAGAGCGGAGAATATGTGGTGGATAAATTATGCTCGCAACATAATTGCGCCCGTATCACAAGACGATGGCATATGGTTCCTTTTTTTAGTATGTTGAATGTTTTTGTTGAATCTAAAACACCACGTAAAGACTTTTTACTGCAGCTCTCGATGTTACTAACAAGTACCAGTTATAACACCCAAGACTTAAGGCCGCTGTGCTATTTGTGATTAGTGGAAAAACAGGAAACCAAAATATTTTTGCCAAATATGTACAAAATATCTGTGTTTGGAACATATTACACCTTTGTGGAATTTATTTTAAGAAAATGTTATTCAATATTTCTAATTTTTTGTTACAATTACTCTTAATTTTTGTTTTGTTGTGTATTGAATTAATTTTTTTAAGTTTCTAGTAAACAAATTTAACAATATTCAATAAGTTTTTTGTATATATTAATCATCGAGCAAAAAGAGAAAAGAGGGAATGCAAAGGTAGTGGGGGCAAAAATATTGTTAGACAGGAAGTGCCATCTTGAGAGGCCACATTAAACAAGGAAAGAGAGACTCTTTCCGTGTTTAAGAAAATAAATTTAGTTGGGTTATGTTATTGCTGATGTTATTGTTTGTCCCAACTGTCACATGAAAGATTATTTGTATTTGTATTAAAGTTTTTTAACAATTGTTTCACATTTTAGACTATTATTGTTATTATTTAATTAAAACTTTATTGTGTTCTAGTGTTAAAAAAAGTATTTTAAATGTATTATGTTTCAATATTATGTAATATTAATATTATGTAATATAACAAATAAATAGATAAATTAGAACCCCTACACCACTGTATGATTATTGTGAAGTGTCATGAAATTTAAATTTGGCGCATTCGCATTTCCGGATATGTCCGCCATCAGAGGCCACTTTTTTGGTCTCCTTTTAATAACGATTAGATTCTCTTTTGTCTTTTTGATCGATGATTTTAATGGATCACTATGAAAACTAGCTAACTTTTCATTAAAGTAATATAATGTTGGAACAAACGCATATCTATAAAATTATATGATCATATATTCAGTAAATAATAGATAGTTGAATACAATACAAGATAATTGTATACAATTTTCAAAATAAATCACAAATCACAGAAAATTGGCGCTAGTAACGGATCGTTAAGATTTTAGTATTGTTTTATCCCATATTTCTCTGAATATTCAATTGTCTGTCTTGATAGCCTAATTTTAATGTTAAGTGAGAAATTTGTATTATTTTTTGTTTAATTTAATCTGATGTCAGTTCAGGCAGAACATTCATAAAAGTTTCCTAAGGGTTACAATTGCACTGAACAGGTCAACAAATTATAACAAGCTTTAAGCATCAGTTAAAACATATTAACATAAACAAGCTACAATTTTTTCATTATATTCTATACTTATATACTTATGTAAAGAAGCATTGTTTCCAGAATACTTTTCACAACAAAAATAACCATCAAAAGCAAAAATTTATTTGGAAAACAGTTAATATCAAAACTGGAAAAAAGGACAGTATAAAAACATAGAAAAAATCGAACACTTAGGAAGTTTCATAAACGATAAAAAAGAGATAGCAAATGCTTTCGGTGTATTCTTTTCATCATTTTCAAAAAATGTATTAAATGCCAAATATGGAAATTCACAATTTAAAAACTATAGGACCTTAAATGTTGACCAAACATTCTTCTTCTATCCTATTGACTATAGCGATGTTGCCGAAGCTGTTTTATCCTTATAAAATGTAAAGTCAGTGGGTATTGATTGCATTTCCACAAAGCTAGTTAAACATAATATGAGCGTGTACATTATTCAACCGTTAAATGATTTAATAAATAAATCTGTAGAGAAGGGTATTTTTCCCACTGATTTGAAAATTGGTATCGTTTCCCCAATATTTAAAAAAGGAAACAAAACTATGTTAGAAAATTATAGACCAATTACCGTACCAACTGTCTTGTGTAAGGTTATTGAAAAATGCATTCATAAAAGGATGTTGTCATTTCTTAGAAAATGTAACATAATAAGTTTATATCAAAATGGGTTTCTTCCAGGTAAATCAACCGAGAGTGCATCAACAACATTTTTTAAATTCATTTATAGTTCATTAGATCAAAAGAAATTTGTTGGAGCCCTCTTTTTTGATTTAACTAAAGCTTTTGACTCTATAAATTTAAATGTAGCAATTTGTAAACTAAACGGACTTGGATTTCGAGGTAATTTTTTAAAATGGTTACAATCCTATCTAGAATATCGACAGATGTATGTCAAGGTCGGTCATTATCAATCAGATTTGTATGGCGTTGATCTTGGCGTTCACAAGGATCAATACTGGGTCCTTTGTTATTTCTTTGTTTTACCAATGATATGCCTAAATATATGAGTACGGAAAATATTTTTTTGTATGCTGATGACACGACTTTGGTGGCATCTGCAGAAAAAGCTGAGGAATTGAGGTTAAAACTCAATACCTTAGCCCATGAGTTTACGTCTTGGTGCGAAAAAAACTCCTTAATAGTAAATTCGAGTAAAACAGTATGTATGCAATTTTATATAAAAACTCCAATAAAGGAAAATTTCTCTGTCAAAGTCGACAATGATTTTATCACTTTATCTGACACTACAAAGTTTTTAGGACTACATCTAAACAGTAATATGAGCTGGGAGGTACATATTAATCATGTATGTTCGAAAATTAATTCTGGATACTATGCTCTTTTGCAACTTAAATACTTATTTACAACGGAACAGATACTTAATGTTTATTACGCTATCATCTATTTACATTTGTCATATAATATTTTTCTATGGGGCAGTGCAACAAATGTCTCGAAAGTTTTTATAGCCCAAAAGCGCATAATTCGCTTGATTTTTAATTTACCATATAGACATACGTGTAAAGAGCATTTTAGAAAATATCAAATACTCACTGTTCCCTCAATTTTTATATACAGAAGTATTCTGTATACAAAAGCTAATATCAATAGATTAAAATCAAATTCAGATGTACACAATTATCGTACCAGAAAAAAAGATTTCTTTAGGACTCCTAAATATTACACTTCTATGTTTGAAAAAAACCCTAATTATAGCGGCGTAAGGTTTTTTAATCAGCTCCCATCCAAATTAAAAAGTGAAACAGATGATGATAGGGCATTTAAGTATAAATTGAAGACTTATCTCATCGAGTCATGTTTTTATAGTGTCTCGGAATTTATGTCTTAGATATGTTGTATGTTGTTTCTATATTTATGTGTATGTTTATATTGTATAGGTAATCTTTAACGTTTCCTTTTACTTTGACATGTCCTATATTATGTATATAATCTGCAAGGATGAATAAAGTTGTATTATTATTATATCAAGCACTTGTACAACATATTTTATTTAGGAAACTGACTATGTATCCAAATAAAACAATATTCACAATTGACCTTTCTTGGAATTGTCTTTAAAATATTTCATCTTTAAGTAAATTCATTTCTTTTACGAATTCAGCTAGGATAAAATTTCCTCGTGATACTCCAAGATTTTTCATTTCGCCCTGAATAAATTAAATAGGTAGCTGCTTAAGGTATGTGAGGAGGTGTGATTAACTTCTGTAAAATGTAAATGGAAAAAGCTAAAATCGTTCTGTCATAAAATAAAAGAAATTTGCATGTATTTAAACGTCGTAAAAAGAATTTACTGGGTATTTGAACGAAATTAGTTGTTAAAACTATCTTCGGATATTTATGTACATGTAAAAGGCATATTATTTTATTTAAAAATAAACAAACTTCGCCAAATACTGCATCCATTTTTAATCCTTATGCGAAAAGATAGAAATTTTCACCTGACTTCTTGTAAAAGGCGTTACTTAGAGCGAAAAGAAACGTTTTGGTATAAAATTTCACTCAACATTTGTTTAGTTTTTGGTCAAAATGATCATTTTAAATTGATGTAAAAATATGGTGTATCAAATTGTCGGTTTAGTGACACAAACTTGTAACTATATTTTTTCCTGTTTTGAGATATCTACACCATTGAACTTACCTTAGTAAGTTCTACTCAGTGACACAAAACTGTATCTCTCCGAACACGTAAACTTCCTCTAAGGAGTTTTCTTAACTACATTTCTTGCAATCTTTTAGTGTATTGTTCTGAAGCTATTTTCTTGTGGCAAGTTAAAGAATTATGTGGAAGTAACTTTTGCAGATGAAAGGCAGAATACCATTGAAGGCACTGACAGCCAAACAGGACCCCCAATTACCATTGAAGAAGTCACGTCAGCGTCATGCGAAAATTGTGATAAGTCATACATCGGACAGACATCTAGAAATCTAATAGGCAGACTAACATCACATAAAAGTGACCTTAGAAATAATAAAAATACGTGTGCATTAATAGATCATGCAATTAATAAAAATCATTCATTTAATTTCAATGAAACTAATATATTAAGACGTGAAAACCAAAAAAGAGAATTCTTAGAAATGGTATACATAAATAAAAAAACTGATATTGATAAACTAAGCAATATCTATAATTACATTCTGTCTTACGAAAATTAATACTATAATTTTCTAATATTAGATTTTCTGACTATAAATATTATAATTTCAAAAAATTTTAATATTCATATTGGGCGCCACTTTGTACGTAACCATAATAACAATCAAGAGCTAGTTATCAACAACAAAAAATATAATAAACAGAAACGAGTGTCTTTCTGACATAAATCAAACATCAATATAATAATCAATGTCATAATAAATTTATACAAAATTAAATAAAATTAAAATATTGTATTTACATAACTAGATAATTTTAATAAGTTAAGTTTTAATGTTTTGTCAATTTAAAAATTTAATGGATTAACCTCATGTTGTAAGTTTTTATACTAGTTTTATACAATGTTATTTAATTCTAATTTCATTGTATTTACTGATACCATATTTTAGCATATGCAGAAGAAGAAAATAAATTTTGCGAAAGCTTGATATAAGAACAAAGAGTTTCACTTTCCTGTCCTATTAATGACTGCAACCTCAAAATAAAACTTTATTTTACATAACGTGTGTGTAATAATACCTAACTACTTTCGTTCCTAACTAGGAAATTTCGTTCCTATTCAGCTCTTATAACTATTAATATAAGACGTCTTCAGACTGCTTGACCTTCCTAGTAAATGTATGGACAGGTATATGTAAACTCTGCCGTTTTATATACAGCATTGTTTGGTACTGTACTGAGAATGGTAAAAACAATTGAAAAAAATAGGAATGAAAGGACTGGGATGCCCAAACAGTTGAAGGCAAAAAAACTCATTACTTATGTAGTTCTCTACCATATAATCGGCCATTTTCATAAATAAAAGCAGGTTAGCAAATAAATGGAGCACTTAACGTTGGAATCACCCCTCTCGTACATTGTTGCCAAACCAAGTTTTTGAATTTTGCGAAACCAACTTTGAGTCAAGTGAAATAAACACCCAATTCGCTTCGCAGACGGCTAAATGGCAATTACTGCCTTGTTAATCAAAATTTTACAATCATTTACAAATCTTGATGGGCTTAAAACGACACCCAGTTTTATGACTGTAATGACTGTTAATGACTGTAAATTATAATGATCATGTTTTTCTGCAATTTCTTTATTTTAGTGATTATGAGTTTTATGATTTTTAGTATTTCTTAAGTCATCTAAGATTTCCGCTTTCTTCTTTCTTTTTATAGTTTCTTTCTGTGCCTTTATAACAAAATCCTTTATTTTGATAATGATTAGTGTTTTTCATTTCTAATGTTGATCTTTTCGTCTCGTGATTTATATATAAGTTCTCAATAATTCACAATATCTTTGCTTATTTACACAACTTAAATACTCCAGTCACTGTGGAGGAAAAGAGGTCAATACCTCTAAATTTTTTATAACTGAATCGATTTTGCTAATAATTTGGAATTAGGCTTATCTTACCTCCCTCTTCAAAAGTTATATATGCGATAGGTGAGCTTTTTATTTTTAAGGGGTGAAATCACCCCTTATTGAAAATAATGAAAAAAATTTATATTAAAGCATTTTATGGATTTAAATCGTATTAAATTAGGTAATTGAAATATTGTCAATTATATTAATGGATATTGTGTACATTGTCAACCCTTAAATAATCTTAAAAACCACCCCTTTTAATAAAAATAATTGTAAAAAATCGTTTAACAGGTTCAAACGCTTTTGTAGTGCATTTATATCATCTAGAATGTAATTCTCTGCTTGTGTAAAATAATTTTGGTTGATTACAACACTTCAACCCTTAAAAACTACCCCCTATGTCAAAATATATAAAAAAATCTTTTTAAACAACTTCAAGAGTTTTTAATGTACATTTATATTCAAAAATTCCTTTCTTATCAATAAAATATTTTTTGATTGGTTGCTTATTTTCAACCCTTAAAAACCACCTCTATGCTCACGAAACAAATTCCCCTTTGGTAAATGTCTAAATAAAAAAATTATTCATGAAAATACTTTACATTAGAAAGTATACAAAATGTATTTACAAAAATAAAAATTATTTACAATATATCAAATTATTCATTGTCTGAAGCGTCATTCTCGTCGTGTTCTAACTCCACCTCTTCGTCTATTGCAGGACAGTTTTGACAATTGTCGCCAGAGCATGTTCCACACGTAGCATTGCAAAATAGACCTAGTCTACGACAGCCACACGCTGAGCCGCAACCCTTTTTGCAATTGCAAAAAATCTTTTTCAAATGCTCTTCTGGGGCAGGTGAACTTTTCATTTTTATTGGTCGTAAAATATTATCGCTCTTGAACCATTCCCAATCCGTTATATCAATCTCTTTGTTTCCAAGCCATATCTGAGTTTGTAAATAAACTCTTTTGATATGCTCATCCAGGGCACTTACAGTTGGTACAAGAGATGATAATTTAACTGCACTATTTTTAGTTGTGGCTTTAATAAAGGATTCGTATCGCATTTGTTCAAGTAATAATGAATAATCTTCGACCTTATTCATTTTGTTCATGTGGGTGACTTTGGCAAGGCCATACAGCAAAATTGTACAGTATCTCCCAGCTTCTAAAATGTCTTCGAGATCTGAAGTACTCCTGTCATTGGCACTCATTGGCGGCTTGCCCACGCAACTTCAAAGGAGTGTCGCTTCTCTGTGTTCGTTAGTTCTCTGAAGCAAATGTTCAGTTTAGAGGTGCCTATATTATATACATAATATATATAGATGTATGTATGTATGTATTATATACATATTTGTTTGAGTGTTAGTGTGTCTGTTACCAGTTTTTAGAATATACTTGAATAAAGCATTTATATATACAGAAAATAAGTTGATGCTCCAAAATATAAATAACATGCTCCAAAATTTTTTTAGAATAACTCCGTTAATTTTTAAGCTACAGTGTCCATTAAAAAAATACTTTGAAGGTAATTTCAAAAGCTACAAGACTAAGTAGATTAAAATATGTAAAAATTCTTTTTTTTTTAATAGTAAAGGGCCAAGTGCTGATTACAGGTGTGTCAGCCGCTGTATGTCAAACTTCAATTGGCTATATCTCTATTATTTTTCGAGCTACAACAAAAATAAAAAACCAAAATTTTTGTTAAGATAAAAACTACATTTTGGTATAGAACCATTTTTGACGTACCTCTTATAGTTTTAGATTTATTTTGAAAAAATGTAAATTTTTAAATAATTAAAAAAAAAGATTTTTTAATTTAAACATGATTTTTTCAAAAAATACGCATTTTAAACAGGCTAAACTTTTAAAACTTATAAATAACACTAAAATAAAATGAATTGTAGAAGATATACGTTTAATTTCAATTCTGATCAAAATAATGTTACTTATACTGCTCGTTTTTTTTTTAAAAACGCTAGAGTAATTCAAATTCTTTCCTTCGTATTTCGCTTTGTTTTAAGCGAAATGGCTTTAAGATAGCTCATTTTAAAAGTCTTTTCTAGCTCTTTAAAAAGTGTTGTATGAGTTTTTATCAAAAAAGATGTCCATTTTCCGATATTTGATGTTAAATGCATCGAGTATAGTATCCCAAAAATAAAAAGTCATCTTCAAACAATTATAAATCGCTTAGTATTGTACTTATAAAACTTAATAAAAAAACAATCTCTTTGGTTTTTTATAAGCTTTATTTTTGTTCATTATAGATTTTTCAATAAAACGCTTTGTTTTTGAGTTCATTCGTACAAAATCATTGGAAAACATGTTCTTTTTTGCGAAAAGTTTACTTTTTCAAGTGCGTATAACTCAAAAAGTATTGATTTAGCGAAAAAGATTTATATGACATTTTTTGTTTAAAATTTTATTCTCTATCAATTCCCGGAATTATTTTGAGTGTAAAAAGTTCAACCCCCTAGATGGGGTGCCAACCACCCCAGGGGTAGAAGCACACATCTGCACCATATAACTTATGTTTTTTAAGTAATTTACTACTCACTGTAAAAATTTCAGATAAATCGGTGCAGTTATATAAAATTTAAAGGGAAAATGCCACAGTAACTGGACTGAAACACGTGTTTAGAACGGCGCCGTAGACAACGAACAGTAATTTCAATACAGGCTTTCATACAAGGTTGCCAGAATGTTAGCAATATAAGTGGGGACGTGGAGAGTAACAGTGAGTCATCTTACCTGATACGCCATTTCTCCTAGAACTACCCTATAAGGTAGGAACAAATTTAAAAATATTTTATACTCACCTAGTAACATGTATTGTAATTTGTTTAGCGAATCGAATGAACAGAGTTGCGGAAGAAATTAGAAAAAAAGTTTCCTTTCGTAAACTCCCTGATATCATGCGTAAAAAGTATTCCTCGAATCTCCTATAAAAATTCAAATTTATAAAGAAATGCTTCCAAATATTCCACTTTCACCAGAAACACATTGTGGAACATAATTGGAAACCGATTTTTTCTGTTCAGACTATCTCGCAGATTTAAAAAATATAATTTTTACGCTTTACCGGATTGAAGAACAACGTTCTTCAGCAGCAACTTTTATTTACTAAATTAAATTTTAGTTGGCTTCAATTAGAAACATTAAATTTGGTCTTGGTAGAAAGCATAAAAGAAATGAGATTAGCTTCTCAAAATGTTAAAGGTGACTATAGAAAACATATTTTTTTAAAATTAAGTCTCAGTATATCATTTCATTTATCTTGAACAACTGGCATCACTCGTTTAATGAGTATGTAGTAAAAAGAAATATAGTGAGCAGTCTGCCTCAGAAACCTAATAGCCATTTGGGGTCGGGAGAGACCAGAGTTAGCCAAGAGAAGCTCATGGGAAAGATTAGTAATTTCACTCGAGACAAGTTAAAAAAGTGTAAAATTTAAAGGCACTTATGATGCCCCAGGTGCATTTTATAAGCGTATGAGTATTAATACACTTTGTGTCCCCGCTCATACCTAGGGATGTTGACTAGAGACTGTATGACTCCTCCAGTATGCTATAGGATGGAGGGTCGGGTGCACGTCATTGTTTTTTACAACGTAGACATCCGAACTCTATGGCAAACTAAATTCACATTACATCAGCCATCATTAAAATACACTAAATCATCCTCTTTGGAAAGGAAACTCAAGAAAAAGTAAAATTTTCTTGCCTTGTACGAAAATATGAGATTATCGTGGTCTTATTTAACAAATTCCACTGTTTTAATTTTGATATACGTCATTGACATGAACAAACATAAGCATAA
Organism: Diabrotica undecimpunctata; assembly: GCF_040954645.1. Classification (NCBI taxonomy): domain Eukaryota; kingdom Metazoa; phylum Arthropoda; class Insecta; order Coleoptera; family Chrysomelidae; genus Diabrotica; species Diabrotica undecimpunctata. The sequence goes on along the minus strand of NC_092810.1, from coordinate 49,646,765 downwards.
ATTTAATAAATGCGACGAGTGACTGTACACTAATGCTAACTCAAAGTTAAAGGTTGGAAATAATCTGTCAAGTGTATTCCAAATAAATAAAGGCCTTAAGCAGGGTTGCTGTCTCTCCCCGACATTATTTAAAATTTATCTAGAACAAGCTCTAAAACTGTGGAAGCGCAAATGTAGAAATATGGGAATACCGATTAACAACAATAGCGTATATACCTTGTCATTTGCAGATGATCAATTAGTGATAGCACAAGATTATGAAGATATTGAGTATATGACTCAAAAAATGGGGACTTGAAATCAATATTTAAAAAACCGAGTATGTACGCATCTGCGGGAAACAACAGCACCTCATATTGGAAGATGGAGAAGTTATTAAACATTGCAACACATATAAATATTTAGGTATGATCATCACAAAAAAGGCAACGTAGACGACACAATTGAGGAGAAAAACAACCAAGCAAAAAAAGCAATTTTCCTTCTCAATAGTATCCTTTGCTATCAATCAATCTCCAATAATAACAAGCAGAAGATATATAACACAATCATTAAAAGTATAATTACCTACAGTAGTGAAGAATGGTAAATAAAGGAAATACAAGAGAAAAAGAGGAAACAGAAATGGATTTCTGGAGACGTACAGCTGGAAAATCTGGACTAGAAAGAGTCGTTGAGCCTTAGATTACATAGAAACAATTAATATCTTCAGATTTATAATAAACTTTGTGGAAGGAGAATGTGGTTAGAGACCAGTGTAATCAGAGTAATGTTTCATGGAAATACATCCCCACCAACTAAAATAAATGGAAGGAAAGACATTACACAAATATTCAATTCATTTCGAGTAATTTTATTGATTTTTTTCATTTCGAAAAAACTGTGACATTGCAGAGTTTCGTTTCTATTCTATATTTATTGAAATGCTGTGGAATACACAATTTTTCTTGTTTTCCTTTTGATAAACGAATAAATAAGAAGGTTTTCTAACGCGTTAGCAGGCCACATAGAGCTGCCCATGTGAGAAGCATGGATTATCCAAATTTAATCCACATGCTTGCAATGATTGTCCTTTTGCTTTGTTGATGGTCATTGCTAAATTTTTTATATATCTATCATCACCGACATATCTATCGGTATCATCGAAATACATGGCAAAAGTACGTCTTCGCCTTTAAATTCGATAACACTGTCCATAATTTTCTTGACAGAGAGTGACAAAGTCATGATGAATTTATGTTTCGATGATGAATAATGAGTACGCTAATTTTCAATGCAAAAATGTGCGATGGCATGTCTGGCAAATAAGGGAATTCAAGAATTTACTTGGATAGTTGACAACCTCGTCTTGGTTCACCACTGTATTGATGGTGTTTTGTCGTTTCGTCGGGTATTTTATTCCCAATGGTTAAGTTGATGGTATTGAGATCGATATTTTTGGCCGCTAATATAGCACGCGTACTGAGCCACTGATCATTTCTGTAGTTGTGTGCAATTTGCTGGCACGGTGATACATTGCGTAGATTTATCAATTTACATACGTCCATTTCCAATATCCAGTAATTGTTTTGCAAGCAAAAATTCCAGCCAATGCAACCTGTTGTAGTTGTACACGCATGTTGATTTTCAAAGTCAATTTCTGTAAATGACGCCATAGAACATATATGATTTGAGTCATGTATCGGGTGTTGAAAGTGATATAACTGGCAGTGTTTGTGGAAAATCACCAGCAGCCTCAATGAGTACCTCACCGAAGATCCATGCATTTCCTATAAAATCTCGCAGTGTACGATCATGCGCTTCCAATGCTTTCTTGTGAGACATTGTACATTCGTCCTATATGATAATTTGACACGTTTCAAGTACTTATCCCATTCTAGAGTTTTTGCTAACGTTGCATGTGGGTGTCTTAGTGTTTTGCAAATTCAACGGCATTTTCAATACTGAATGCGCTGTTTGGCCATCATCCAAAAGAGATGCCGCAATTACAGATGATGTAATGGCCAATGCAATATTATTTTATAAGCTTATGGTTGCCAAAATGAGTAAAAGAAGATAATTCTTGCCTGTACCACCTCGATGTTATTCTGGCAGTTTAACTTCTTTATTAGTGCAGCACATTCCTTGCGTTTGGTTCTTAAATTTGAGGGTGCTACAATACATGCTAATTTTATCCATTTTTCCAATGACGACACTTTTCGACACTTTTCGAATAAAGACTTATCATTATTAAAGTCATAATAAAATGCACCATTTCGAACATTTTGCAGCCGAATCTCACAATGTATCCAATCCAATTATTGAACCGGCTGTTTACAGAGAGATGGAAATGTTAATATTAACGGAGATCATCAATTCGCTGAGAAAAATTTGAAGTGAATAAAATTAGCATTTGAGAATTGTTAAAATTCGTTTTAATTCTGCTCAAGATATAAGTGACAATAATCAAAGCTAATTGGATACAAATCTAGTGAATTAGGAAAACTGCATAATTATCCTCCTCTGGGAATGAAATACACAATGAAAATATATCATACATGTTTTATAGGTACAATTACTTATTTCTGAATTTGTAATAAATGGGAATTTTAAATTTCTATTGAAAAATAATGATCTCACACCAATTCATTCAAAGAAGATTCGCATAATTTTACATCTCGACAAATTTCTTTTCCTTTGTTTTTTGATTCGTATTAGAAAGCGAAATTCGAGAAAGTACTCCGTTTAAGTAGCGAGAAATGAAAATTGTGGTATTACGACTGAATTTTCTGAAGCATGCAGCATACAGATAAACTTTTTATTATATGCGAGATTTTTTGTGGGTGAATTTTGCTCTCGTGTTTTTAACTTTACAGCTAACAGTTTGAAATTGTTATCACAGCGAAATTTTTAAAAGTTATTAGCATAAATTTAACTTTACGTTCATTGACCATAAGTAATTTACAACATATATTTCTCTCGTTACTGCTAAAAAATTATATTATTAAGTAGGTATGATAAATTATATTTGATATTAGAATTATCTTAACATCGTAAAGCAGCGGCTAAAACAGAAATATGTTGGACAAGAAATGATAGGAGACTAATATCTAACAAGGAAGCAGAAAATGTACAGGGTAACCCAAATTGGTATGTTTTGCAGGATACACCCAACTGTAAAAACCTGAACCTGAACCGTATAAACTGATCATTCTCTATTATAAACTGACTATCAGAAAACTGTAAGGTACAAACACACCTCTTCAGGATCTACACCATGCCTCTACATTTGCTTTTCCCTTGTCCCAATAGCTTCATAATATATATATATATATATATATATATATATATATATATATATATATATATATATATAGTAAACTCTTAAATATTGGGGAAATCTGCAAGAAAGACTCTAATGTGTATCAATTGTTTCGCCGAACGTTTTCGCCAAAGAGAATTAATTTGGCTTCTTCAGGGCTGAAAGAGAATAAATTATAATTAGCTACCATATATTATCTATTAAAACATTATTAATCTTACCGTAACTTAGAATTGTATAGTTAGAATATTAAAAAACTTAGCTAGTAACATAGTGGTGTTTTTTGTTACTATGTGCAAAAAAAGTTTTTTTAAGGTTTGAAATGTATGGTAGCTTTGAACTTGACACGTAAAGGCTTACCCAAGGTTAATCGAAAAACCCAATGTAACTACATTTAAAAGGAGGTAATTCTTTGAATTGTCGGCAATAACTAAATTTTTGATTTTTAGATAGTTTAAAAGTGAGGTTCTGTTTTAGCCAGAACGCAAGCGCTGACAACTTCATTGTTCTTATGAATCTTTATGTCGTTAAGGTTCATTGGTAAAAAACGAATGAATTTAAATCCCAGTATAGGGAAATATTATTTTGATTTACTTTATTTAATTATATTATATTGTTCATGTATTATTGCATCTTATTGAGATGTATCTAAGAAAAGCAAGGGAATGTTATATATTTTTTTGTGTTAATGAAAATTAATTATAAAGGTATGTTAGTTGTTAATGGATATATCAGTCAAGTTAGTTATCTGTGATATAGTATTGTTCTTGGTATCTGATTTAAGTAACAAGTGGTATATATCGCTTAGATTCTTGATGTCACTCTTAACATTAATGGAGAAATCGTTAAGGAAAATATAAGACATTTCAATGAACTCTCTTTTAGATTTATTGTTCTCACGGTGGAGAATTGTGGTGTTAGTATAGTCCATGAGATGACCAGTGGAATGGACATGTTTGGCTAATGCACAACGGTCAGGGTGAAGTCGAGAATCACTTTTGTGTAGTGTAATAGGTGATTTCAATAATTGAGATATTTGACCGATGTACGAATGGTTGCAAGAGAGACATGGAATGTTGTAGCACAATATTACTAAGCCTATCTATGGGAGTCTTATCTTTTATCTTAGAATAAAGATTATTAATTGTTAGGGCTGATCTACAAGCCACATTAAGTTTAATTTTGTTATTATTATTGCCAAAGCTATTTTCAACACTTTTCAGAATCCTTGTTAACCCCGGAGTGATATCTCTGAAATATGGTAATAAAAAATATTTGTTTATAGGAGTATCCGAGACTGGGTTCCCACTTAAGACATCAGGATCAGCATTGTTAGTCGCGAAGGAAGCGAATGCTGGAAGTCAATGCTAATCCTGATGTCTTAAGTGGGAACCCAGTCTCGGATACTCCTATAAACAAATATTTTTCATTACCATATTTCAGAGATATCACTCCGGGGTTAACAAGGATTCTGAAAAGTGTTGAAAATAGCTTTGGCAATAATAATAACAACATTAAACTTAATGTGGCTTGTAGATCAGCCCTAACAATTAATAATCTTTATTCTAAGATAAAAGATAAGACTCCCATAGATAGGCTTAGTAATATTGTCTACAACATTCCATGTCTCTCTTGCAACAATTCCTACATCGGTCAAACATCTCAATTATTGAAATCACGTATTACACTAGACAAAAGTGATTCTCGACTTCACCCTGACCGTTGTGCATTAGCCAAACATGTCCATTCCACTGGTCATCTCATGGACTATACTAACACCACAATTCTCCACCGTGAGAACAATAAATCTAAAAGAGACTTCATTGAAATGTCTTATATTTTCTTTAACGATTTCTCCATTAATGTTAAGAGTGACATCAAGAATCTAAGCGATATATACCACTTGTTACTTAAATCAGATACCAAGAACAATACTATATCACAGATAACTAACTTGACTGATATATCCATTAATAACTAACACAAAAAAATATATAACATTCCCTTGCTTTTCTTAGATACATCTCAATAAGATGTAATAATACATGAACAATATAATATAATTAAATAAAGTAAATCAAAATAATATTTCCTTATACTGGGATTTAAATTCATTCGTTTTTTACCAATGAACCTTAACGACATAAAGATTCATAAGAACAATGAAGTTGTCAGCGCTTGCGTTCTGGCTAAAACAGAACCTCACTTTTAAACTATCTAAAAATCAAAAATTTTGTTATTGCCGACAATTCAAAGAATTACCTCCTTTTAAATGTAGTTACATTGGGTTTTTCGATTAACCTTGGGTAAGCCTTTACGTGTCAAGTTCAAAGCTGCCATACATTTCAAACCTTAAAAAAACTTTTTTTGCACATAGTAACAAAAAACACCACTATGTTACTAGCTAAGTTTTTTAATATTCTAACTCTACAATTCTAAGTTACGGTAAGATCAATAATGTTTTAATAGATAATATATGGTAGCTAATTATAATTTATTCTCTTTCAGCCCTGAAGAAGCCAAATTAATTCTCTTTGTCTCTCTCTTTTCTGGCGAAAACGTTCGGCGAAACAATTGATACACATTAGAGTCTTTCTTGCAGATTTCCCCAATATTTAAGAGTTTACTATTTAACTAATCTGCAAAGATTAAATTTCTTTTCTATATATATATATATATATATATATATATATATATATATCTTAAACAAGGTTGGCGAAAGACAGTATCCTTGACTTAGACCTTTATTAAAAAAGAATATCTGTGATAATGTAATTCCATTTTTTATTTGCAATATTTTTCAATTATATAAATTTAATAGCTCTTTGATTAGAGTGAAGCTAATGTTGTGTGTGTGTGTGTGTGTGTGTGTGTGTGTGTGTGTGTGTGTGTGTGTGTGTGTGTGTGTGTGTGTGTGTGTGTGTGTGTGTGTGTGTGTGTGTGTGTGTGTGTGTGTGTGTGTGTGTGTGTGTGTGTGTGTGTGTGTGTGTGTGTGTGTGTGTGTGTGTGTGTGTGTGTGTGTGTGTGTGTGTGTGTGTGTGTGTGTGTGTGTGTGTGTGTGTGTGTGTGTGTGTGTGTGTGTGTGTGTGTGTGTGTGTGTGTGTGTGTGTGTGTGTGTGTGTGTGTGTGTGTGTGTGTGTGTGTGTGTGTGTGTGTGTGTGTGTGTGTGTGTGTGTGTGTGTGTGTGTGTGTGTGTGTGTGTGTGTGTGTGTGTGTGTGTGTGTGTGTGTGTGTGTGTGTGTGTGTGTGTGTGTGTGTGTGTGTGTGTGTGTGTGTGTGTGTGTGTGTGTGTGTGTGTGTGTGTGTGTGTGTGTGTGTGTGTGTGTGTGTGTGTGTGTGTGTGTGTGTGTGTGTGTGTGTGTGTGTGTGTGTGTGTGTGTGTGTGTGTGTGTGTGTGTGTGTGTGTGTGTGTGTGTGTGTGTGTGTGTGTGTGTGTGTGTGTGTGTGTGTGTGTGTGTGTGTGTGTGTGTGTGTGTGTGTGTGTGTGTGTGTGTGTGTGTGTGTGTGTGTGTGTGTGTGTGTGTGTGTGTGTGTGTGTGTGTGTGTGTGTGTGTGTGTGTGTGTGTGTGTGTGTGTGTGTGTGTGTGTGTGTGTGTGTGTGTGTGTGTGTGTGTGTGTGTGTGTGTGTGTGTGTGTGTGTGTGTGTGTGTGTGTGTGTGTGTGTGTGTGTGTGTGTGTGTGTGTGTGTGTGTGTGTGTGTGTGTGTGTGTGTGTGTGTGTGTGTGTGTGTGTGTGTGTGTGTGTGTGTGTGTGTGTGTGTGTGTGTGTGTGTGTGTGTGTGTGTGTGTGTGTGTGTGTGTGTGTGTGTGTGTGTGTGTGTGTGTGTGTGTGTGTGTGTGTGTGTGTGTGTGTGTGTGTGTGTGTGTGTGTGTGTGTGTGTGTGTGTGTGTGTGTGTGTGTGTGTGTGTGTGTGTGGTTGGGATATTGACTGCAAAACCTATGGTTTCATTCACCTAATCATGTTTGACTTTGATTCTTAACGATGATTAAAATAAAATCTATTATTACTTGAAATATGCATTATTAATATTCTAAAAACAATATAACTACGGTAAAAAATTCTACATTATACAATTGGTGAACTTACAAAAATCTTTTAATTTTATACAAATTTGTTTACAATTTTCTAGTAGTAGGTATCTAGTCTCGTATCCATGCATCCAGTACCCAGTGTTTATGTTTTTTCAGTATTATCCAGTTCTGCAAGCAATGTTTTTTATTTATTTTTTTATGTATTTTTTTTATAATATAATTGTTTAATATTTTTTGTTCTTATTTTATTGTCAAATTTTTTTTTAAATATTTTGTTTTACATAAATCTTATTTTGATGTTCTTTTATTATATTTTTTTATTTTTTTCCATTTATGTACAAGTTTTGGCATACATTGATCTTTATAAACTATTGTTTCATATTCTTATTTTTAAACTGCTTATGTACTGATATAGCAACTTATAAACTTCTAAATTGTTAGAAACTATTAACCCATAAAGGTTGATGGGTCTAAAATTTTTATTTATATCATGGCTTCTATAAAAATTTTGGTCTTTATTCTATTTTTACTAAAATTTAATATCATTTTTCTAGTGTGCCATATTCTCCACAATCGCAGTTTGAGGAATTTACAATTTTTAATTTAAATTGAGGTGGTGTTTGGGAATGATTGAATCGAATTCTACAGATAATTCTGAATTCTGTTATAAAATTACAGAACCATGGTTTGGTAGGAATTTTCGGCTGAATGACTTTATAAAAAAGTCGCTTAGTGGAATGATCATATTTATTCATCCATTCCTGCCTAATTATATTTTTTGAAATAGTATAAAGCTCTTCCAGAATTAATGAATAATCGGAATCTAATGCTTCCTTGGCCAGTATGTCTAATTTTTCATTATGGATGATCCCACAATGAGCTTTAACTCATACTTTAACAAGTATTTAAAATTGATTAATATATTTTTTAAGATATAATTAATATTAATATTAATATTAGTAGATATATTTGAAAGTTTATGTAAAACACTTTTACAATCTGATATTATTAAAAATTTATTGTTATTAAATAAATTAGTTTTAATATATTTTAATGCTTCTAATATAGCGAGTTGTTCAGCTGAATTACTTGAAAATTCACTCGGAAGTTTTTTAAATCGAAATAGTTTTATGTAGGGTCCCAAAATGCACAAAACTTTTTTTCGTCTTTTTTGATGAATCTGTAAATATGATACGATAATTTTTAAAATCATTTTCTATGTCTGAATTAAACATCACATTTCTCAACGACTGGGGGTAATGAGAATAATATCTTAGACAGCGTATTTCTATCTCAGGCACATCAGTTAAGTTTGTTTGGTATATCGGTAACAGTTCGTTTTTATACATATTGTCTTTATATTGTAAGCAGTCTTGATATGATTTACATAAAACCAGTGATTCTTTTTTCTTCCAGTACTTATTGGTTAAATCCATTATAAATTCATTGTGAACTTTACTAACTAGACTACTTACTATTTTTAGATAAAATTGTGCACAAAAATTTATTACAGAGATATTTTCTTCTTAGCTCTAAAGGAATTTTACTATGTTCTTCATGCCGCTGCATTTTTTATTAACACATTGCAAATGTGTTAATAACAACAAAACGCCCCTGTTTTTTTTATTAACGCATTGATATTTATTTATGCATACCATTTCCAAGAATTCCCTTTTATTTAATTGGTTTTCACGTCTTAATATCGTAGTTTCATTGAAATTAAATGAATGATTTTTATTAATTGCATGATCAATTATTGCACACGTATTTTTATTATTTCTAAAGTCACTTTTATGTGATGTTAGTCTGCCTATTAGATTTCTAGATGTGTGTCCGATGTAAGACTCATCACAATTTTCGCATGGTATTCTATAAACTACATTTGAGTTTTCCATATTGCTAATAGGTTATTTAGTTTTTGTATACAAGGATGCTAATGTTTTAATATTTTTAGTTGTAATTTTAATCTGAGAATAGTTAGCAAAGACTTTAGTTAGTTTGGATGTTAATGTTGGTATGTAAGGTAGTGATATGAAAGTAAATTAAGATTGCACAATTTGGTGATTTGGTTATCTTGTTCGATTCATGTCAATCATTCTATTACTGGGGTTGTTAAATAAAAATTTGTTAATTAGTTTAATTGGGTAAGAATTCTTTAATAAAATGTCTTTGTTAAATGAATTCTTTAATAAAATGAACTCTTTGTTGATGTTATTAGTTTGTGATAATTTGATTATTCTCTTATTTAAAGCCAATATCAAAGTTATTTTCATATGAGGTACCATAATCGACTGCCCTAACCCAGATGATGACAAATCTTGTAGTCAGCGAAGATATATGGGTAGGAACAAGATCCATAGACCAGGTAATGGCCTATAAATACCTAGGTCATGAGATTCGCATAGGAAAAGATAACCAAACCGTTGAGCTTCTCCGTCGTATAAGACTGACTTGGGCAGCCTTCGACAAGCTGAACCATATTTTCAAATCGTCTGATATACCAATATGCCTTAAAAGAAAAACGTTTAATCAGTGTGTTTTGCCAGTGTTAACTTACGGTGCCGAAACGTTGACCATGACAAGGAGAACAGTTCAAAAGATCCGTGTGTGTCAAAGGGCGATGGAGCGTGCTATGTTGGGCGTTTCACTACGAGACAAGATCCCAAATCGCCAGCTACGACAAAGAACAGGAGTGGCTGATGCAGTAGAGAGAGTAGCAACACTAAAATGGAACTGGGCAGGTCACGTGGCTCGAATGACAGATAATAGATGGACAAAGCGGATACTGGAATGGAGACCAAGAGGTGATGCCTACCGAAGTAGAGGTCGTCCACCAACACGTTGGACTGACGATCTAAAACGTTGTCATAGGAATTAGATGCAAGAGGCACAAGATCAAAATAGATGGAAAATTATGAGGGAGATCTATGTCCAGCAGTGGATAAGCGAAGATTGAATGATGAATCGACTGCTTTAATAATGACTGCAACCTCAAAATAAAACTTTAATTTACATAAAGTGTCAGTCAATAATACCTAACTACTTTATATATATATATATATATATATATATATATATATATATATATATATATATATATATATATATATATCAACTTAGTTAAGAATGTACTCGGTGTTTCTGATGAGATTAATTTGAAAATAACAAGCAAGTAATACCACCAACGGACTGGTAGAATATACCTAAAAAATTCAAAGCAAGTTCTTTTCTAAAAACTTTAATATCACTTCGCAAACAGGTTTATGATTATATTTTTATGTGATAAAAATTACTTCACGAAAAGATGTCAAAAATTATATATTTTTAAAATTCACATTTAAGGGTCACTATTGGTCAATTAAAGCATAGTATTTGGTTATGCTACAATTAATCTGGATGAAATTATTTCTTTAAGACCGTACAACTTCCAGTTGTAATAGAGTTAAACAAATTCTTTAAAGCAAGCTAAAATTATTTGTAAAACTTTGTATCTAAACGGTATCTATAAATGAAAGTATCGAAGAAATTGAAAGTCCTTCATTTTAATTATAAAAACAACTGTGTCAATATTTGTTCTTGGTCTTTTCATTTTATTGATTCTTTAACTCTCCAAGCAATATTTGTTAGAGTTTTCGATCATTACAAAGTTACGTTTTAATTTTCTTATCCTGTTCTCTATGGCCCTTAAGTAACCCACACAGGAGCAAAACAGTAAACAGAAGACCGAAAGAATTGGCAAATGACTTCAAGCGATCTTTTCAAAAATTTCTCTAGAGTGTATGTCTAAAAGATGAATGAGTTTTCGTATCATTTACTTAGACCAGTGGTAGCCGAAAATTTTGTTTATTAGTTTTATTTATCTAGTAGGTAAATATTATTATTTAAATTAACACTTTGGATGTAATTTTTTACTTTTACTTATATTTTAGTACAGAATAGCTACTTTATTTTAGTTATACTTTAGTTATACTTCTATTATAATTTTAGTTAAAATTATCGAGAATAAAGTTAGTATTTATATAGTTGTAAACAACAAAGTTTTTGTAACGAATATGAGCTGTGATAAAATTTCTTTCCTCTAAGCAAAAAAAAAATGGAGAGTATCATCAAATATAAGATATTGCAAATTTACTAAATGAACTTAAGAGACCATCGCATTTCTACTAAATTAACTTAAAGTTAGTGTAATAGATAATGGATTTTTGGGGCTGTACAAGTTTTTATTTTCTTCTTCCTCCTCCTCATGCCTCTTATTAGGACATGGTGACACCCTAAATATTTTGGCTGTGCCATATGGACTTCGTGTAGATATTTGTCCACCAGAGTCTTCATTTGGTCTGCTCATCGTGTTAAAGATCTTCTTCTTGATCTTTGGCATTTTACTAATTTAGTCTTAGTCAATGATAATTTATTTTAAATTTGTTTTGTCAAACGAGTTATACTTTTCTTCATATTTTTATTTAATTTTTCATTGATCATTGGATGTAACAATTGAAAATGGAAAACTAGTTCAGTAATATTATGAGACTTTTATTGCTTCGGAAAATAGGACACTACAACCAAATGTATTTTATATAAATGCTATGAAGTTGTCAGAAAAAATGCAGAAGATTTCGTGAAATTGATGGTACACATCGTTAATAGATTGTTTTGTAGTTGCAGCCGAAGTATTTGGCGAAGGAGAGCTTACCCTTCAGTTCTTTTTGACGTGACAACGTCTTAAATTAGGTTGTGGCTCGGAGTCATTCAAGAAAAAGTGTAACGCCCGCTCACGTCTGTTACAGTGAGTCACCGAACGAGAGAGAGGCCTGCCGGACCGGCGAATGCCTTGCGTCTCTCTCCCACTCAAACATGATTGGTCCGCTGCGCGCGGCACTAGAGAATTAGGCGCGTTGAATCGGTGCGTGCTTGGCGTTGGAAAACCGAGAAAGCGTCATAATACAAGTTCACACGTGTGGTTAAAGTATCGTCAGCTGTGTCTGTAGTGAAAATGTGGAGTGCTTAGATTCGTCATTTACAACAACTACAACAATAAAGGTAAATAATTGTACACTAATATTTCATTATCGTAAACTATGATTTATTGATTAATTGTTAGATTGACACAAAAGTTGAGAAACTGAGTTTATAGGTTATGTCATACTATTGACAAATGTTGATAGTGTTAAGTAAATTCTTAGTTTAAATCACTCTGCAATCAATCGTAATTCAGTCGATTGAGAAGAAACAGCGCGTATTGCTAGTCAAACATTTAATTTAACAAATTATAACTTCTAACCTGTCAAAACAGGGCGACCAAACAAACGAACTAAAGCGACCAATCACCATGCGCGGAGTTAGAATTTAACTGTGTTTAGCAAGAATTTCAAATTCCAATTTTAGTAAATGTTTTAATTTTCAACTTTACCATTTACAATTACAAATTTTAATTAATTTCAAATTTATTTAGCAAAAATTTGAACCTTCGATCTGAATAAGTGTTTTGATTTTCAAATTGATTCTTTAAAATTAAAAATATTAAAATATATATAATCAGAAGTGAACGTCACATAACATTATCTGTACTTATTATTAATTAATATGTAGGCAAATACATGTGACCATACTTGGTAGACACAATTGGAAATAGTAATTTTTTATAACTGAAAAAAATAAATATATAAAATACTGGTAGCAAACAATAACTTCAATGATCGATATCTCCGCAACTAATTGATATATCGAAAAAAATTTCAAATAAGTTATAGTTAAAATTTGTGCAATTCTTATTTTCATTCAATTCCTTGTTCCTATTGTGCAATTTAATAATATTCATATCAATAAATATTCTACCGAGAAAAAGACGTTGTCACGTAAAATCTTCGCCCGTAAAACCGACTTTACAGGCAACCGATTTTTTGTTTTTTTTGATATGTATTTTAGAGGCGCGCATCATATCTGATGTTGTTTTGGAGTAACTATCGGTGGAATAGTTTTAAATTTAGAGTATTTCCGTTTGTTTATAGAGGTGGAAGGAACAATTTGCTGATTTAAGTTAGGTCTGGTTTGAATTGATTTCGCTTTGCAGTCTTCGGAATTTTGTTGATTGATTGTAGGTGGAAAAGAAAAAGGTGGAAAGATGCAGTTAAAGAAGATCTAGAGAAAATGGGAGTGTAACAATGGAAATTACTGGCACAGGACTGACAAACATGGAAGGCAATAGTAAACGCGGCAAAGACTCACGAAGAGTTGTAGCGCCATTGATGATGATGATGATGATGATGATTGTAGGTTGTAAATTAGTATGTGTTGGGATTGTTGACTAATCGGTTGTTCGTATGATATATTAGTTATGTTTTGAACATTTTTAAGCAATGTGACCGGTTTTTACACAGCCAAAGCATTCTTTTTTATCCATCGATGAAAAAATTCCATTTTTGTTACCATTCAACAGAATTACTGAAGTTTGGAGTTCGAAGTTGTCTTGGAAAGTAAAAAATATATAGCTCTTGCCTAAAACTTCAAAGATTACAATATGATTTCTGTTTTGAAACCTAATTGTTCTTTGTATAGTTTCTTATCCAAATGCTATTAATCCAGTCTGAAAATTTTAGTTTGCAAATATAGTAAATATTCTTTAGTAGTACTACGGAGTAGTACCAGCGGAATGGAAAAAAAGTCTCCTGCTACCGATACTTAAAAAAGGAGACTCGAGAAACTCTGAAACTTATAGAGGTATTAGTCTGATGAATAGCACATTAAAATTGGTAACGGCAGTCATAAAAGCGAACATAACAGATGAACAACAAAGCTTCCGGAAGAACCGCAGCACAATAGACGCAATTTTTATTATTAGACAAATAATAGAGAAGTCTATTGAATATGGAAAATCAGCATACATGTGCTTTGTAGATTTAAAAAGTGCTTTTGACAGGGAGTTATAATGCCAACAGGGGAAACAGAATGCAAAGAACTAAAAGGAGGAATCCGCCAAAGAGACTCGCTCAGCCATTGTTATTCAATATGGTGATGAATTAAATAATTCACAAAGTAAGAAAATAACACGGATACCACATGGAAGCGCATAAAATCACGATATTATGCTATGCTAATGATGCAGTACTAACTGCTGATAACGAAGATGACCTACAAAGGCCGCTCCACACCTTCAATATTACAGCAAACAAACTTAATATATGAATATCAGTAGAAAAAACTAAATGTATAGTGATCAGTAAAGAGCCGCGTAGATGCAAACTAAAAATAGACGGCGAAATTGTAGAACAAGTAATGAAATTCAATTACCTAGGAGTAGAGATCACTAGTGATAGGGACATAAGAACAGAGACCACAAGGCAAGCATTAAAAGCAGCAAGAGTAAGTGGTTGCCTGCGAGAAACCATATGGAGAAACAAATATCTGACCACGGAAAGCAAAATGAAAGTATACAAGACAACAGTAAGACCAATCCTAACATATGCAGCGGAGAGAAGGACCGATACAAGAAAAACGAAACAACAAATCAACAATATCGAAATGAAAGTATTCAATAGTGGGCATATCATTAAGGGACGGACAAACCAACAGAAGTATATGCGAACAATGCAAAATTCAAAATATTAACTGGTGGATAAAAATAAGAAAAAAAAACTGGAACGAACATGTAAACCGAATGGGACCAGATATATTAGCGAACATCTGTAAAAACAACAAGCCGTATAGCAGAAGACCCGTTGAAGACCGCCAAAATGGTGGAAAGATAATGTACAGTCAACAACGACTGAAACAGAATAAAAGGCAGACAAACAGGAGTAATCCTATTCGCACGAAGAAGAAGAAGAAGAAAAAGAAGTTTGACCGAAAAAAATCCCGTTAAAAGCATCATTTCCGACCGTCCTAATAGTTCCGTTAAAATTTAGACCACCAAACAACCAAACGATATTTAGTTATTAAAATATTGTTCTTATAAGTAGGTAAACTCTGGCTATGTGTTTCATTTTCCGTTTGAAATTAAGCTGTGATATCCATTCTCGCTCGTTGCGGAAGAAGCTGCAATTTATGATTTGTGTTGGTTAAATTACCCAATTTAATTTGTTAATTTGAAATACAATTATTTCTTAATATGTCTTTATTTTTCTTACTTTCACCTTCCACACTTTTACTTTATTCTTCGTCTCTCCGTCGAGCTGAATCTTATAGTTACTGCGCTTATTTTTGTTAACTTTTGTGTAAGTTTTAAAATTTATAAGTTCTTGATGGTTATTGTTTTCCTCAAGTTTGGCCAGCTGTCTCAAATTTATCTTATGGATATTTTTATTTTCCTACTGCATCTGACGGATTTTATTTATTAGACATTTGTTCTCTTCTTCCATTCTCTTCATTTGCGCAACCAATGTATGCATTGAGTTGGCTAGGTTTATATTTCATCTCCATTCTTCTGTTTCTTTATTTTTTTTTATAAGATTAGTGTCTTCAAAACCTACTATCCAAGTCTCCTCTCGGACAGAATTGTCTTTTTCGGTTCGTTGATATTTCGTATGTATCGTGATTACTGTCACCCATCACTATCGTTATGACTAATATTGGTAGTCACCTTCCAAGTCTACGTCCTGCACATGCACACTATTGTCTACTTTATTATTGTAGTACTCTAAATTTGTGTTTGATGGACCTAAATTTATGTTTTTATCTCTAAATTTGTGTTTGATGGACCTAAATTTATGTTTTTATCAACATTTGGTTAATTAACGTCAGAGGTGTGTACAGTATTTTTGTCTGACAGACGTGAATTTATGTTTATTAAAATGTATTTAGAATAGAATTTATGTTAAATTTAAATTTGCGTCTGGTGGACCTGGATTATCTGTGTTAGACTCTGTACAACCTGAATTTGAGTTTAAATCACCATTATCATTAATCTCTGGTTCGCAAATATTATAGTCTACTATATCGTCAAATTCACTGACATTTTTGATCATCTGGAGTTTCTTTGCTTGTTCTCTGGGTCAACAGGCCCTGTTTGTGTTGTTTTTGGACACTCTACACTATTATTTTATTAACTGTTCGTCACACATAAACAAAATTAAAATTTTATTTTAATTCAAATTAAATATAACGTTAACTGCAGTAAATTCGTTAAAAAAATCGTTTATTAATTCTTTAACAAGTTGGCGCTAACTTTCAGTCAATAAGCTGCTGTTTTTATCACTATTTAACTATTGGCAAGATAGGAAAAGATGAAAAACCGGATGCCTTAATAACTTATCGGTTGAGCCAGTTATACATATTCCCCAAAATTGTTCTCATTGTTCTAAAAAGTTCTTATTACTGATGAAATTTAACAAGATTATTTAAGTTTTATATAAACATCGACAGATCGTCGGTCGAGTGTTATAATTAGCCCAGTCTGGTTATACAAAAATAACAGATATCTGAAGCTTTTAAGGACATAGATTGGGGTTACTAGATGACAAATATATGAAAAGATACTCCTATTTTTACCTTGCGTTTTTTTTTTAAACAATAATTTATGGTCAGAATTTGATTTTTTATCTATAAGTTTTTTCCCTTATAATTTAAATAAACAATATTTATACCATATTTTTTATATCAAGAATATCTTTATTTTCCCGTTTTTTCAATTAAAATTGATAAATAATTTACGGAGATATTTGCAAAAAAGCAGTTTTTTTGTACTAATTTATAAATTTAATTAATTTTTTTATTAACAACACAAAATGTTATTAATACATTTCAACATTGAGGGAATTACCGTCCTTTAAATTTTGTGCGAAATTTCTCCCCGATCGGTCAAATAGTTTAAAAGTTATTCAATTTGTTTATCCCTGGGACTAATTATTTAAACCATTGAACTTGCCCTAAGAATGATGCTAGACACATTTAACAAATTTCATAGGATTCTTTAAGACTTATACTATCTCAGAAGTTAAATGAATATTGAGTTTTCATCGAAATTATTTACAAAATAAACGTTTGAAAAATGGGTGTTTTTTTACTTATAAACAATTGTAATAACTTCCATATTTTCAAGCTACAGACTTGTACGTAGAACCATTAGATAGCTGGTAAAAAAACTCACATTTAACAAAAAAAAAATAAACCTTCTATGAACAATAGGAACGAAGTTAGCGACAATTTTTTTGTTAATTATATCTCCATTGTTTATAAACATTAAGAAGTAAAATTTGCACAAATTTTGAATGAAAATCTAAACTTTATATTGAATTTTATAGCTATAAAATTCATCCAATTTTTTGAAACTTAAAACCTTTCGAAACGAAGTTACTTTCGAAAGATCGACATAGGAAAGTGGAGGGGAAACTGTTTTAGCTCCTCGCTGCAAAATTTAATATTATGGTTACGGATTTATCATTCAAAAGCTTCAACAGTTCTGTAGGAATTTTATCAGGTTCATTTGCTTTTCCATTTTTAGCGTTTCTTATTGCGTATTCTACTTTTTCTTTCAATATGTCTGGCCCAGTTGCATTGATTATCTGAGTTAAGTTGTTTCTATCGTCTTCAAATAATTCATTCAGGTATTCTGTCCATCTTTTTATTTTATTCTCTAGATCTACAATAAGATTTCCATCTTTGTCTTTAAGTTTACCTATTTGGCATTTCTTTATGCTTCCTGTTATCTCTTTTACTTTTCTGTGCATATTGAAACGCATCGTACTTTTTCTCATAGGTTTCCATTTCTTCATATTGTTCTTTAATCCACTCCTCTTTGGCTTCTTTTATTCTCTTTTTTATGTGTTTATTTATTTCTTTGTATTTGTCTGGGTAATTCTTCATCCTTCTTCTTTGTTCCATCAAGTCTAGTATATCTTGTGTCATCCACCCCTTATTCTTTGTTATTGTTTTTGTAAGATGTTTCTTTCCTGCTTTTTGTATAGCTGTATTTATGTACTTTAATTTTTGGTTAACGTTGTTTGTATCGTTAATTTGTTGCTGCACTGAACGAAGGTTTTCATTTACTTCTTCTCCTGTTTTTTGTCGTATATTTTTGTTTCTAAGTTTATTTAAATCTAGTGCCTTTCTGTGTGGTCTTCTAATCTTTTTTGGTCTCGCTTCTATCACAGTAACTACCGGGTTATGATCTGAGCCTATATCAGCTCCTGGGTACGTCTTAGTACATTTAACAGCATTATGATACCTCCTTGCTACCATAATGTAGTCTATTTGATTTGTCACTATTTTTTCTTTGGTATGTTGTGGAGATGTCCATGTATATATCCGTCGAGGAGGTAATTTGAAAAAGGTATTTGTTATTATGAAGTCTTCACTTTGGCAAAATTGAATCAATCGATCTCCTCTGTCATTTCTGTTTCCAAGCCCATATTTTCCTACTTGTTCTCCCACCTTACCTTGACCCACCTTGGCATTAAGATCGCCCATTAATATGTTAATGTATGGAAAGACTGACTTAATAAGTGAAGACAAACAACCTGCAACAAAAAAGTTCAGACCTGACAGTGAAGTCGAATAAATGAACCAAATTTTAACTTTTAAACCAATGTATGTAAAGAAAATAAAAAAAGTAAAGTTCAATAAACATTGCCAATTTAATAAGGCAAGTGATGAAAAAATCGACTTATTTTATCAAAGCAGTAAGGCAGATTAGATTAATATTGTATATCATATATTTGTAAGAAAAATAGAATAAAAAATCAATATTGTTAATTAAAAAAATACAAACAATTATAATTAATATAAGGAATATAATAATATAATGTGTAAAAAATTACCTGAAATTTAATTTATACAATATATAAGTATTATTACATCATTGATATAAAATGAAAAAACATATGTTGATTTTCCGGGATTTTCCGAGATTTATGGGGGGTGAAAATTATGTCATCATTATTAATACTGCGACAGACTATTCGGGCAAATTAAAAAAAAAAGTAAGTATTTAGGGTGAATTTCAAATGGACTCAATTTTTCCGAGTTTTCCCATATTTTCCGGCCAGTGAAAAACTATTTATTCATATTTCGACGAGCTACCCCAGAATAAAAAAAGAGGCTTGTAGCTGCAAAGGAAGCCAAGATAATGTAAATTTTTCCTACGTGTTGCAATTTGAAGTTCCGATGCCGAAAAAAAAAAACGGAGCTGAAACAGATATCCTCTCCACTTTCCTATGTCGATCTTTTGAAAGTACCGTCGTTTCGAAAAATTAGATAAATTTTATAGCTATAAGTTTCAATATTAAGTTTAGATTTTCATTCAAAATTTGTGCAAATATTACTTCTTAATGTTTATAAACAATGGATATATGATTTTTTTAAAAATAGTCACTAACTTCGTTCCTATTGGTCATAGAAGGTTTTTTACTTTTTAATGTGAGCTTTTTTACCAGTTATCCAATGGTTTTACGTACAAGTCTGTAGCTTAAAAATATAGAAGTTATTACAATTGTTTATAAGTAAGAAACATACCCCTTTTTCAAACGTTTATTTTGTAAATAATTTCGATGAAAACTCAATATGCATTTAACTTCTGAGATAGTCTAAGTCTTAAAGAAACCTATGAAATTTGCTGAATGTGTCTAGCATCATGCATAGGGCAAGCTCAATAGTTTAAATAATTAGCCCCAGGGATAAACAAATTAAATAACTTATAAAATGTTTGACTGATCGGGGGGAAATTTCGCACAAATCTAAAAGATGGTAATTCCTTGATGTTTAAATGTATTAATACCAGTTTATTTTGTTAATAAAAAAACTAATAAAATTTATAAATTAGTGCAAAAAAACTGCTTTTTTGCAAATATCTCTGTAAATTATTTATCAATTTTAATTAAAAAAACGGGAAAATAAAGATATTCTTGACATACAAAAATGACATAAATATTGTTTATTTAAAATATAAGGGGAAAAAATTTATAGACAAAAAATCAAATTGTGACCATAAATTATTGCTTAAAAAAACGCAAGGTAAAACTAGGAGTATCTTTTCATCTATTCATCATCTAGTATCCCCCACTTCTTAAAAGCTTCAGATATCTGCGAAACATTTTTCCACCTTTTTTTTTAACCAGACTGGGCTAAATGTTCTATCAGCACTTTTGGTGAAAATCGAGATATGTACAGAATTTGCTTAAGGGATAGCATATTGTTCTATTAAAATCGACACCTGCATAAATATTTGATCGTATCTTTAGATATAGTCAATATTAAATTGTTCTAAATGATAAATTTAAAAATAGCTTAATATTATAATGTTCTATCGGATGCGACCAATAGCAATCCGGTATTTCTGCTGTTAGAACATTATAATTTCGTCTAAGAACCACGTTGTGTTGTGTGCCGAAGATAACGAACTTAGTCTGATTAAGTTGTTTTTGTAAAGTTAATTCTATAAAAAATGGAAGGCGTTGATTTAAGGTATAAGGCGTTTTAATATAAATATCACAGAAGGTCAACTCTACGTCAACTAATCCCCTGTAGAAAGAGTGACGCACCACAACTACCTCGGCACCATAATAAATAAAGAATGGACCAACAACCAGGAGATTAGAGCACGCATCGGAAAAGCTAGATATACCTTTAATCGGATGGAGGCCTTCTTCAAGAATCACAACCTCTCTCTTGATACAAAAGAAAGAATGCTGCGATGCTACGTCTTCTCTGTCCTTTTTTATGGTGTTCAATCGTGGACCTTAAACGAAGATATGTGCAGAAAACTGGAAGCATTTGAGATGTGGCTATATCGGAGAATGCTTAAGATCCCGTGGACTGACCGACTCACAAATGAGTAGAGTAGAGTAGAGTAGAGTAGAGTAAATTTTTATTTGCATAAATTTTTAAACATAATTGAGCAAATAACGTCACATTATTCATTACAGATTAAATATATATATATATATATATATATATATATATATATATATATATATATATATATATATATATATTGACATCACACATTTAAAATATATTAACATTACAAATTAAATATGCCGATCAAGGAGAAGGATAGGCCAGGTACTTCGCCACAGTGTAGGGCTCAATGTCAACTAGGTGTTGAAAAACCTTGCTTTTAAAAGCTCTATAGTGTGTTTCCTGTTGAATGTCAGATGGTAGACTATTATAAAATTTAACACACGCATACAAAGGACTTCTCTCTGTTATAGACAATCTATGAAGTGGCAAATTCAAATTAAGGCTTCTTGTATTATATTCATGATAGGGAAGCAGGTGACAATACAAAGAAACATTTTTAAAAGAAACATAATACATTCAAATATATAGATGGCTGAGAAAGTGAGTATATTGAGAGATTTGAATCGGCCTCAACAGGATTCTCCCGCCTTCAATCCTAAGATCACACGGACTGCCTTTTTTGGACTATAAAGACAGTTGAGCTATCTACTGCAGCACCCCAGAAGATTACCCCATATCGCATAATAGAATAAAAGTTTGCATAATATACTGATAGTAAAATCCCCTGGTCTAGATAGCTCTTTAACACCCTTAATGAGTAGCAGGCTCTATTCAGTTTTTTTGTAGTGTTTTGTATTTGTTCCCCCCAATTCAGATTCTGGTTAATATGAATACCAAGAAATTTAACTGATCTAGCAGGTTTCGTGTTTTGTGATAGAAAATTAATTGTATCTGGAAACTGCTCTCGTGACTGGCTGGTTCTAAAGTAGACAAAAACTGTCTTATCAGTATTAAGCAACAACCGATTTCCACTGAACCACTGTTCAGCTGAACCACTGTTCAGCCTTGCTTAGAATTTGCTCTGCCACTGTGAGGAGTGTTTCTAAAGTTTTTTCCCAAAAAAGTACATTTGAGTCATCAGCGAAATTTACAAGGTTTGGGGCACTACTAACCACCGCAATGAGGAGGTCCTCAGAAGATTGAATAAGAACCGAGAGGTACTAACCACCATCAAATCTCGAAAGTTACAGTTTTCAACAATGTCGTTACGTTTTAGTAAAAGTTGATGTTTCAATAAAATCATAATGTTCATAAATAAAAAATAAATAAATAAAATATTATAAATAACTCTTTATTACTTTATTATACATATAAAAATTAAAAATTTCTGTAACCAAAGAGTCTCAAAATAAAAATACAGTGACCATTTTTTTAAATTGTTTTTCCTGACAAACTGTAAAATCTGCTAATACAACATTATAACACTCGACCGACGAGATACCTAGGTATTAAAACTTTTTCTTACATAACTAAGAATTCATAATGTTTACAACTAAACTGTTCGACTTTTTTACTGTTTTTAAAACCAGTATTTCAAAATTGTTTGAATTCTTTTTTTTATAATAAATTTTTTTAATAAAAACTAATCAAGTTATGAAAGAAGTATTACGCAACATTGGAAAGTTTTATGTCCTAGATATGAATATAATTCGATGGAAGCCTTTCCGAGCATCGTTAAGTTAAAGCTTCTTTATTTAAAGAACTATAAAAGAAAGTTTAATTAAAAATATTTTTTAATATAAAATTGACAAGTTGTAATTTTAGCTGTAATATAAAAGACTACAAAAGTAAAATATATATGAGTTATTTATAATTCATCCCAGAAATGGCTCATATTAAACCAATTCCAACATAACGCACGCAATTCATTTCTCCCCTTGCTTATTTTTCTTTGAGTTCCAACAAAGTTGTCAGCCAAAATTAATTTCAATTGTTTCAAAGTCCCATTGTAGCGAAACGTTTAGGAATATTATGTTTTGGTCATAATCCTGGACGTGCTTTTTTAGACCAATCCGTAAACCATTTAAAAATGTTGTAGACCAAAAGGTAATACATATACAGTTTAATATGATTTATTTTTTTAATATAATTATGGTTTATATAATTATAGATATTACTTATGTTTTAATTTCTTTTACGTTTACTTTTAATTCTTTGTGTCCCAAAAACTATAGTTTCTGAGCCCATTATTGGGCTGTGTCCAATACTAGTTGGTTGTCCAAACATAAGTCATTCAAAGTGCATCTATGACGACAGTTTGCGCAGGCTAGTTGATGTTTTATGTTCTTTTTGGTCGTAAAGTCATACATGTCTTCATTTCTGATCACGCTTTTCAGCACGCCACAGTTTTTATAAGGTTTGACTTGCTTGGTGCTACACCAATTCTTAAGTAGTTTAGGATGCACCACGTGTACTATAGCCTTGCAAATACTAAGTGTAATAAGTCATCCAAAATCACGCGCCGAAATGTAGCCGAAATCACGTGCTCATCATGAATTCTCGGAAGAAAATTTTGAATTCGATCATTGGCTGCGCGTAAGAAAATACGTTTTCTTGCTGGTTCCTTTAAATTAAAACTAAAGAATAATATATTTCTGATATATTACTGTGAAAGTCGACTATATATCTAAAGATATAAAATACTTAAATAATACTAAAAAATGAGTATATTTTTTTTTTCAGAAGGATATTCAATTATTTAGTCTATCAGTAGAAATAGTACTAGCAAACGCATATGCCTGTTTCTTTTGTATGTGCATAATGTCTTCTAAAAATATGCCAAAAAGTGTTTATGTCGAGGAGGTTATACATCAAGTCATGCATTACATGAATTATATTATTACAAATACAATCTTTCCAGAAATTGATTCTACCTATTGCGTTTACGCCAATAAACAGAACTAAACTCAATTATCAAAAATCGAAGTTTATTTCTAAGAAAAATTTGTTTCTTTTTAGTGTCAAATAAGCAGTCTATTTAATATTAAAAGGGCAGCACCGGTTCTGCGTATTTCCCCATGTTAAATCCCATAAGAAATGTCCTGTTGGCAATACCACCATCTTTGTTTTTTTGTCTCAATGTATTTATTACCCCTCCTCCTTTTATTTGACACCTCGTACGTCACGATTGAACCAATAACACTGGAGATACGATGTAATACCGTATTGGCGATGTCTTTGCGTTTGTTTTTGTGATAACATATTTATTAGCCCATCCTCTTTTATTTACCACTTTTTACGTAGTAATCGAACCAATAACAACGAATATACGATATAGTGCCGTTTTGGCAATGTTACCATGTTTGATTTTGTTGTTGTCATATTCGATATCCCATCCTCTTTTATTTGACGTCTCATGACCAATAGGAACGGGGATACAATATAATGCCGTTTTGGCAATGTCTTTCCGTCTGTTTTTTATGCTAACATATGCGTTACCGCCTCCCCTTTCATTTGGCATCTCTTACGTCACGATCCGACGAGCAGTCGCGCCTTTACCACAAAAAGCGTTAAAAATGAAAAAAATTTCTGGAGATTTCTGGAGATGGGATTTAACATGGAGAAATACGCAGAACCGGTGCTGCGCTTTTACTTTTAGTAGGAGAATTATTCAATGTCCTGATATTATGAAATATGTTTATACAGTTAAATAAAGACACTGCAGATGAATCAAAAGCTGAACTAATAGCAGACTGCTACAACTACGAAACGCAGCAAATACTTTCATTTTACAAGCGCCAATAAAAAAATAAAAATTCCTCCAAATGAAGAATAGGAATAAAAAATAAAAGCTTAACTTGCATAACATGAATGAGAAAAAATAACACTTCCTAACAACATGAAACAATTTGGTCGTTGAGAAATAATGAATTTTAAATATTTTTGATGCTGTGATTTCAAATATGTCTTCTTTTTTTTATATTAGTTATTTTTTGAACCGATTGTATAATTTTAAGTTTGTTCGCAAAGATATTCACAAAGGCACCTGGAAATCACCCAGACGGATTACAGTAAATATCTTCTTCTTCTTATGGTGCCTATCCGTTACGGATCTTGGCCACTAACATGGCTATTCTGACTTTGTTGACTGCTGCCCTGAAAAGTCCGGTAAAGGTTAAGTTAAACCATTTTCGCAGGTTATGCAGCCAGGATATTCTTCTTTGTCCTGGACCTCTTTTGTCATTCACTTTACCTTCAAATATGGTCCGAAGTAGGTCATATCGTTGTTCATTGCTCATTATAATATGGCCCAGGTATTCTAGTTATCTACTAGTAAATATGATAGATCATATTATTGTAGACTTTATTCGCTAATTGTAGGATATTCGCTTGAAATTAAATTCATCAGAACTATAACAATATATTATATTTTTTGCTTATGTTAATACTTTAATAATTTTTGCAGCTTAATATGACCATTTAAGGGAGATTACCATTACTCTCAATATCACTGCTGTTATCGCCTATTAACTTAATCACTATTGGTTCGATTATAGTGTTAACATGTATAGTGTTATTCCCACATTATATTTTTTATCTTCTGTACATGAGAAATAGCATTCTGCCATGCTAATAGCGTAACCTCATCAATAGCAGTAGACGCTTCACATCTTTAATTTAAATATTATATTTCGACGTGCCACATAACCCCTTTGTTTGTACAACCACATTACCCTTAAGCCTTAATTTTACTTTTTTGTTGTTGTTTTCTCAATCTATTGTTAACATTTGCAAGAAGTAGATTGTGGTCGGATTCTGCATCAGCACTTAGATATGTTTTCGCGCTTTTAATCTTATTTCTAAATTTTTCCACTACGCAATCGATATGATTAGGGCAATGCTAGCTGTTTGATTAATCACATGATCTCTACCCTAACTGCATTTCCATAGTACGGAATATTTTTTCCTGAAACAATTTTTAAATTTTATCTTTTCTGCTGTTTGAAGTAATAATTTGTTCACTGCTGCGACTATGGTATGAAACATTATCCATAACGATGACGCAGTTATCTTGAACACGTTGCAGAACATTTTGAAACCACTGGTCGAAACGATCTGCACTTATGTCCTCACGGTAATCATCTGTTTTTATTTTGTAATAAAAAACTAAACCACTGTCTTTTAAAAAACCACTGTCACTTCCAATATGGGTCGCTATAAGTCGCCGCCCTTTATCTGTTGGTCCTCGAAAGCCTTGAGATAGACCTTCAACAAAATTGCCAACTACTTGTTACAGTAGTGTAAGTCCACTCATTTTTAGCAGAACAGTATGTCCAGCTTAAATACAGGTTTCGTCTAAATAATGGACTTTTCTATTTTGTTCACAGAACTCTGATATTTTACGCAGATATTTGCGTCGCCATGTAATAATTTTAGCTTAGTCTAGCACTATCATGCGGCAGAAAAAACCAAAGCCATCATTCTGAAGGGGAAAAGGAACAGGCAAAGTGTTAAATTACAATATGCGGTAGCATGTCTAACACCCAAGAAACACGTGAAGTACCTAGAAGTGACATTGCACCAGAATGGAAAATAGGGGGAGCACGTGCGGGAGGTGGCTCAAAAGGCTGCGAATAGTGCGGCTGCGTTGGGGAGGGTAATGCCCAACATTGGGGATCCAAATCCGAAAGGAGGAGGGTCTTACACGGTGTTGTACAGTCGATCGTCCTCTACGCGGCACCAGTCTGGAGCGAGGCGGTAGAGATAAACCTTACTATGGCCGAAAGAAGACAGGAAAGGGAAAGGTCAATTGAAAGATGGCAAGAAGAATGGAATAACACGGAGGATGTGGCACAGTGGACGAAAATGCTGATCCTGAACATAAGAGATTGGGTGGACTGTGGCCACAGGCGACTGTATTATTTCCCGACGCAGGTGCTCACAGGACACGGGTGTTTTAGGGCCTACCTCTCTAGGTTCGTAAAGGCTGACACAGATAAATGCCTATACTGCGGACACTCCGACACTGTGACACATACGAAGTTAGAGTGCAACAGATGAATAATAGAAAGGAACAGAATGGAAAGAGAGATAGGTGTGAATTTTGTTACAGTAAGAAAAATTATTGAGAGTATGATTGAAAATAAAGCAAGTTGGACTAGTATATACAACTATATCCGTGCAGTGATCATGAAAAAAAGAAGAGGAAGAAAGACAGCTGGACCAACGGCAAAGGTAAGAGGGAAAGATACTAGAAGTTGAAGGTAGAAAAGTGGGTCAGACTGTATGAGTTAGATTGTGTGAGTCAGACTATGGGGAAGGAGGAAATGCCCGCCTGGAAGTGATACCGTACTAACAGCGATGAGGGTCTTCTACGCACTACCTGGAACGAGACAGGAAGCCTCCTTGCTGACAGTCTGTGGGTGAATGAAGGTAGTGCTTCGGAAGTGATGCCGGCCTTACAGCGGCCATTCCACTTCCGGATCGCTGGATGGCAGAGGAGGGTCTGTTTTAGTAGGTAGGCGTTCGGCGTAGACTCGGCGACAAGAGGGCGTTTTAAAGTACCTCGGGAAGTATCGCTGGGAGTACGAATAATGAATCCTGCACTAAGGTCAGTTAGGCGGCGTCCTGGACTGAGATGTCTTTTGAAAATTCCACTATAAAGACGAAAAAAAAGGTTTGTCTATTAATGCGTAATTCCCGTTGTACTTGACATAAGTAAATTACAATTTATGTAACTGCTTACGCAAAGTTTCACGACTCATTTGGGGAATAACTTCATTAGTCTTTATTGCAGAAAATATTTTGTCTAGAGTAGGAATTTTCTTATTAAAATAAAAAGTATCAACTGTACGTCTAATTTCTGAATTATTATGTTTATTCAATTCAACTATTTTTCGACCTCGTAAATGTGTCTGTGGGATTTGAACTTCGCTCGAGCATTGTTTTTGACGGACAATCCTGTCAACAATGGATAACGATACTTCTGTAATATATTCATAACGAATTATTGCTCCGCCTGAGACAATGTTTATCTCACATATTCATACACATTAGATACTATTTTTTAACTTCAATTGCTAACTGTTTGTGAGAATTTTTTACATTTACAATCTTACTGCTGGTCCTAGTTTCTTTCATATTTATTTAATTAAATAATATTTAACAAAAGCAATATATCGTTTTCCGCTAAATATATGATAAACGCGATATGCGCACTATTTTTTTGCTGCTGACACGCTTCTTTTATGGCGATCGCTAAGCGATACGTAAAACCTAACTGATAACGGTTATGACTCATTTAAATTTAATAAGGAAAAGAAAAAACTGCATGATAGAGTAATTAAACGCACCTTTTCAATTCTAGGGATACTAAACCTGCACCCCAATCAAAAGGATACGTGGCAATCATCGTAATATCGAATTATCGGTTGATTTATGGAAACAATTTTTCAGAAATTCTTAACAAATAATTATTAGTAAGAATACATTTTCTTTGACGCGAATCACCCCCATTTTCACATCTTAATTACTTCCGAGGAAGTATACACAGTTCTCAACAGCTGCAACAAATCTTCTGGTTCTGACGGGGTTCTTAAATAAATTATTGAATTGATACGAATTGTTAAAACATCTTCCCAATAACTGGATCTGATAACTGATACCTAACTTTACTTTTTAAGGGAATACTTAAGGAAAAGCAAGTCATTATGGGTTCTTAATTTCATTATGGGTTAATTTAATCTCAATATCCGCCTCCGAGGCACTACGTTAATAAGTTATTAATAAGTGTTTATGCACGTTTTATATAACCATCTTATGCCATGGTGAGAGCAATTTTCTATACTTCCGGTATATATCTCCAGATAATGTCAGATTTTTATCGGCTAAAAAACTTTCTTTTCCACAAAGAGCATGGTGGAACCGTTGTATAACAATACCTCGCCATGCCCCGGCTGTTTACAGTGCTAGAGCTTTTTATTTCCGAATCTCTAACTCTCTATTTTACAATAATTTATCTATTGTTTTTTATTACTTTAATGTTTTATGTTCTAGCATATATTATATAACATAGTTTTTTAAGGTCCTTCCTATTTCCCTTTCCAGAAACTATCTAGCATTTCCTCACTCTTTACAGTCAAACAGTGTGCTCAGCAGGATCAGGCATCTCACACTACATACATTTTTTGTTTATTTTTATTTTTTATACCCTTACTCTAAATCGTACAGATCGTACAAAATTTTGCAGATTCTGTTATATCTTCTACCAAATACAGACAGTTTCAACGTACCCAACCATGGTAGGGGTACCTTGAAACGATGCCAGCGTGCGTAGCGGTGAAATATGACAAAATTGGAGCTATCTTTTTACGCATAAATTTTATCAAAAATGGGTGCAAATACATGTTGCATATTTAATTGTGAGTGATAGGTTTCCCAAGATTACATATAAATTAGAGAAAAGAAAAAGATGGATTCGTGCCATGAATATGAAAAAGTCAATAGCACATACTAGTAATTTCATTTTTATGCAATTGAAATATTAAAAATTTAAATAATTTACCTTAAATGATATTTCATAAGGCTTCAAGCTAACTGCTGCCTGCCTGATGACTTTAGCTTTTATATCATAACTTTTACTATTACTGTTTTTAATTACATGCTCTTCCATATAAAAAACTTGATTTGACAGTACTAGATTTTTCCCTTTCTTTTCCGTTTGGGATTGAAAAGATAAATTATGATGAATTTTTAGAAACCCAGTTTTTAATACATTTATTTTGTACATAAACTAAAAAAAATATGATTAAAAAACTAGTTATTAATAATTGTCAATTTCGTATGTATTTATGTTTAACCTCAAATTGGGAGGTCCAAAACTGTCAGATGAAGGCGGTAGGTGTCGCGTCAGTCACGCACAGAGCGAATACAGGTTACTAATTCCACCAGGTTACTAAGTCTATTACCACCATATCACCATCATGTGTTTTAAATGGTCATTGGCATAAAATAAGCAATATTTTATTTAAATTAAAACATAGAGTTAATATAATAATAACATAGAGTCAAATGGTTATTGGCGTAGTACAATTTAAAGTTTCACAACTTCTTTATCAGTTAATACTGCTTGTATGGTATCTTGTAATTTATAATAAAGTCTTGTCATACAATGTGAAGGACACTCCAGTAAAATATGGCGAACACTGAGTACAATATCTCATACGCAGCATTGTGGTTTTAATTTCCTCTCCAGCAGATTTCTATGGTTGATGGCGCTGAGGCCTATTATCAGACAAGATAGGATGGTTTGATATAAATGCTTATTTGGGGTTGATTTCCGAAGTAATATGAAATGAAAACTCGTAATTTGGATGTTGATTGATTTCACTTAGTCTACCAATTAGTGATTACTAAGTTCTTGATTATAGGTTTTATATCTAGATGTAAAATGCTTCTGGTTTCTACAGCTTGCGGAATCAAGTCTGCTAGTTTTGCCAAGGAATCTACTTTTTCATTACCAGCAATTCCGATATGTGAAAAAATCCTTACAAGGTTGAGATTTATGTTCATACTGTAGAGTTGATTTAATGTTGATTTACTAAGTAGTTGACTTCGATGGCTAGGATATAAATTATTTGAGGCAGTTACAAATCTTAGGGAAACCGTATTAATGACAGGAATTTCGATTAGATTTTCTACCACAAAAATCTTTATTGCGTTGCGAATAGCGGTTAACTCGGCTGTGTAAATGGATGTTAATTTGGGGAGTGTAATTATTATTTTTGTTTTATTAAACATAAATGCTACTTGTATACTCTCTATAGTTTTAGAGGCATCGGTATACATAAGACTATGGTTAGTATATGTCTTGAGTTCTTGGAGGACATATTTACATAATACTTTGGGTTGATTAACTCTTGCTAACACTCCAAGAAGGAACAGTGTTGACATTTGGTAAACAATAGGTATCTGGAAATTTTAATTCAAGTTTTCACAAAAAGGAAGGTCAAGCCTAGCATTGTAAAAATATTTCTAAATCGGTTTGAATTTACGTAGTGGATAACATGATTCATAGACCTAAGGAAATTTAAAACCGATTATATTAAACGCACTATAGAGGAAAATAACAGCCTAAAAGTTCTGCGTAGTAAGTTAACGAATAAGAAATGAGAAATTCATAAATAAAGAAACAAGCAAAATGAAATAATATCACATAGAGACGAGTTAATACAGATCGTCGAAGAGTTTTACGAGGAATTTTATGAAAGTACACGAGAAGATCAAACAGGAATCATCATTCAATCTTAGCTTATCCACTGCTGGACATAGATCTCCCTCTTAATTTTCCAACTATTTCGATCTTGTGCCTCTTGCATCTAATTCCTATGACAACATTTTAGATCGTCAGTCCAACGTGTTGGTGGACAACCTCTGCTTCGGTAGGCATCATCTCTTCGTCTCCATTCCCGTATCCGCTTTGTCCATCTATTATCTGTCATTTGAGCCACGTGACCTGCTCAGTTCCATTTCAGTGTTGCTACTCTCTCTACTGCATCAGCCACTCCTGTTCTTTGTCGTAGCTGGCGATTCGGGATCTTGTCTCGTAGTGAAACGCCCAACATAGCACGCTTCATCGCCCTTTGATGAATTTCAAAAAAATCATGAATCAAAGTTCCGAACTAATGCCAGAGATAAAGTTAAATGAGATTTTTTGACAAGCATTAAAAAAAATGAAAAATAAAAAAGCACCAGGAGAGAATGGAATTGTAATAGAAGCTATCGTAAATGGAGGAGATATGCTATTAAATATATTAAGAAAACTGTTTAATCTGTGTTTGCAGCAAATAGAGGTACCCAAAGAGTAGAACAATGCTATAACTATCCTTTTTCATAAAAAAGGAAATAGAACGAACCAAATTATGGCACCAATGATCACCTTCAAATAGTAAAGACACTCATTGAAAAATCTATAGAACACAACCAACCTCTTGTCCTCACTTTCATAGATTTTCATAAAGCGGTCGACACGATAGAAATAGACAGCCTTATAGAAGCAATGAATGACGCATTATTAAGCATAGGTCTAATCAACATGTTTACAATATTTACAAAAAGGCCACTATGACTGTTAAGATACACGATAAAATCCGACCAATAAAAATAAAACGTGAGATAAGGCAAGGAGAAACATTGTCACCGAAATTATTTATAAAAGCATTAAATTATGCCTTTGAGATGGTCAATTGGGACCACAGAGGAGTCACAATAGACGGCGAAAAGCCTAACCATCTTGTTTCGTAGATGACATTGTCTTTATCACAGATAATTTAGGAGAAGCCACAGATATGTTAAATGAATTGGACTTTGCATGTTCGAATGTTCGTGGGCCTCAGAATGAACTTGACCAAAACTTATGAAAAATATGGGCCCCAATAACCATTTCAGTATTCAAGACAAAGCGGTAAAACTGGTGGAGAAATACTGGCGAACGTATTTGAGTCATGAAACAAGAATCAGTAGGGATAACCAAACATGCGAAATCCAAAGACGAATTACTTTAGCGTGGGAAGCCTTTGGAAAACTGCGAGATACACTTAGGTCCAACATACCAATTAGCCTCAAAAGAAAAGTATTTGACCAATGCGTATTACCGGTGATGACCTATGGGGAGGAAACTATGACTCTTACTAAGACTACGGCTTCGAAATTTAAAGTGGCACAGAGACGAATGGAACGGTATATGCTGGGAGTGACGTTGCGGGACCGAATAAGAAGTGAAAATCTGCGAAGAAGGACGAGTATTGCTAATGTTGTGGAACGCATGGATAACCTTGCTAATGTTGTGGAACGCATGGCAAAACTAAAATAGAACTGGACAGGCTATGTAGCGAGAGTGCACGACTCACGATGGACGAGCTACATTACAAATTGGAGGCCAACGGCAGACAAACGTATTAGAGGAAGACCACCTACACGTTGGGCTAACGACATCAGGCGCATTACCAAAAATTGGCAACAAAGAGCACAAAACCGTAAAGAACGCAGGAGTTTAAGGTACTCTTATGTCCAGCAGTGGACGTGATAAATGAAGGCTGGATGATGATGATGATGGTGATGATGATTCGTAGAGCACTATTTTGTATTCGATCGAGTTGTTTTGTCAAATATGGTTGTGCTGAATCGTAACTAATACAAGCATAATCAAGTTTAGACCTGATTAATGACTTAAGAGTCAGTTTTACTTAATGCTCCCTACCTGTTATATTCAATAGGTTTTATAATGTGTTAAGTGCATATTGACAAGTACTTTTTAGATCATGAATGGGGCGATGTCAGGATAATCTGTTGTCAAATGTCATGCCTAAACATTTAATTTTCTCAACATTTTTTATTTTTCATTAAGCAGTTTTAATTCTGGAGTGATATAACATCTTTTTTTGTTAATAACATAGCCTTTGATTTTATGGTTGATAATTCAAAACCAGTAAAATTTGTCGATGATTCGAGATTTCCTAGTACTTTCTGTAGTGTAGATGGACCTGGAGAGTCTTGCTTTGACTGATAAGTTACAAGTGGAGATAAAAATATTTATTGCAATAAGAAACAGGAAGACGCTTAAATTAGATCCTTGGGGAATTGGTGTTTTTTAATTTTGTATTAGATAAAGTACCTTTAACTCTTACAATAAAAGTTCGATAAGATTAATTATAATTTTGATGACTATATTTTCAAATAATTTCAACAACTCAGATTACATTAATAATAATTACCTTGTCATGACTATCCAGTTATTTACTGTATTTCTAAAATGACAACACACACGATACTTATACTCATATCGTATAAATTGGATTTATGTTCAAAATATTGACTATCTGTAATTAGCCAAATAAACTAAAAACTACTAACGATGGAAATGAAATTATGCTCTCGCGTTTTACCTTCGCAGTTATATTGAGGGATAAAAACTGGTATAGTTTTGATCCTTTAGTTAAGTTAATAGAATTTGTTCAGTTATTAACCAAAATTAAATATAAAATAAAAAACAATTTATATATGTTAAAAAATAAAAACAAATAGAAACAGTATAAGTGGCACGTAAAATACACTCTCGAACAAACCAAGACAGTCGATCAGTTTAGCATGGAAATGTGAAAGAACTGCAAGGAGGCTTTGAAATTAACCAGATATTTACTATAACACCTAATAAAGACTTAGGAATATCTACATAAACAAAATAATAAAATAAAACTACTTGCCAATGAGAATTCGAAAAGTTCGACTCGAGCAGTCGAACAGTACGGACGTGCTCAAGAGAGAAGCGTGCTTAGGTGGGGGCGACTGACCTATTGTCAACGGAGCTTTTCAGCTCCCGGTGGGTAAGACACCGAGTGTGGCATAGGCACTTGTCCTACATATTAGCGAAAAGCGGATGCGAGGTTATTACTAGTTAAACCGTCGAGGAGCTGTTTTTATAGGCTCCTCGCGGAGGCTATAATAGCTTCGCGTTTGCGAAGAATTCGGGATCACCTCAGTGTGTCGTCAGGGATGACACTGTAAGGCCTTGACATTTGACAAGGTCGGACAGAAACGGCCCCTGCTCCTGAGGTGTGAGAAACAGGAAGAGGATCCCTCACTGTGAATACAGGGAGTGAACTACCGCGAGGTACCTGGGACGGCACCCAGTAAGCCGTACTGACAGCGGTCAGTCGGTGGAAAAAAAAAACAGAGTCGTCTAAGTAGAATTTTCTTATATCTTATGAACTATTTGTTCACTGCCTTACGGCAATATGAGTGATATTCCCCCCCCCCCCCCAGAAAGTGTTGTCACGCAGGTGACAACACAAGAAATAGAAGAGAATGATTTAGCCCAATCATCAAACCCCTCTGTTGCCAGCTCGATCGAGCTATATAATAAATTTATTAAATCGACTTATCCCGCGATCGACGACATAGAAATCGTGATATCTTCTGACTCCTATCTGCCCGAGTCGGAGGAAGAAAAGCTGAGCGAAATCGACACCGATGACGATGTCAATACGATGGACGCCATCGATAAAGAGCCGAACCCAGCTGCAGAATCGCGCGAAGCCCCGCCCTCAACTGTAGTAGAGACACAACACGCCGTGGACAACGTCTCCAAAAATGAATCCGAGCCCGAAATCGGCAAGAAAATGAAAAGGCTAAGGCCCAAAGAAGACTCTTCGGAAGACGAAGAAGTAAAGAAAAAGGCCAAAGAAATGGCGGAAAGGGAAAAGGCCAATGAGCTTTTAAGGTCGGTCAATGTACTGACGGAACAGATCAAATCCCTAAAAGAACAAAGACGTATCCGCGAGGAAAAAGCGAATAAACAAATCCAAGACCTTCTCGCTCAGATGACTGAGCTGAGAAACGAAAACAAAGAAAAGGACAAGGAGATACAAAAACTTGTACAACATATAATGGCATTAACTGTGGGAAATCGACCCGTGGAAAGCCTCCCTCGATAATGACGTTGTAAAGCTAGTGGAACTAGGAATCGGTTCCCCTCCCCCCATAAAGCCATCCGGTAGCAAAGGCAAGCCTAAAGAGCCGGAAAGAATCATAACAACCAAAGAACCTGCAGGTTGGACACAAGTCCAAAACAAAAAAGGAAAAAAGACAGGCACCACTACTGGGAAATCAGACAGTAGTGTGAAAACAAAAATAAGCGTCGCCGAAAAGCAGACGCAGATAATAAATCAGCGGAAAGAAATCGAATTTAACAAGGCTGCGAAAGAGGCTCATGAAAGAAGCCAGAAAAAGAAAACTGCCCAAAATAACTTGAGCAAAAATAGCCAAGTTGAAAAAGAAAACGACGTACCAAAAGACTCACCGCAAACAAGCGAGAAGCCTACAGTAAAAGAGCCGAAACCACCGGCGATAATCCTAAAAACTGTAGGAGAACACCAAAAAATCTTGCAAAGAGCAGCCAATCAAGGCATAATATCAGTCAATAATTTTGCACGATCAGGCAGATCGATTGTTATTAACACAAAAACCAGAAAAGATTACCTAGGAATGGTACACATCCTAGAAGAACACAGTCCAAAAGTAGAATTCATCGCATATCCCATAGATAGCGATAAACTAAAAAGAGTCATTATAAAAGGGCTATCTGCTACTACTAGCACAGTAGCAATTAAAGACGAACTATATAATAAAGGAATAGAAGCAACAAGGGTGATCAATATGATCTCCAAAAAAGCTGATAAAAAAGTACTGCCACATTTCATCGTCACCCTCAAAGAGGAAGACGTTGCAAAAATCAAAAAAATATCTGATATATGCTACATGCGCATATATGTGGAGGATGAATTCAAAATCACAAAAGACACCCTACAGTGTTATAACTGTCAAGGGTTCTATCACAGCTCAAAGGCTTGCCATTGTGGATCCAGATGTGTAAAATGCGGAGAAAACCACATCAGTAACGACTGTGAGAAAAGCCGGGAAACCGACCCCAAATGTGCAAACTGTGGTGAAGCGCACACAGCAAATTATAGAGGATGCTCTAAGGCCCCCAAAAAGAAAACACCTGCCCCAACAAGACCAGTAGGAAGACCCATAAACAGCGCTCCAATCAACAAAGGAGTCAGCTACGCACAGGCAGCGAAAAAATCCGCTGAAACCACCTCAGAATCTCCAGCACAACCACAAGAAGTGTCGGTACAGGACGCAGCTACCCTCATCGCAAACTTCTATACAGAGTATAATAACAAAATGATGGAAATGATGTCCATGATGGACAAAGCAACAAAAATGATGACTGCATTTGGAGAAGCCGTCCGAAAATGTTAGCAAACCAAAACAAAGATCTACGCATTGGGTCATGGAATTCCGGCGGAATATTCAAAAAGATCAACCTTCTGGATGAAATAATAAACAGATTAGAGCTCGATATCGTAGCCCTTCAAGAAAATAAACTAGTGGAAAGGAAAAAAACAAAATTTCCAGGCTATAATATCTATAGAACGGATCATAGAGCATTATCAGGAGGAACAGCTATATTAGTCAAAAAGGGACTCGAACACGAGCACATTCCAAGGCCAGACGGACTGGTGACAATGAAAGCCACAATTATTCGACTTAAGGCCAACAACGAAACACTAAAAATAGTGTCAGCTTACGTTAGACCACATGATTTCAACCGATTTTCAACGAAGATTTGAGCCTAATACTGAACTCAGAAGAGCCAACTATAATTATTGGAGACCTAAATGCTAGATCTCCCAATTGGTTTGACAGGACGACCAACCGAAACGGAAGATATCTCTGCAACCATCTCGAGAACAGACCGAACACATTTGTCATCGGACCAACAGAACCGACATGTTTCCACGGAGAACTCCCTACGTATCTCGACATTGCAATCCTACACAACGTGGGTCAACAATACGAGATACACTCTCTAAATGAAGGCGATTCGACACATAACCTAATCGTCCTGACCCTGAGCGCAACAGAATTGAACTATTTGCAGCCCCACAACAGAAAGAAGACAAGTTGGCCAAACTTCAGAAGAATTGTGAGCGAGAACATCGGTAACATCCCAACAATTAATAATATTACAGAACTAGAAGACAGTGTAATAAAACTAGAACAAGCAATAAACAATGCTATCGATGCCACCTCCAAAACCGAAACAATCACAAGACAAAAAGGATGATTCAGGGATATAAGTATAGAACTTCAAAACCTAATCAAAGAGAAAAACCGGAAAAGAAGAAGAGCCTACCGCACAAGAATGGTAAAAGACAAAAGGATTGCAAATGAGCTAGACAGGGAAGTGAAAAAACAACTTCAAAATCATAGAAATGAAAGCTGGGACTCCTATATCGATGAGCTAAATCCTAACAAATCCGCCTTCTGGAAGTTATCTAAAATCCTCCGAAAGGACAAAAAACCCATACCTCCCCTACACGGAGTAAACGTGATTGTCCATACGGAAATCGACAAAGCCGAAGTCATGAAGGACGAACTAGAAAGGGCGTGTAGAAACAACGAAGACCCCGACGACAACATAGACTTTGAAGAAGAGGTAGAAAGAACAGCGAGAAGACTTAGAAGGAAAAAGGGCAGAATAGGTATTACACATACATCTCCCGAAGAAATAAAGGAACTTATAAAAATGACAAATGCCAAAAAAGCCCCAGGACCCGACAACATCACAAATAGGGCGCTGAAAAATCTACCAACAAAAGCTATTGTTTATATCACTAACATAATAAACAACATGCTAAGACTACGATATTTCCCAGATAGGTGGAAAGAGGCACACGTAATAATGATTGCAAAACCTGGTAAAAACGGCACATTTCCACAAAATTACAGACCTATCAGCTTATTATCATCTATAAGCAAGATAGCGGAAAGAGTCATACTAAAAAGACTCAATGAAGAATCACAAATGCTAGGAACCATACCAGAGGCTCAATTCGGGTTCAGAAACGAACACTCCTGTGAATTACAGGTACTACGACTTACAGAATTCATCACCAAAGGATTTAATGAAAAAATGTACACAGCTACAGCTTTTCTGGACGTCAGCAAAGCCTTCGACAGAGTCTGGCACCATGGACTCATCTATAAAATGAATGAATTTGGTTACAGTGAGGCGATGACATGCCTCCTTGCGTCATATTTTGCCAACAGAAGGTTCAGAGTTCGAATAGGGGCAACCCTATCCGAAGTCGGGACCCTGGAGGCGGGTGTGCCTCAGGGAGCGGTGCTGTCGCCGTACCTGTATACCATCTATACGGCCGACAAGCCAAAAGAGCCAGGCTCTCTGTTGAGTCTTTACGCTGACGACACAGCAATAGCTGTTAGCTGGAGAAACCCGGATCATGCAGCTAATCATCTGCAAAGAGCACTAAACAGATTCCAAAGATGGTGCATAAAATAGAAAATAGCCCTAAATCCAGACAAAACACAGGCTGTAATGTTTAGTCACAGAAGAAGTGTACCAAATCGCGAAATTATAATCGAAAACACCCCAGTAGACTGGACCAACCAGGCTAAATACCTAGGGGTACATCTAGATAAGAAGCTAACGTTCAGTGAGCACATCAATCAGCAAATACGCAAAGTCAAAGCGTTGAAAAGTCAGCTCTCAACACTTATTGGAAGGAAAAGTAAACTACGATTTAAAACCAAAATCAGGGTTGCGAATAGTATTATCCTGCCAGTCCTAACATATGCATCCGCTGCGTGGGGACACACCTGTAAAACAAACAGGAAAAAGATACAGACTACTCAAAATCAAATAGTCAGAGATGCCCTTAAGATACCAAGGTACGTACCCTTGAGATATGTATATAGAGACTCAGGACAAACAAGAATCCTACGCACGTTAGATGAGAGAGCATATGAAATTTTCAACGGACTAAGAAACCACCCCAGCAGAATGTTAAGAGAGCTGACTAACTACAATGAAAACACAAGGACGGTACACAGAAGACCAAAACAACAGATAGAACCCGAACGAATAAATAAAGAATGAGATGGTTGCAAGAAGAACGAACAAAGAAATGCAGTTAATCAGAAAACACACCAAAAAAACTCTGGCGAGATGGTACGCTTTTCTTTTTTAGGTTTTTAGGTAATTATAAGTCCAATATACACCGGGGTGTGTGAGAGCATTATACACTTGGGAATGCACACCCCAATACACGCACACAAATAGGATTAAGGAAAAAAGGAAAGAATTGTTGCCCAGGCATTTTATAGTCCCGAAGCCACAAGGAAATCCACAAAAAAAATGTGTTTTCTGATTAAATAACGTAAATTCATATTGATATATTCATACTTTTCATTAAACCGTTTAACGTAAATTTACCTTATATAGCAAATATAGAAGGGGCCCGCCAGGCCTTCCATATACCGCTCTAGGCCCTTAAGGCAGATCGAAATGAAAGATCTACTCGCGAAATCCGAGCACTGAGGTCATGCGCGGCATACATGGGCTTGGTGGCCGGACCCCTCTCGGGTGCTCAGCCGGCGAGGAGAACAAAATTTATTTTGCCAAATCGGCGGCTGAGTGACCGAGCACACACTCTTTTCCGGACATAGAGTCATCAGCTCAGGCTGATGGCTCTATGGTCGGAACACACGCTCTTTTTTCTTTTTTTTAGGGACTCAAGTCCCGACGTAAAGCTAGAGTAAAATCAATAGAGTCAGTAAAGTAAATAGGGAGAAAAGCCTAGATGTGGCTACCCCTACAGTTAGGGTGGCATAACCACATTCACTAAAAACCGAGAATGTCCTATTACCCAGGGCATCTTAAGTAAATTTCAGATCATAAGCCTCCTCACGTATGTCACACGATGAGGAGGGGTGGTGGAAAAGCCTGGGGGTCAGATAGGTACCACTTCGACTAGCGAGGTGTGACCGGTTTGATCTTCGGACATGTGGATCCCATTCTTACATTGGTATACACATGTTCCTAGGGGCAGGGTTGATCACTGCGTGTGTGTGTGTGTGTGTGAGAATTCGAAAACATGTTCCCTCAATTTATTTACAATCGCAATACTTATTAGGTAGAAAGAAGTGTATGTTATAACTAATCGCACGAGAATGAAAATTAGTTAATTTGTTGTGTTAGTTAGCGGTGGGGGCAATCCTGGCTGTATCTGTAAATCACAGCCCACACTAGATTTATGTTTAGTTCGTGGGTCGTTAACAAATAACAAATGAAATAGTTTTACACTAAATGAAAAAGAGAACAGAAATAACAAAAACAATAAAAATTTACAAGCTGCAATATTTCGGTCATCTAATGAGACATTCAGAAATGTATAACCTTCTACATCTCATAATACAGGGCAAGATTGCCGGAAGAAGACGTCAAGGCCGGAGAAGAACACCCTGGCTCCGAAATCTCCGAGAGTGGTATCAAGAGACATCATGCATCCGCTAATCTGTTTTGAGTTACCGTAAACAAAGTTGGTATTGCCAATATGATTGCCAACGATCGAAACTGGGACAAGATACTAAAAGAAGAAGAAAAGAATAAAGCAAGAAAACAACAGGCAAAAATGCTTTCAACAAACTAAAAAAAGTATTATGTATTAAGAACATTACAGTTCCTTTAAACATGACACTTAAGATGCAACATGTTCTGCGTAATATTTTATGAATTGGAGGTTTTAAAATTAAAGAAAGATATTTTAGACAGACTGAAAAAATTTGAGACAGAAGGACATAATGAATAATTTTGGTAGATAGAATATTAAAAAAGAGATTTTAAATACTACTGAAAGTAAAAAATAGAAATATTTGGGAGATATAATGGGGGGCAAACGTAATAACATACTGCAATTCATAATAGAAAAAATAATACTACAGGATAGAGAGAGTCGTGGAAAAAGACGCATCTTCTGGTTAAACAATTTAAGGGCTTGGTTTAATTGCACTTATATTTGTTTCTTTAGAGCAGTGATATCGAACATCCGAGATCATGTCGTACGGTTGGATCATCCTAAATATTGCCTGGAGTTCCAGAATGGTGTCCAATCGCTGCTCTTGTTCATCCCCTAGTTACTCGGGGAGTTACGCATTCTTAACTTATACTTGGCAAAAGGTTCATCGGGGACTCTGTTGTCAACAAGGTGCTACCGGCAATGTATGATACTTTATCGAATTTTTTAACTTGAATATATATTTGTTCTACATGAAATGTTTGCCAGTATTCTACGCACAGTAGTCACCTAGAATACCAACAAAGATGTCGGTTCCTCAAGCCTTGACGTGTAATCGAATTTACATTCCTCGATAAAAGTAAAGTACGTGTAACCTTCTGGCTAAGGTCTATTGTTAAGGTTTTCAGGTCGCGCAAGCGCCCCTAACATGACTTAACGACTACTTTCGTAGCCGTGACCGACGGCTTTACGTGCCCTCAGCTCAGTTAAATTAGAAATTGAAAATTTTGTCGGTGCTGGGATTCGAACCCGGGACATCCAGCTTGTTAAGCTAGTAACATAGTCATTGTCCTACGGCTGCCACACACTCCTTTATGTGTAGGACTACCAGCAGAGTGTCGACTCTTCGACTAGCTTAGGATTAAGGAATAATTGTAAGTACCTTCTGGACTTTTACTTATTCTTGAAAATCACGCTCGATAGTAAAGGGCTCACACTATACCACCAGCTCTCGTGAAATACTTAATGTAAAGATGGCTGATCTGTAAAAAAGGCATGCAATCACTATGTAGGTAGTTCCTCAAAAAATACTTAGAGTGTACTTAAAACGTAATACCATGGCGAAATGTACAATGAAGCGTAAATGTGTTTTTAGTACGGAGCAAGAAGAAGATCTGTGTAGAAGAATAGTTCGTTTAGCAGAGATCGGATATTCATTAACAAGTAAAGTGTTACGAAGATGCGTATTCAATTTTTGTG
Source organism: Diabrotica undecimpunctata (assembly GCF_040954645.1). NCBI lineage: Eukaryota > Metazoa > Arthropoda > Insecta > Coleoptera > Chrysomelidae > Diabrotica > Diabrotica undecimpunctata. The sequence continues at coordinate 49,604,348 of NC_092810.1, read as the reverse complement.
AGTTAAATATTACCAAAAACCCTTTTTCACTCGATAAAAGGATGGCAGATCGTTATTGGCTCAAAAGATTTCTAAAACGAAACCCAGAAATTAGAAATTGTAAAGCACAGAACATGAGTTCTACAAGAGCGCAAAAATTAGACAAATTTATCGTAAATGACCATTTTGAAAAACTTCTTTCAAAATGGTCTCACCAGGAAAATACTCCCTGATAAGTGTTTCTTGAATAAGCCCCAATGCATAAATAATATGGACGAGAAAGGAGGTCGCCTAACCTTACATTACCAACAAACAGTTTTGGCAAAAAAAGATGCCAAACGATTACATATAATAGCAAATGAACATGCACAGAATATTACAATAGTATGTGTAGAATATTACAATAGTAACCTGTGGCTATATTGGAGAATGCTTAAGATCCCGTGGACTGACCGAGTCACAAATGAGGAGGTCCTCAGAAGAATGAATAAGAACCGAGAGGTACTGACCACCATCAAATCTCGAAAGTTACAGTTCTTCGGACATATTATGCGAAATGAATCCAGATATGCTCTTCTTCAAGCCATCCTGCAAGGAAACATATTTGGAAAACGAGGTCCAGGAAAAAGAAGAACATCTTGGTTAAAGAACCTTAGAATCTGGTTTAATACAACATCTGTGCAGCTTTTCCGCGCTGCTGCAGATAAGATAAAGATTGCCATGATGATCGCCAACATTCGTAACGGATAGGCACATCAATAAGAATAATTCTGTAGCAAGCTATGGGTGTCGCCGTTCCTCCTGCAGTTTTATTTAAAGGTATACGACTTACACTAAAATGGGAAATCCGATTCATTGCCTCCTGGTAAAATGAAAATGATGACACCTAAAGGCAACATGACAATTGAGACTTTTAAAGATTGGATACGTCATTTTGCGAAATACAAATCAGCTGGCAACTGTCTATTAATTTTTGATGGTGCTTCTCATCTCGATTATTCTACTCTTCAAGAAGCAGATAAGCTTGGTATTATCCTATATTGCTTGTTCAGAAATACAACAATAAAGAAATGAGCTTCAGCCCATGGATAAGACTGTTTGCAGATCCTTCGAGCACTTCTCCGATGATGGGGTTTTAAAATACTGGACTCAAAAAAGAGATTACTTAATAACGAAGCAACGTTTCGGAACCATTTGCTTTATAGTATGGGATAAGTTTATGACACCCGATAACATTAAATCGGGATTTTCGTTAACAGGCATCTAATCTCTGAATCCAGGTGCAATTGAATAGAGACGTCTGTTTCCAGTACAGTAGCTGATCTGCTTATTGGACCCCATGAACCATTATTCGAGAATTATTCACTTTAAGCATACTCTTCTCAAAGGCAGTTACCTTTTCCAAGTACGCCGAAAGTTGGAGAAATTAAACGACTCTGCCGTACAGTCATCGACAAGCAAGAGTGATTCTGATGGTATAGAGATAAAACATGAGATGAAAAACATGACGTTTCATTTCCAGATATGCTAACCACTCCAGATATGACACAAAAATCTACATGACACTGTTCGACAGCCGTACTATCCGTAAAAACTTAAATTACGTAAAGGATCCTAGAAAGGTTGTTCGAGTATCAAGAAAACTGGTTTTGCAAGGCGTGTAACGATTATAGAGTAGCCAATATGAGATTAAGGAGCGTTTTTTTTTGTATTACTTACATGAGGACTGCCTTGAACTAACAAAAGAAGACACTGTTCAATTATATATTTGTCCTTATTGTCCTTAAATACTTACTTTTTTTTATATTTCAGCAAATATATCATTTTAAAGTATAATGTTAAATTGTTAGACCGTATTGCTTTCGAAATAATAGTTGAACATGTGAATAGGCTAAACATGACTTTTTATTTTAAATTGTCCAGTAAATGTGTAAAAATACCTGTGACGTCTGATATTATTTTATTAGTTCCTACGTAATTTTAAGTAGTTCATTGTATAGCTCAAGTGGTGACATCTTTTTTAATATGACGCACTATACAACAAGAAATTTTAAACTTTGGCTTAGGGATATTACTGTCAGATACCTTACTTTTAATTTGTTTTAGTTTCGAAAGATAATTTTCATATTCTCGGTTCCATGCACTTGTACACTTGCAGTCATCGACTATAATAAGGCAAAAAATCACAATTTATAACTTTGTTTTTTTACTTAAACAACAATTTTACTGAGTTCGTATTAGGAGCAACATAATTTATCCCCATGCAGCTTTGTCATATTTTAATACTACCTATAACTAACTACCTACCTTTATATAACGTATAACTACCTTTTCAAACTTCAGTTTTAACTGGAACAAAGTATATTATTTACGATTATTATTCTAATGACTGCCTCGTTATTTACTGCAACTCCCAATGGTAACAGGCAGGATATTCGCTTTTGTAACGTACAAATTAGATTTATATGGAAAACGCTGACTCCATAGAAAACTGGTAAAATAAACTAAAAAAGAATTATGAGGCTAAGGATGTTCTTTGCAATTTATCCCGTGTCTCTAAACTGCCGGGCTCAATTATATTCAACCAAATTTCATGCGAAGTGACCGAGCAAAATCACCGCTTTTTAATCCTATTTGCAATTATACTCGTAATTTATTGCGATTTGTGCGCTAAATCATTAGATTTATAAAGGTTTGGACTGTTGATTTGTTTAGCCTGGAAATTTTGTTGACGAGCAGCTTTTAAATTGTACAAGTGTTCTTTCCCGAATACAAGTAGATAGAAAAATATTAGATACACAAAGATAAGGTATATTAGATAATAGAGATAAGTAAAATATTTCTATAAAACATGACACTAAGGGTAGAGTTAGGGCATTATAATGGCTAATATAGAAATATATGGATATGACTGGCAAATTTTCTGCGAGAATGGACACGAGAAAGAACTGGTGCTTTGTTCCGCGGGACGTCCCGCATGTCCCGCAATAATGCATAGCTGCATTATGTTTGCAAATTAAAAATATGTATAGAAATTAATTCTAAACTGACAGAAAATTTTAAACTGTTTTCGACAATTCTTTTTGATTTATTACGATAAACGCTCGGTATGCAAAAAATTGTTTTGGCTTAGGACCTCTTAATATATCGTCACCTGGCATTACGGCGACACCAGCAGATGATGGTACCTTTGAATCAAACCATGAATTCTTCTAACTCAGTCTTCTAGAACACTTCTAGAACACTTCTAACTTAAAACTAAAGCCATTCAGAATCCAACAAGCAGAATTAGATTTACTAAAACCAATATGCGGTTTTTTAGAAAACTGCAAAAATGTTAGACTTTCTACTACTACTACTACTTGTCGGTTTATAACATTCTCCGCCGTTTTTTGACTTCCAATCGTCACTTAGTCCGGTTGTTCCATAGATCTTCTTCTATATCCCTCTCTCTCAGTTCTGTATTTATTCCTTCGCTCCAACTTTTTCTCGGTCTACCTCGTTTTCTCTTTCCTTCTGGTTGCTATTTTAATATTTCTTTTAGTATTCGTTGTTCATCCATTCTTTGTATGTGTCCGAACCAGATAAGTTGTTTTGTTGTTAGGTCATCTGTGATTGTTCGTTTGATTCCCATTATTTCTCTAATGCGTTCTTTGGTAATCCTTTCTCTTCTAGATCTTCCTGCGGATCTTCTTCAAAAATCCATTTCCATCATTTTCAGCGTTTTTAGTGTTCTTTCTTTTAGTGGCCATACCCAACAGCTGTACAAAGTGATACTTTTTACTATAGTCTCATATATCCTCTTTTTATTTTCTTTGATGATTGGTCCCATAAAATGCTGTTTAACATTGTGACGGATTTTCTCTCTGACGTATTTCTCTCTTTTATGGCTTTTTTTAATGTTTCATCTTGTGAAATAGTGATACCTAAATACTTGTAGTCACAGCAGTGCTTTATCGTGGTGTTATCGTCTAATATGAGATCTTTTTGTTCTACTTCAACGCACAGGTATTCGATTTTCTTTTTATTTACTTCTAGACCCATATATCATACACTTCAATTAATTTTCGTGCCATATAGTTTAAATCGTCATAATCTTGAGCCATTATTACTTGATCGTCTGCAAAGTTGAGCGTATAGACCATAGTGTTGGTGAGCGGTATCCCCATTGTCCTGCATTTTTGTTTCCATCTTTTTAAAGCACGTTCGAATTATATTTTAAATAAAGTGGGGAATAGACAACATCCTTGCTTTAATCCTTTTGATGTTATAAATCCTGTTGTTATTTGTGTCCCTGCTTTTATTTATGTTATTGGTTGGTTGTATAGCACTTTGACGGCTTTTATTAATTCTATATTAAAATTAGTGCTTTCCATTGATTGCCACAGCTTTTTCAGTGGAACGCTGTCGTAGGCTTTCTGTAGATCGAGGAACAACATATGAATCTCTTGATTCCGTGCCATCCTTTTTTCTATTATCTGGGTTAAGGATCAGTAAGGATCAATAGTGGATCGACCCGGACGAAATCCTGCTTGTTCTTCTACTTCATATTCTAGGTATTCTCTCTCGATTCGGTTCTTTAAAACCTTTCCATATATTCGGCTCATAGATCCGGTTACAGTTATTCCCTGGTAATTTTCACAATTATTTTTATCAACCTTTTTATGTTTAGTACTGAGGTATGATATCTTTTATTCCGTAGGGATTTCGCTTGTGTTTATGCATTCTTGAAATAGTTGTCGAAAATATTCGTACAATTTGTTCGTTCCGTACTTAAACAATTCTCCGGGTATATCACCTGGTCTGGGTGCTTTGTTCCTCTTCAGCTGTTTACATAAATTTTTAATTTCCTCTGTTGTTAATCTTATTGGGGAGCCGACTATTGAAATTCTATCTTGGTTTTGATTTCTATATTCTTGAAATTCGGCTCTTTTCTCTGCCAAAAGTTCTTTGAAATACTCTTCCCAGTCTTCCGGTTTTATTCTCTGTATTACTTTTTTATTCTTTTTCTTTTCCAATTTTTTTATCAGTTTCTAGTTTTCTGTGCTTCTGGTTCCTTCTAGATAGTATTTATTTGTTGGCAGTTTCTTTCCCAAGACTCGTTCTTCTTCTTAGAGATTTTCCTTCGTACTTCTGCTTGTTTTTCTTTATATTTTATTTTGTTTTGTAATGATTTGGATCTTAAATATTGTTGATATAGTTGTCTCTTACATTTTATTTCTTCCTCTATTTCGTTATCTCGCCAGTATGGTTTGTTTACCTTGGGTTTTATGTAGTATCCCATTGCTTCAAATTCTGCTTCGGGTAAACAGTTTTTTTATGTTCATACAACTGGTCGATATTCTTAGAGGCGGGAATTTGTAGCTTCTCTTCCGATCTATGTTTGAATAAGTCTTGGGTACTTTCTTCATCTAGGCTTCTGATGTTGTATCTTCGTTCCTGTATATTTTCTGTCTTGTTTATGTCTAAATGACATGTGTTTCCCTCTGTAGAATTTGGATTGGGCAGTGTATTTTTGAACGTAATAAATAGTGATCGCTACCGCATGTTGCGCTTCTCTGAAATCTTACATTTTGTGGCTCAGAAACATCCGACAATGGACAGGGCTAAATTTTGAACAGCTAATAAGAACAGCTGAAGATAGAGAAGATTTTAAAATTGTAGTAGCCAACCTCCATTGAGGAGAGGGCACTTTAAGAAGAAGTCGGGTTTTTGTTACAATATAATCGATTATTGATTTTACGTTTCGTGTTTTCTAAATCCATATATAGTGATGAGTGTCTTACCACCCGGCTTTTTAACGTAAGAGATAGAAAACACAGTTACCTTGTGAAATAAAAAGAGATGAAACTCATAGAGGTGAGAAATAATCGGAAAAACCTATAATTTATATTACATTACATTACCACTATCGATAGTCTCACACCTTTAGACGTTAGATTCGAGCTAAATCACCTCCTCGGTCAAAATTATTATGAGTAACGTCGAATGTGTGACGTATTTCCATTTTTTAATTTCGCATAAAGTAAAAATTGATTGACCACAATAAAGCAAAAATGTGATTAAAATAATTTAATTAATAGTGACTATTTAATCTAAAGTTTTAAATTATTAACCAAGAATAATTTCTACTATGATTTGAGGAGTTTCATACGCTCTTTTCACGGAATAATTATAAATCCTTCGTGGATTAGTGGTAAGAATTCGACATTGCGATACAGACATCGCAGACGATTAGAGTTCAAAACCCACATGTGGTTTTCTTTTTTTTTTATTTGAAATTATGCAAAGATCGTTTTTATATTTGTCATTTTATCAGCCAACCTTAAATGTTGAAGATACGGCAAGTTGTCTAAGGAAATTGGAACAGTTGGCATGTTTTGACAGATTTGAGGAAGAATTATTGCATCTATCTCGCAATGAAAGTTTATGTCATAAGAGGAAGAAATGTTCAATTTTACGCCTGATTTGGCTGGGGTGCACATTCTAAACAAAACTAAACAAAAACTAAAGTTAAAACAAAAAATCTTATTGACAAAACAGTATCGTCGTACTTTCGAAAATAAAGTAAAAACTTTTAAAGAATTTTTAAATAAGTAAAAATTCTACAAAAATAAAAAAATATCCGGGGCCACTAATCAATCGATTAGGAAAAGTCGCACTGAGATATTCACTGACGATGCGAGAATTATGTGCAGGACAACCATCGTGTTGAAACCATATCGAATCGAAAGGTATTTGTAAATTACAAAGGGCTGGGACAATTTCATTTTGCAGAAGTTCCAAGTATTTCCGCCCAGTTAACATACCGTCTATAAAAAATGGACCAATGACATGATTCCCTATTATGCCTCCCCAAACATTTACTTTTCGAAGACGCTGGGTACGAGCGACATAAATCTGACGAGGATTTCCTCGAGATCAATACCTAACATTGATTGAATTGTGACGGCCATGCAATGAAAACGTACATTCATCGGTGAACAAAACGTTCTTTAAAAAATGTTCATCTTGATGTGACATTACCATTGCAGTTTGACAAAATTCTAAACGTCTATGTTGATCCCCAGGGAATTTTTCGTTGGATTTATGAAATTTATAGGGACGGTATCAATGTCTTTACAAAATTTCACCTACTCTAAATCTTGGAATTCCACATTGTTCTCCGAGACGAGGCGTTGATTGGGTAGGATTTTGCTCAATACTTGCACAAATCAAAGTGTCCCTTAGTTCCAAATCTGGATTTACTTCCCTTCGTCTGCGAACTCCTCTTGGATCGAACACGGATCCATAAGTAAAAAAATTACGTATAATAGACTGAATTGTTGATCGTGCTGGAGCCGGCCTATTTGGAAACATATTTACAAATTGTCTAATCATATTGTCTGATAATCCATTTACATACCAGACAACAATTTGCACTTTTTCCTCGACCGTTAAAATCCTTTTCACGAATTGTTTTTTTAATAAAAAGTTTCTGTTTACCGTAAAAAACACTTCTCGATGTGTTGTTATTTGATAACTTGAAGGCTTGATGATTTAGTTAGCTATAAAGCAGGTAGCTGTTCGCGCGCATCCATTCCAATGTCGTAAATTGTTTTGAAAATCATTACCTGTACACAGGAATTGATATTAACACTGAGAATTTAGTGATGGATTTGACATTAAACAGTCTTCAATGGATTATTTTCCATTCACAACTGAAGACTGTAAAACTGGAATTGAATTTGAAATATTTTTTATTTCTATTTTATAACATTGGAATAAGAATAAATTGTAAATAATGAGTTTTTCGAAAACTTGTTGCCTAATATGTATCATATTTTCTATTATTTTTGATTGAGTAAAACAAAAATTTTACCCTTGATGTGAATTGAACCCCAGTCTTCTTATCAATAGACAACGTCTCTAACTATTACGCCAACTCTACATATAACAATTTATTTCGGACTGATCATACCTATTTAGTTTAGCCTAATATTTCAGTTGAGTTATTTTTATTAATAAATAAACTTAAAAATTTATAATTTAAAATCGCTACTAATTAATGTTTTTTACTATAATATATCTTAATATATTTAATCATTTATTCTAACATCAGAAATTATTAAAATAAAATATTTTCGAGGTCATCCGTATAATTATGACTGAAGTCAAATAGACACGTCTAATAACTAGCCTTATCTCGTACTATCTCACAACTTAATCTGTCTTCTATCCTTTCCGCTATTTTGCCGGGTGGTAAGACACTCATCACTGTATAGTTGTGTATCAGTTTATGTGGAAAGTATCCATTTAAGATTCTGAGTTAAATAATTTTTTGAATGATGTTCAGGACAGATTGGACAATGTAACTTTCACCAAATTCAATAAACTTAAATCTAAATTAAATAATCTAATCAAAAATAAACCTAATTCATCAAATAGTAACAGTAACACCAACAGTAAATTCTCTAATTTTTCTTTTCACCCAAGATTGAAAAATCTCTCTTCAGTTACCTTCGACAATAATGAACTTCATCTTCTAAACTTAGGTCTCAAATACTCCACCCCTTGTAAGGTTTCAGAAAAAGACCTTCAGAGTCTCTCCATTGAGCTAGATATTATCATCCAAAACCTCTCAGTCTCGTTAAATCAAAAAACTTCTATTAGAAACTCTTGCTTCAATACCATCAACAAATTTAAAAACAAAAATTATCCTTCTAATTCTTCAACAGTACTTAATACCAACACACCCTCATCTTCCAACTTTTCTTACAACGCACAAAATTTTCATTCAACACCCAATTTTCATAAACTGTCCCAAAACAAACGCAATGAACACCTCAAGACCCTCCAGTCCATCAAGAATAAAATAAAATCCAATAACTTAATCATCAGCAAAGCAGACAAAGGTAACTGTCTAGTGATTCTAGATCAAACATCATATAACAATAAAGTTTCAACTTTCCTTAATAATAATAACTTCACTTTACTTGCAACAGACCCCTCTAAAACGTTCATAAACAAATTAAAAGATAACATTAAACTTTTCACAGACTTTTTCTCTGAACATTTTGCACCATACTATAAAATCCCAAGTAACCCTTTGACACCCAGACTGTATGGTTTACCTAAGATACACAAGGAGGGCATTCCCATTCGTCCAGTTTTTAGTTTCATAAACACTCCAGTTTCCATCCTATTAAAATTTATATTGAATCTAATTAGCGCAACAGGGTTTTTTATATACCTTTTTATAAAGGAATTTAATCAAATTTTTTTTTAATATATGGTATACAGCCAAATACAGGAACTTAGTTTCCTTGTTGAGAATTCTGAGTTGTCTCCGGTTGCATAAATCTATGAATCTTTCAACATTGTTGTTCGTGGTGTCTTCTCCGTATTTTCCTACTATTTCATCCGCATCTTTTCTTGCTACTCTACTGTTAACATCCCCCATTAATATTATTTCCCGCGATTGACTAATTGTCCATATTTCTTCGTGAACCTGTTCAAAAAATGCATCTTTTACGTTGGCTAGTGCGTTGTTATTTATTGCGTATACGCCCATAATTGTTAGTTTATATCCATGAAGACACATATATTTACTTTAATTAATCTTTCATTTATGGCTTCCCAGGTTGTTATGAACTTTCTTAGTCTTCTGTGAATCATTAAAGTCATTGCCTGTTGAGCTCTACATTCTTTTGGTACTCCACTATAGAAATGGTCATATTTTCTAGATTTTCAGAGCCGGTTTCCTTCTTTTTTACCAAAAAATCGTCTCCTTTTTCGAAGCGTATGTCGTCTTTGTTGTGATGTCCTATTTTGAGGAGTGGGTTTTTAACATTTTTTTGTATTTTACAAGTACTGGGGAGTTAGCCCAATGCCTTAATCCCCTAATGTTAGACTTACTATGAGAGTAAAAGTATGTCACGTTTACCAGTATGGTTATGTACATAAATTTAATACCCGACCACTTCGACAAAAAATATTACCTTATTACTTACTGACCAAAACAATGACGAGTAATATAATTTGAAAAAGACTTTTATAGTAGCAAAAAATAAGATTATCAAATAATACAAGGAGACAAATTGGGTGTACTGTATGTCTCTAGTAATTTACGCTCCTAAAAATTGGAAGCTTTTGATTTATCGAATGATGCCATTCCTTGAAACAAAAAACAGAGGCAAAACTCTAAAAAATATAAAAAAAGAGCCTCAACCTGGAAGCTCGATGTTCTTCTTTGTCCTCTAGTGACGAGGATAATCTCAAGATTTTCTCAATGTACAAGAAAATGGTGTGACGATGAACTGGAACGATATCTATCAGAAGAATGAGAAGATAGAAATGTGGACATCTTTTTTCTCTGGAAAGAAAACCAGAATAAATTTTCTGCTATAGCTTTTTTCGCCAAATAAAGAAGCCGGTTCAGCGAGGATTTTATTTTTGCGATCCTTTTGTGATCAGGTAAAATATTTTTTTAATTTAGTTAAAGAATACTTGTAGTATATATATAAATAAAGATTTGTAAAATAAATAGATATAAAAATAAGTACTTTTTTATTTAAGTGTTGCTTGTAGCTATAATACATATACAGGGTGTAACAAAAAGTAGATTATAAATTAAATCACGTATTGTGGGACCAAAAATAGTTTGATAACCTTACGAACCTTACTTACTTTAGTACAAATATGCACATAAAAAGTTACAGCCCTCTGAAGTTACAAAATGAAAATCGATTTTTCCAATATATCGAAAAATTACCAATAATTATCTAAAACCCTAATATAGCCTGCTTAAACCCACCCAGAATTAAATGCATGTCTGCCTTTTCTGAAAACTTTGGAAATGAAAATTGAAACGTCAATAAATACTTAAACCTTCAATTGTGGTTTGTTTCCATTAAGATAATAATTACTTTAAAATACCAGAAGAAATTAGCCTCAAAATAATATTTCTGAAAACGTGTACACTATTGTAATAGAGAATTTAGTTTTTCTTAATAATCTTAGTGTACAATAATTGGAATATTTATTACTGACAATACGTTTTGCTGATGCTACTATTTAATACGTAGTAACCATAACAATAAATTGGGTGTACTGTATTTCTCTAGTAATTGATCCCCCTACAAATTGGAAGCTTTTCATTTATAGAAATAAGGCCATTTCTTGAAACAAGGAATAGGGACACTACTTTAAAAATTATATAAAAAAATATGAAAGAAGGGCCCCAACCTGGAAGCTGGATGTCCTTCTGGGTCCTTTAGTGGCGAGGATAATCTCAAGATTTTGTGAATGTACAAGAAAATGGTGTGTCTTGACGATGAACTGGAACGGTATCTAGCAGAAAAACGGGAAGACAGAAATATGGACATCTTATCTTGGTGGAAAGACAACCAGAATAAATTTTCTGTCTCGCCAAACAAGGAAGCCGGCTCAGCGTGAATTTTATTTTTACGATATTTTGTGTCAGGTACTGGACAAAAGATAAAATATTTTTTAATTTAGTTAAAGAATACCTGTAGAATATATTATATATGAAGATTTGTAAAATAAATAGATATTAAAATAAGTACTTTTTTGATTAAGTGTGGCTTGTAAATATAATACATGTACAGGGTATAATAAAAAGGTAGATCATAAATTAAATCATGCATTGTGGGACCAAAAATAGTTCGAAAGAATAAAAAATTTTGAAAAAACACTGGTTCGATGACGAATGTAAAACAGAGTTAAAAAAAGATCAGATTTGAGATTAAAAAGTTTACGATCGCAAAAACAAGATGACCTAGAAAGGTATGCCGAACAACGAAAAAAAGTAAAGAGAATCCTAAGGGAGGGGAAACGAAAGTATATGGATGATAAAATAAAGCGCATTGAAGAAAATTACAAGAAAAAGGAAATAAAAATTTTTTACAAAGAGGTAAAATACATTAAAACTGGGTACCAGGGAAGAACGATGAATGTAAATGATAAGCAAGGAAACCTGATAGTGGACGAAGACTAAATATGTGAAAGGTTGAAAAAATATTTCGAAGGAATGCTAAATGACGAAGTGACTACTGAAGAAAATTATAATGTTCCTAAACCTCAAATAGTAATAAAAGAAATACCAAAGCCCACAAGAGAAGAAATTAAAGAAATAATAAAAGATATGAAAAATCAAACAAGCCTCGGGGAGAGCGGCATTGTGACAGAGAACATAAAATATGGAGCAGAGGCCTTAATAAACCAAGTTGGAGAGCTAATACTAGAAGTATGGGATGCCGAAGAAATGCCTCAAGAATGGAATAAGTCGATTATAATTCCTACGACACAATAGACAGAAACAAATTAATAGAAACACTAAGAAAATTCCAAGTGCCAGAAAAAGAATAAGATTGGTAAAAGTGACAATAAGACCAACCATTTATGCTGTGAGATGCAACGGTACAGTCTCAGAAGAATTCGAAGTAAAAAAAAACTGTTCGCCAAGGAGACCCGTTGTGTACATTGGTACATTGCTATTCAATATAGTTCTAAAAAAAATTGTAAAACTCTTATTGATCAGAAATGTAAGGAAGAAACTAAAATCAACCTAAGACTGACTAAGAGCAACAGATGTGCTGGAGCTATGAGCAAAATAATTAAGACCAAAGATATATCTCGTTACACAAAAATAAGAGTTTACAAAACTTTAATTAGACCCACAATGCTATACGCTGTCGAGACATGGACTATGAACAAAACCATACAGAACACATTGGAAGCATGGGAAAGAAAAAATGTTTGGTTAAAAAGTGGTAGAGGGAGAATGAAGGAGACGAACTAATGCAGAAGTGTACCATTTGTATGCTAACCCTACAATAATAAAAGTGCTGAAAAAACGTAGACTACAATTGCTTGGTCATCTAGAAAGAATTCAAGGTAATAGACTAGTCAAGAATATTGCTTGAAGAGTACCTGAGGGCAAAAAAGAGAGAAAGGCCAAGAAAGAAATGGAGAGATGTACTTATGGAAGATGTCAGAGAGATGGGAATCAGAGATTGGAAGCTGATAGCTAAGAACAGAAAACGATGGAAACTATCCATCCAGCAATGGGCCTAAATCGCCTACAGCTAAAGTATTTCCAATTAGTGATGAAACACCCTATATAAGCAGATGCTTTCCTTGACTGTGAACAATAAATCTATTTTCCTTACGGAAGTAGTTTCCACTTACTATAGTCTCGTCTTTGTTTATTTAAATATAATTCTTTTAAAATACACAAGAGTTGATGTTAGTTTCGTGTTGATTTATCACTTTCAAAAAACTGTAACTAGCTTGTCTATGCGACTAAATCCTAAAGACAAAGTTTTGGCATGATAAAGGGTGAAATAATCATGTAGAATACTTGTTTGAAAACTTTTAATATACATCATTTACAAGCAAAATAGTAAAAGTTTGGACAAGATAAACGACGCGACGGTTTAAAATTATGCACTAAAACACTTTTGTTTTACTATGGTTTATTAATTCAGGGTGTTTTAATAACCAACACGTTAGAACATTATTTTATTAGGACCATTTTATAGGACCATTTTATAGGACCAGCCGTGATTAATTTTAAAATGACGTCGCTTGCATAGTGGTGGTGGTACTGACCTTCCTGGAATGCTCTATAAGCGATTTTCCACTTACCGACTGGGACTGGCGTTATACTCGTATTATTTCAGTTTTTATTGGGCCTGTGAGAGATACAGTTTACTATTTTTGTAGTCGGTGCATAAGCATTAGACCATGCACATGTACATGCGTATCACAGATAATTTGTGTTGCAGTTTTAGAGTTTTAGATGTTTGTGTGCTTTTTACATTTAATAACACGGTAGGTAAACCCCGTGAGTTGTTCTTTTTAGGTCTAGTATTTTAGTGGAAATTATAGTTGTATGTATGGTGATTTGTAATAGTATTTTTTTATTTGTAGGTTATGTTTTTTATGAAAAGAAATAAAGCGTATATTAGCTATATGGGTTGAAATTAAGAGCGACGATGAGATAGGTGAAACTCCTGAAGACCAAGATGATGGTTTGGAGAACAGTGATCACGACTCTAATTCAGAGCAATCAGAAGGAAAAAAACTACGAGATTTTAACAAAACTCAGCAAGATCTAAATACTCGTCTGTGTTTTTTGGGAAGGGATAAAAAGACGTTGTGGAATAAATTTCCAGTAGCTGTTTCAAAAAAAAAGACTCGGAGTAGAAACATATTGACTCAATCTTCTGAAGTAAGTGGAAAAGCCACAGAAGCAGAAATCATTATTGATGCTTGGGAATTGTTTTTCCAGACTCCGTCATCAGTGAAATAATTGAATACACAAACAAATACGTTCTAAAGCTTTGGACAAATTACAGTAGAGAAAAAGATACCCTCAGTACAAATATTGAAGAAATTAAAGCACTTATTGGTCTTGTATATTTTACAATGGGAATTAATCTATTTCAATTTTTGTACCGAGTGCTTCGCTTTGACGATCTTGATAATAGAAAGAATACATAACTTTGGTTTTCTTCAATCCCAAGCAAAACAAAATAGTAACATTACTGTCAACAATGCATTACAAAGAAGAGATTACATAATCAACAATGATTACATTTTACAATGCAACAAAGGAAGGCATTGATACCGTTGATGAGCTAAAAGGAACTTTATCACGAAAAAGTTGCCGATGGCTCTAACATTATTTTTCACTTTCTTGAATATATCTGGAGTATATAGCCATATCGTTGCTGATAAAAATAACAATACTCATAGTACTCGCCGAAATTTTTTTAAAAATCATTAGCAATGAGTCTCATTACACCGCAACTTGAACGTCGTCCAAAAATTGAGAAGTCGTATAAAAGAAATATTGGATATCCCGGAGCAATCTACGCAACATAGCCAGTATGACGTTCCAGGCAGATGTCATTTTTACTCGTCTAAAAAGAACAGAAAAACGAAGACCCTATGCGTACAGTGTCAAAAGTATACAGGGTGAGTCACCACTAACGGGACGGAAGATTACAGCGAAACGGTAAAAGATTTTGAAAAAATTTTAAATTTATAGTTTGAAGGTTGATAAGGGCTACATTTTAAAATTATTTTGAAATATACAGGGCGTCCCAATAAAGTGCGGCGTATCAAAGTTATATTTTTTCTTATGGGACATTCTCTATTTTATTACATTTTTTAATTGTCTGGAAAAAATAAGGTATAGTTTCATAAGACTTCTCTATACCCATGTACAGAGTGTTCTGAGTTATGTGGAATATTCTTAAAATGTAAAGCTTTAAACGAAGACTCATTCCTAACTTATTTAAGAAATCCTAATAAAATTGGTTATACCTCTCAATAGTTGGATATTAGTTAAATGTATTTCATGATTAATTATTAAACATTTATTTACAGGGTGTTCAAAATTTGTAGTTTTAATATTGGATTATTCAATGTGTAATATAAGGCTTATTTTAAATGGAACACCCTGTATATTAATGAATTATTATATTAAAAAAAATTTCCACTTTCGAATGATATATGGATATCCTATAACTAGGAGTAATAGATTTTCCGTAATTTAAAATTTCAAAATATTTATAGTTGTTACTCTCGATTTTTAAACCCATCATTTTGACATATTTGTTATAAATGAAACCAATGTAGTTGTAAAGAAATGTGTATACTTTATAATTTTAGTTGCTGATGCACAACAAATCAGAAAGAATTTTAATAAAACAAATAATACAAAATAAACCACAACTTACTACATTATAAGCAAAAAAAATTTTTTGAAGAAGATTCATTTTCGACTTATTTAAGTAATTATAACAAATTTTCTCTTACAGCACAATAGATGGGCAATGGTTAAATTTATTCCATTATTGATTATTTAACATTTATTTACAGGGTGTTAAAAACTTAGTTTCAATTTTGGATTATTCAATATCTAATATGAGGCTTATTTTAAATGGAACACCATGGATATTAATTAATCGTAATGATTGCGCTAAGAGCTTTCTTGACGTAGGTTTTCTTTGCCAAAATTAATATCCCAACTGATATTTCCAACTTTTTATTTAACCAAACAAATTTACAATGCTATGTTATTCCCGCCATTATAACAACTTCCCTCTACAACCTTACTCCCCTTGTACATGTACATTGCCACTCGGGCGAGTCCGTTAGTCTTACAGGTTGCAACTACACACTGTTGCAAGACTGACCTAAAAATTCCATATTATACAAAATGAAAAGTCCCAAACACGTAATACTAAAAAAAGTCTTTTGAACGCTATAAAGATGTCCTATACTTAAGTCTCATAGTTTTTGCGTAATTTACAATTATTTAAACTCTTCATCGGTATATTGATTTTAAAACAAAATATATAGTTAGTTAATGTCATTGTATGACATTATCATTTTCTTACATTACGGTCTGGTAATTGTCAAAATATAAACATCATTCGTGTGTAATATTTAACTTTCAATATTCCTAAAAATGAAGAATTACGCTATCCATGAAAGAGTTGACATGGTACTTTGCATTGGAGAATGTTTGGAAAATTGTCTCTTAGCTTCTAAAGTTTATGCTCAAAAGTATCCTGATAGAAGACACCGACACAAGGAAGTTTTTGAGAGATTGCTTAATAGGTTTTGTGCTACTGGTAATGTTGCATACGAAAAGCTAAACAAAAATAAACCAGTTATTGGTGACAACGTTAACGAACTTAATGTCCTGCTTTCTGTTATGGAGAACCCAAATATTAGTACAAGAAAAATTTCGGATTACCACTAGGGGTACCACTTTCATCCGTAACACATTCAACTTCACCAGCATTTGACAAAACAAGATTATGGTAACCGTTTAAATTTTTGTTTATGGACTTTAGATAAAGTTGGAGAAGATCCTGATTTTTTTAAAAATGTAATATTTACAGACGAATCGACTTTTCATAATAATGGTCTAGTAAATAGACATAAGTTTCATTATTATGACACAGAAAATAAACATTTATTTCGTACTGTTGATCGCCAACACCGATGGAGTGTTAATGTTTGGGGCGGCATTATGGGAGAGTACGTTATCGGCCCGTATTTTTTTGATGGACATCTCAATGGGACAAATTTGCTAAATTTTTTAAAACAAGATTTTTGGACACTGCTTGAGAACCTTCCACTTAGTCTACGAACAAAAATGTGGCTTCAATTGGACGGAGCTCCTGCTCATTTCTCACGTAATGTTAGCAACTACCTTAACAGAAAATTTACAAACAGGTGGATAGGTAGAGACGGTTCATATAATTGGCCCCCTAGGTCACCAGGACTAACCAAGATGGATTTTTTTTAAGTGGGGTTATATTAAATATATTGTATATGCTACACCTCCTACTACTAGAGATGACATGAAATTAAGAATTACAAACGCGTTTGCTTCAATAACTCCTGCTATATTATATACTGTAAGTAAATCATTCGAAGATACAATCTCTTGTTGTATTGCACAAGATGGCAAGCAATTTGAACATCTGTTACATACCTAAACATTTTTTAGTTATACTAAGTTTTGGATTATTTTGTATTATTTATGTTCATTATTCATATTGTATTATTTTGTATTATTTGTTTTATTAAAATTCTTTCTGTTTCGTTATGTATTTAATTGTTTTCAAAAAAAGAGTGTGTGCTCGTAAGCACGTAAGAAGTTATAGGTACATGTTATTATTATTATTATTATTATTATGAATTCAACGAAATACATATATTTTACAGTTTTATTTTTATTTAAATATTAAACTTATTTTAATACTTAAAATAATACAAAAAATTAAACATAACGTTAATATCTACGTCATTTTTGAAAACTGTAACCTTTGCGCAGTTGCCTTTCACTTGATGAATCGGAGAAAATCTAAAAAACATCAGATTTTCAACAAATTTGTTTTATTTTCTTTTCATCATATTTTAATACTGCCGTCCTAACATGAAAGGTCCTATCTGCAAAATTTGGTAAAATGGCTTTATTGGCTCATGGCATGCGTAAACATATTATCTATGTATGTACAAAATGAAATTGTCCTATAAGCGTCTTAAGTGCCTTATTATATACCTAAATAGTTTGTCCTAACTGACTAAAAAGCAATGTTTACTAACATAAATTGTCCTATCTCACATATGCTAAGAAAAATTGTCCGTTTTAACTTTAGAAATGCAGTTAGGACTATTTAAGGTAGCATTTTATACTGAACGGCATCAGTTAGGACAATTTTGCGTAGTACGACAAAAGCATGTTTGTAACATAACTTGAAATAATTAATTATAAAAGGTATTTGTTATTATCAGACATTGGGTGTACGCTCATGTTTTTTCTATTTTAAGTAAATATATTGTGAGAAGTGGATGAAGGGTAAGTTTAATAATGTTACCTTACGTATAAGCAAAAACTGATTGTAATTAGTGTTTGTAGTAGTAGCAAAAAATATAGACGCATATGCGTCTATATTCATTGGTAGTAGCAATGTAGCGTTACTTAGCCGGAACAGCGATAGATGTAAACTTATGGTATTTAGCCAAAATAGAGAATGATCCAGATTATATACCTGGGCTGTCCAATGAATATCCGATATATAACCAGAAGAGAACGAATTTAACTTCGTTCAGGATTTCATTCGAGATATTCATTTTACAGCTCACAATTATAAACAACACAGTTGATAAAGCTAAGAGTAAACTGTATACAAAAACTGGGAAAATAAGAAAAAGAAAACAAATTGAAGAGCCATTTGTCGAAAGAAAGAAACAAAAAAGAGAAAGTTACATAAGAGCTTATAAAGTTAAAAAGTCACGTAAATTCAAATTCAATTGCGCTAAAAAAAATTTCGTATACTAGTCAAAAAGACATTAACACACAATACTGGCTAGAATATCTTGGACATATAATCAGAGGACCAAGATGTGAGTTCCTTCGGCTAATTCTCAACGGTAAAATCGAAGGAAAGAAGTGGATAGGACGGAAGAAACTCTCTTGGTTGAGGAATTTGCGGCAGTGGACAGGTTTGACAGCGGACCAATTGCTACACGTAGCGCAAGACCGAGATCAGTATAAAAATATTATAAGCATGGTAGTCGCCGACGTTCCGTAGGGATATGGCACTCTAAGAAGACTGGCTATTGGAAAAGAATACCAAAAACAGTTTTTTTTTGAGCTGCGTAAAATAATTTGAGAAAAAAAGAAATACATCTTAGAATCAAACATTACCAAGAGTGTATTCCTACAAATACTATCTAACATCAAAGAAAGCCGAAGAAGTGTGTATTTGTACAATGAAAAGCGTGAAAAGATATTTCTTTTGGCGACCTTTGGCTATGAAAAAGACAATGATAGACTCATTGCTGTAGAAAATATAATAATCAAATTTTTTGAGCCAGGTCATACTATTATGGCAGCAGATTCATTTCATCGCCAAGTTGAGCTTGCCCCCAAAAGAAAAAAAAGTATATGATTTTGACGATTTTTTCGAAAGGGTAAAACAAGCCAATTCATCAAAAGTTAATTTAATAAAAATGCTACTTTTTAACTTCACTGACTGTACCTCCAAATATAAGTTACAAAAGCAGATTTCTATCGTTTACTTAAAAGATATAGTTTGTCATTTTAAAAGAAGAAATTATTACAAAACAGAACTTGAAAACAATTTTATTGATTTAAAAGATATTTTTATAATGAGATACGTTAAGGGTAGACTAACGATTACCCAAATTCGTAATACATGTCGCGGTGTAACTTTAGATAGAAAAAAATCTTCTATCCAAATAAAAGCGCACGTATTAAGTGTAAAACTTATTATAATAAAATTAAAAGTGTTCATTTAATTGGAATTTCAGTTTCATTTAGGACAATTTTAGTAAGTAATGCAAAAAAACGTACTTCATATACACTAAGTTAAATTGTCCTAAGTGACAATATAATCAAAAATCGACTAACCTGGAAAGAATAAATCAAAATTATGACCAGCACCTAAATTCTATTCTCCGACATAATATATAAAATAAAACATAAAAAGTTTCTTAAATTACCAAGCGTTATACAATGAAAAGAAACAAAAACTGGATTTTCTCAAAACCTAAATTTTGCAGATAGGACCTTTCATGTTAGGACGGCAGAATACTAATTATCCTATTCCCAACGAATACCAAGCCAAAGACATAAAAATTTTAGTTTATTTACAAAAAATGTATTTACAACTAGGTACACTGGTTTCGTTTATAACAATATGTCAATATGATGGGTTTAAAAATCGAAAGTAACAATTATAAATATTTAAAATCGATTTCCGTTTAACAAAATTTTAAATTACGGCAAAACTATCAGTCCTAGTTATAGGACATCCGTATATCATTCAAAAGAGAATTTTTTTTAATTTGATAATTCATTAATATACAGGGTGTTCCATTTAAAATAAGCCTTATATTACACATTGAATAATGCAATAATGAAACTACAAATTTTGAACACCCTGTAAATAAATGTTTAATAATTAATCATGAAATACATTCGACCAATATCCAGCTATTTAGATGTATGAGTAATTTTATTAGAATTGCTTAAATAAATTAAGAATAAGTCCTCGTTTAAAGTTTTAAATTTTAAGAAAATTCGAAATAACTCAGAACACTCTGTACATAGGTATAGGGAAGTCTTATGAAACTATACCTTATTTTTTGCAGACAATTGGAAAACCCAATAAAATACAGAGTGTTCCATAAGAAAAAATATAACTTTGAAAATCTTCCGTCCCGTTAGTGGTGACTCACCCTGTATATGCCGAGAACATTTTTCCCAGCTTTGTACTGAGTGCTATGAAGGCCAACAATAAATAAAAAATTGTAGCATAAGTTTAAAATAAAAGATGTTTGGTATATATTTAAGTTCTACTTGTTTTTTATTAAGTAAAACCAAAACTATGTATACGGTCGATTTGACCATTCGCGTGTTACAATGTAAATTTTTTGGCGCGTGTAATGTCAGGTTAAAACCCCCTACACACGTACCGAATAAACAACCTAACTGTCGTGGCCGACAAAGCTAGGTCCGACAATGTTGGGCCCGAGGGTTGGTGTGTGTCTAAGCTTGTTGACCGGCAAAAATAGTTGTTACATCCCATCCCGACAGTTTGGGTGTCGGGAAGTGGGCTGTAGGAATATCGCGGTTGTATAACCAAATTGGTCGGCCCGAACGTAAAGGAAAAAATCAGTAAAAATCAGGTGAGATACCTTTTTGTCCTTTTTAATTTGCGAGAGGGTGTGTAAGTACTTTCACATATTGTGTTGTGTTCTTGGTAACCAGGACTACACACATCATGAACAGCGCTTAACCATCTACATCTATATAAAACAACTTCAATTCTAACTCAAAAGCATAGGTCGATGCCGCACTCTCCAGATCTCTTCCCTCTTCGTTTCCTAGAATGAAACAAGTTATTGTCATGCACTTTATTTCAAATACCCTTTTACTTAAATATACTAAAGCCATTAGTAAAATCGTTCATCCAAAAGATATTATTGTTGCATCTAGCATTTCGAATAATCTAATTTGCATTTTTCCCCATTGACCGACATCGTTGATCAATTATATCAGTATGTCAAAAGTGCATTTCGTGACTAAATTTTTAGTGAACTATACAAAGCCATAAAACACTTGAAGAAGCAATAAGTAACCAACAAGATGTACCAGAAGTCCTTCCGGAAAAAGTAGAATCGACAATTACAAAAATAAAAAGCAGTAAAGCAGCTAGAATGGATGACTTAACAGTGGAACTGCTTAAATACGCTGACAAAAAACCTGGAAAATATTATTAGACATATTTACAAACTGCCTGAGATCAAGATACATACCAGAATACTGAAATACAGCAAACATAATTCTCATGCATAAAAAAGGAGCAAAGAGATTATCAAAAATGACAGACCTATAAGTCTACTATCAATCATATACAAGATATTCACAAAGATCATTAACCTTCATCGGACTGGCCGGGGTCTATTTTGACTCCAGATCACAATTTTTGGCTGTTACTTTATAGATCTTAATCTTAGATAGATCTTTATCTATCCGTAGTTTATATATTGTATTGATAAAAAATTATGGCTACAAGAACATTTAACGGTTAGATTAAATTTTAACTTTAATTTTATAGGCTGGGGTCTCCTAATACCCCGACCAGTCTTTTATGTAATATAAAATAAATTCTAATAAAGTTGTATTAATGTGGGAATCCTATAGATTTTACGAATTAGTGTGAGGGTACTATGGTTTTATGTAAGGGATTTACATGTTATAATGGGAAATTCCCCGAGCTGCGATAAAATTTAACGAAATAATATACTAATATTGAGTTCCAGTGTCAGTTGGTTTCTGGTCGTATTTTTGAATAGTGCATAAAATTCTAAACATGAGTTACGTTTCATTTAGATCTAGCCCAAAGAAACTGAGCGAAGATGAACTTTTACGTTTACTTGAAAGTGATAATCCAGAGCTTAATATTAACCTTCGAGTGGTAACGTACGGTCCCTGACACCGACGTAGTAGATTTTTCGCGCTAAAACTCAAATGTGCATATTGTTTTGTTCGCGCGGTCAGGTAGCTTTCGAATCCTCATCACGCTATTCAGTCTTGAAAAATCTGTAGCCGAGTGCAAATAGTCCATAATGTTATTCGACCTGACAGAGTGAGCGAAAGAGGTTATCATTTCTGTTATACTCAACGGTAAGTTTTTGTCATTTTTGGTCCATATTCAGTTTAAATAATAGATATTTATTTTAGGATTTGTATGTGACTATGGCTTACGAAAGAGAACAAATCAGGTTGCAACAACTTTTTGGCGAAATTGTTGCTAATTCCGAACCGGAACCAGAAGATAACAACGCATGTTTACAAGATGATTGTTCAGAAGTTCTAGAATATGCTACCAATTCAGAGGAAAATTTCTGTGATAAACAATGTCGAAAATCATGTACCAGTAAAAGTAATACCGCGCATACCACGTTTGTTTGGGAAAGATGGAACAAGGTGGAGGAAACATCATGAATTTAATCGTAACGTTCGAAATCGTACTGAAAATCTTCTACCCAATCTGGCATGACCAAAAAGTGATATTAGGCAAAAATTGGTGATAAAAAAAATTTGGGAATATTAGAATGCACCAATAAGTTCATAGCATTAAAACGCTATGACACAGTCAATAACAGAACGGCTAGGCCAATTGCTCTTATAGAATTAAAAGCTCTGTTTTGGCTGTTGTAGATATCTGGCGCTAACAAAAGCAATCATCAGAATGCTGATGATTTATTTAGAACAGATGGAAGGTCAATGGAGATTTATCGCCTTACGATATCGAACGTAAGAGGTTCCAGTTTGTCATCGAAACGTAAGACACATTCGAAGACACGGTTCGATGACAAAAGCACTAATACAAGAATACAAGGCAAGAATTCGACAAGTTGGCCGCAATAAGTGAGATTTTTGAAGGTTTCAATTCTAATCTACCGAAGTATTACAATCTTACAGCATATACTACGACAGATACAAAGTTAGAAGTCTTTCGTGGCAAATGTTCATTTAGGATTTATATACCAAATAAACCAAATCGTTACGGTATAAAAATATATGCTTTAGCAGACGCTGAAATGTATTATACGTCCAAGATGGAAGTATATATTGGTAGACAGCTAACAGGAAAATATTTTGTTGATATGTCAAATATGTCACTTGTACCTCGTCTGTGTGAACCGATTTGGGGAACGAAAAGAAACGTTACCATGAATAATTTTTTTACAAGCGTTCAGCTTGCGCAATTACTTCAACGTGAACATCGTATAACTGTTATAGAAACGATACGAAAGAATAAACTTCAAATTCCTTTAGTGCTAACACAACAAAGACCAGAAAAAACCAGTATGTTCGCATTTCAAGAGAAGTGTACCCTTGTATCGTATGTACCCTGAAAAGGTAAAAATGTTTTAGTGATATCTTGTATGCATTACGACGACAACATTGATAATGCAACAGGTAAATCAAAAATAAACATAGATTATAATTAATAAGACTAAAGGAGGCGTGGATGCCGTGGACAAACTCTGCGCGGCATACAATTGCGCTAGAGCAACCCGTCGCTGGCCAATGGTCATTTTTGACAGTTATTTGAATGTCGCTGGGATAAATTCCTACATTATATACAAATCGAATACAGACACACGCATTCCTAGACAAAAGCTTTTGGAAGACTTAGGTTTTCAACTTATTGACGAACATATTCGCAGACGAGCCCTAGAACAAACTATTCCAGGGACAATTCGTATAAGGTAAGTGGAAATTTGTGACATGCAGACAAGAAATCAACCTACCCAGAATAATGTGTATGGAAGATATACGTTCTGCAGTAGTAAGAAAAACCGCAAAACTCGGTTTCTTTGTAGGCAGTGTGGCAAATACATGTGTTTGGAACATTTAATCGGACTATGCGTTGTGTGAAGTGTAGGAGAAAATAAGGAAGCAAACGGACATAAGTTTCAGTTTATGTTGGACATCTGTTGAATAATTTTAATTTTTTTTGATATTTTAACCCTTGTTTTTATGTTTGTTGATATTTTGTATTCAAAATAAAAAATGGAAAATCACTTGGGGTGGATGAAATCCTAACAGAGCAGATAAAACACCTCGGGCAAAAAGCGAGACAATGGGTGCTCGATCTATTTAACATCTGTCGCTCTACTTACCAGATTCCAAAACTGTGACGAAATCAAAAGTGGTAGCCCCTCTGAAACCTGGGAAAGACCCTAAACTACCAAGTCGCTACCGTCCGATATCTCTGCTATGCCATTTGTATAAATTGTATGAACGCCTCATTTTAAACCGCATCCAGAAAACATTACTAACTGCAAAACTATTCCCACAACAAGCAGGCTTCAGACCAGGTAAATCATGCATAGGCCAAGTGCTGAACGTAACAGAATATATAAAGGTGGAATTTAAGCAGAAAGAGATAGTGAGAGTAGCCTTGATAGACCTCACAGCAGCCTCTTAATCGATAAACCACAGAACATTGCTAACTAAGATCTATAACACTGTGCTTGACTATGACCTGGTAAATATCATTAGATCACTGTTGTGTAATAGACGTTTCTACGTTATGCTAAATGGAAAGAAGAGCAGATGGAGAACCCAAAAAAATGGCCTACCTCAAGGAAGCGTTCTGGCGCCATCCTTATTTAACATCTACACCAACGATCAACCAATGCAACCCCAAACTGAGAGTTTTGTCTATGCTGACGACCTTGGTATAGCCGTAAAGGGGAAAACACTCACACAAATAGAGTCGACAATGGAAGAGGCTTTAAACATGATGTCAACTTACTACAAACAAAACTCATTAAAGCCAAACCCTACTAAAGCCCAAGTATGTGCATTCCATCTCAACAACCAACTGGCTCATGTAAAACTGAATGTTTTACATGAGCCCAAGTATATTGCAGTGGTACTAGACCGGTCACTAAAGTATAAATTCCACTGTCAGAGTACAAGACAAAAGGTTTCCATGAGAAACAACCTTCTCCGGAAACTTGTAGGGAGCAAGTGGGGTGCAAACACAAAGGTCTTAAAGACAACAGCTGAGGCCTTATGTTTCTTAACAGGGGAATATGCTTGTCCCGTCTGGGGTAGATCTAGACACGTCCAACAAGTCACCACGGCGTTAAATGAAACATGTAGAATAATTACCGGTTGTATGAAGCCTACCCCTCTACCCCTACTGTACTGGGTAGCTGGATACGCATTACCAGACGACCGTAGATGCGCCTCACAATATCGGGAGAAGTTCAGGCAAACTTTTGATGAAAGGCACCAATTATACGGATTTGACGAACTGCCAGGAATCAGCCGACTTAAATCAAGGAAAAGGTTTATTAGAAATGTCAGCGTCGAACCACCCGAACTGTTCCCCCTACATCCAGAACGACCTAATGGAATGAACCTGGACTGGAGAACCTGGCGGACACTCAATTGCATACGCACAGGTGTTGCCCCTGTAAAACAGAATCTCATTAAATGGGGCATCAAGACAGACAGCGACACACTTTGTGAATGTGGGGAAATACAGAACGTGGAGCACCTGAGAGTATGCAGACTTTGCCCATCACAGTGCACCCTCGATGATTTATGGCTCGCAAATACAAAGGGTGTAGACGTAGCCCGATATTGGTCAGAAAAACTATAGTCGGATCCAGACACAAAAAAAAATATGTATTCAAAAACTTGATATGTTTTTCTAAATTGTTTTTCAATTATGTTAGTATCTAAATGAAGCCAATTTTTTTGAATGTGCGTTGTTTTCTTGAAAATAAATAAATATTGATCACTTCTTACTATATTGGTATTTAAATATAGTTATATTAAATATTTGGTCAAATATTAACAAAAAATCACAGCCTAAGATATTCATTATTAAAAAAGTCGGTGTCGCAGACCGACGTTACCAACTCTGTTACAAGAATTCACGTTACCGGCGGAAGGTTAATGATGATACAGCAAGTGATTTAGAAGACGAAGATGTACCCGAGGTAAAAGAAGAAAATCACCTTATTATTGATCACAACATAAAGCAAAATGAACCAACAGTTACTGACTTCGAAGGCTTACCGGTATATGTATCTAAAAATGGAACTGAGTGGTCAAGGTTACCAAAAAACACAAAAGAGAAACGCGCAAAGGCCAATATTCGTGTATATGCTCTAGGACTTACAAATTTCAGTGATGATATATCATGTATCAAAAACGCTCTTTTTCTGTTTTTTTTTTCAGACGAAATTCTAAACATAATTGTCATGGAAACTAATCGAAAGGCTCAAGCGTACTACGATAAATGGAATATTGAAAACCCAAATAAAACTAAAGTGTATGTTTGCGTTGATTCTATAGAGATTCAAGCCTATATTAGAGTATTGCTTATACTCTAATATAGGCTTGAAGGGGCCTCTAGAGAGGGGGCATTTGGGCCTGTAGGACCCATCGCCGGCTCTTCGGGCTTCTTCCTATCCCCGGAATTGGATCGGGTATTCACCATCTTTGGTTTGTCGCTGGTAGAAAGGTTAAATACCACCGCTGTTATAAATAACAGTTCCAGTGACAAATATCTGTTATAGGTAACGGTTCCAAGGAACAGTTACAAAGTAACAGAGCAGAAATGGAAAACAGATAGGTAAAAATGATCTAAGTATTCCTTGACTTATGGAAGGAATAACTTAGTAAACAAGTAAATTAAATGGTATAAAAATATAATGCAAAGAAAAAAAATGTTTCTAAGTGTTTCTTGACTTACGGAAGAAACAACTTAGGACAGAAATATAGATAAATGAAATATGTAAATGTGAGAGTAAAATATGGAAATATTTCTAAGTGTTTCTTGACTTACGGAAGAAACGTCTTAGAGTGGAAAAATAAAATACTCAAAATATAAAACCAGAAATTCAAAAATGAAACAGATTATAGAAATATGTCTAAGTGTTTCTTGACTTACGGAAGAAACAACTTAGAACAGGAGATAAACAAGAGAATCAAATATAGTAAAATAAATGCACAAATAAGTGTTTCTTGACTTACGGAAGAACGACTTGTAATAGAAAATAAGAAAAATCAAATATAGAAAAGATGTGGAAGTATTGCTAAGTGTTTCTTGACTTACGAAAGAAACAAATTAGCATAAAATAGAAAATCAAAAAGACAAATGTATTAAGTATTTTCTTAACTTAAGGAAGAAAATATCTTAGATAAAATATCGGAAATAATAATGCAACAATAATTATGAAAATATTTCTAAGTGTTCTTTTGACTTACCGGAAAAGAACGGCTTAGACAAACAATTAAAATAACAAGTCAAATATTCAGAGAAATATTCCTAAGAGTTCTTTGACTTACCGGAAAGAACTACTTAGACAAAGTACAAATCAAAATATAAAATAGAAAAAGCAAGATAAATATTTCTAAGTGTTCTTAACTTACGGAAGAACAACTTAGACACAAAATACAAGAAAAATAAACAATCAAAATAATCAAATAAAATATCAAACAATCAGTACATGAACAAATATAGATCAATGTAATATTCTAACCTGAAAAGGTCTGAATATACAATAATGCTAAAATAAAAATGGTATATAATAAATCAGAAATAAAACAATAACTTAGTTGGAACAATAATAGCACCGACTAGGTCTACAGTAGAAGAGGCAAGCTCGACTGATCGATGAGAGAAAATCTACCTGCTTTTATGTAAAACAAATCCTTTGTTTTTCGTAGCAAAAGTGGAATTTCCCTGCATCGAGTCATTAGAAATTTGGATTTGGCCAAACTTGGAATTCCCAAGTATTTTGACCGATATCCAAATTCCTTGATGCGTCCGGCACAGCTGTCAGCTCCTGGCTGACACGCTGACGGAGGACAATATAAGTAAGCATAAAATGTACTTATATTTTGGCACTCGGCAAGGAACTTATAAAAAAATATGTTTTCAGATGTTATAACAATAAGGACATCGAAAAGAATAAAAAGCGTCATATGGCAGATGTATTTTCAGAATTTTTTAATATTACTGAGCCCAGATTAGAACAAACAAAAAATACAAGGGACGGTACAGTATGTGGTGTAGAGGCAAAGACAGAAAAATCAGTAAAATATGTGTAAAATGTAACAATTTTGTATGTCTAGAACCCGCAAAATCAGATAGTTTGTGTACATTGTACAAATAGTATATAGTTGTTATTTAGTCTGTTAGCGTCAGCAATAGAATATATTTTGTAGTATTGTGTATGCTTTAGTCTAATAAATGTTCAATATTATAAAAATAATTGTTTACAGGTACAGTTTAGTTGGTATAAGCATAGTTCACCCACTTAAGAATGGGGTCCGTTCAGACCCCAGTCGTCTTTTGTGTAATATTTTGAGGCCCGTCCGATGAAGGTTAACAACAAATTAACAAATGCATTAGATGCTGCACAGCAAGGAGAGCAAGCTGGCTTCAGAAGTGAATTCAGTACCCTAAATCATATCCATACACTTCGAGAACTAATAAGTAGAACTAAAGAATATGAAATACCGCTAGCATTATCCTTCATATATTTCAAGAAGGATTTTAATTCTATATATCCCAAGTCCGTAATAGAATCTATGACCAACTAAGGCAGTAAAAAACCGTATTAGAGACTTTAGCAAATATATACAGACAACAAAAGCTAAGGTAAAAATGTATAAAAACACTCTAGAATTTCCCACTACCAGAGGCGTCCGACAAGAAGACGCAATATCGCCAAATCTCTTTACTGCAACTCTTGAAAATATATTCAACAAAATGAACTTGCAGGACAAATGCCTACTCATTGATAGAGAATACCTCAACCATCTACACACAACTAAATTTATGACATCATCTGATATTCTTATATTAGCATATCTGATATTCTTATATCTATTATTTTAAGCAAATTTAAAAAGACAATTCTACCAAGTCAAAAAATATTTGATAAGTAATGACCTACATAAGGTGTACATTATCAATAAGTCAGAAATCTATTTATACGGCACACGAGAAAAAAAATCCTACAACTAACACACCAAACAAGAGTAATCAAGGCATGCATAAGAAAAAAATTATATCAGATGTGAGCAAGTCATTAGTAATTGAATACATTAATTTTTTTCCTCGTGTTCCTTCACATTACTGCACAGCTGGTACAGCTAGGGAGTATCTGGATTCATTATTGAATGTGAAAAAAATGTATGAATTATATAAAAGTTTTGAAGATGAAAAACAAGTACAACCAGTATTAGAATCTGTATATCCACAAATTTTTTGCAATAATTTTAACCTATATTTTCACATTCCCAAGAAGGATAGGTACCGTTTAACCGTTTATGTAAAGAGTATCATTTATTGGAACAGGAGAATAGGGTTTTGATGAGAAACAAACCATATTTCAGCAGCATAATGTTAAAAAGGATGCTGCTCAAAAAGAAAGAAATCGTGACAGAGTAGGACTTACTCCAGTGTTGTCTTTCGATCTCCAAAGTGTGCTAAGCTTACCAAAAGCAGAAATAAGCAATTTCTTTTACAAACCAAAATTTATCATTTACAATCTGACTGTTTACTTTTTAGTTTCCATAGATGCGTATTGTGCTCTTTGGACCGAGAAAATGATGGAAACATCTGCTAATGACATCGCTAGTGCGCTTTACAGAATATTAGAAAGAGTGTTAGCTGACAATCCCAGTATAACAGAACTAATCCTGTGGTTAGATAGCTATGTTTCGCAGAATAGAAATTCAGTGATTTTTTACGCTCTAGGTATTTTATACCAGAACATTCAAATTTATAAAATATTACAATGAAATTTTTTACCCCTGGTCATTCATGTGTGCCAGAAACCGATAATGCGGGCAGTTGCATTGACCGCGTACTTCTGAAATCCTAATAATATTCTTCAATTTCATTGTTTCGACTTCTTTTTAAGGTAAATAGTAAAACACTTTATCACATTATAGAAATCCAAGAAAATGATTTTAAAAATTTCCAAGAAAGTGCACATCTTATTTCTATTCTCGTTTCTCTAAAGTAATATATTTAATATTTTTAAGATGCTTTTATGAACTTAAATATAAAGTCTCAAATATGGTACAGCTACAGGCAACTACTTTTACTGCTAATTTTAGAAACAATAAAACCACAAGATCTGAGATCGAAAATAAGTTAGAACATCCCAGCATTTTCAAAAATAAAAACCAGTCACAAAAAAAAACAATATAAAAGCGATTAATCTATATATCGATGGATGCCCGAGGCAAACAAAAACTAGTATATGACAATTTTGTAGAAACTAGGATCTCTTTTCGATTATGAATATCTTGTAGCCATACCAGTAATAAAAGAATTATTTTTTTTTGTTGTTTCAAGCCATTAAAAAATTTCTTTCTTTCTTTCTTTCTTCCCTTCCTTTTACCCTATCAGGATGTCGGATTTGGGCTAGCTATTTTAATTTCCATTTACCCACCTCTTCCATTATTTTCTGTTTCCTGCCATTATTTTCAATTCCTCGAGTGATTTTTGCCTCTACTACTTGCTGTATCCATTTTTTTCTTGGTCTGCCTCTTTTTCTTTTTCCGATGTGTTTTGCTTAATAAAATTTTCTTGTTTTTCTATTGGATTGCATCCTCATCAGATGCCCATACCAGTTCATTTGTCTCTTTGCTATTTTGTTCATTATCGGTTCCTGGTTGGCCATTCTCCTAATAGTCTCGTTGCTTAATCTATCCCATTTTGTCTTTCCAACTATCCTTCTTAGATGTCTCATCTCCATTGCGTTTATCCTGCTCTTATGTTTTTCCAGAATTGTCCAGTTTTCACTTGCGTAGAGCACAGTCAGTATCACTATTGTTTTATATATTTTTATTCTTGTTTCTCGTGCAAGTTTTCTTTTTTCCATTATTGAGGTTAACTTATAATATAACTTGTTTGATTTCTTTGCTCTATTTGTTATTTCCCAGTCTATTTTTCCGTCATTAGTTATTATACTTCCCAGGTATTCGTAAGTTGTTACTATTTCCAATTCGGAGTTTTTACATTTTATCTTTATTTGATTATCTTTTTTATCTCCTTTGCCGCTGATTATCATTATCTTACTTTTTTCCTCGTTTATCTCCATTTTAAGTTCTTCTATTTGCTCTACCCATATATCCATTATTTTCTGCATTTAATTCTCGGAATCTGCTATTAGTACTATGTCGTCTGCATACATTAAGGACTCTATTGTTACCGGTTGTAATCTGCGGTAACCTATTATTGTCTGTAGCTGATTGGTTCTGACTCTAGTGTTTCTTAGCAATTCGTTCATTACTATTATGAATAGCAAAGGGCTGAGACTATCTCCATGTTTAATACCTCTCTTCCAATTAAATGCTTCCAATCTTTCCCCTGTTATTTGTACCCTTCCTTTTACCTCTTTGTAAGTACTTTCTATAATTTTTATCAATGCATTAGGTACGTTTATTTTCCTCAAGCATTTCCTTATAATATGTCTTTCTAACATGTCAAATGCTGCTCTTAAGTCTATGAGTGCTAATACTAGTTTTTCCCCGTATCTATAATTCTTTCTATTAGGTTTCTAATAATATATATGTTGTCATTTGTCTGTCTTCCCGTTCTAAATGCCGTTTGTTCTTCTCCCAATACTATTTCTACGTCTTGTCTCAGACTCTTCTCTATTATTTTCGTATATATTTTAAAACATACCGATGACAGATATATTGCTCTATAGTTGTCGCAGTTTACATGTTCTCCCTTTTTGATTATTGGCACGATGATATTGTTCTGCCAGTCTTTGGGGATTGTTTGTTGTTCCCACGCCTCTTTATATATTTTCCATAGCCAGTTTATTTCTTCTTCTCCCATGTATTTTACCATTTCCGGTTCAATTTCATCATCTCCACCTGCCTTGCCTATTTTTAGATTTGATAATCCTTCTATTACTTCTTCTCTACTTATTTGCTCTGGTTCTGTGTTTTCTTCACCTTCATTGATTATATTGTCTTTCTTCATCACTTCGGTATCAAATTTTTTCTCATAATATTCTTTCCATACCCTAGCTATTTGTTCTGGGCTTATTTGTATTTCGTTTGAAGTATCTCTTACTGTGTTTATTTTCTTTCGTTTTCCCTGCCTTATGTGTCGTATTGTCGTCCAAAAGTTTCTATTATTTGTTATATATTCTTAAGTTCTTCTCCAAATTCTTTCCATGTTTTTGCTTTTGCTTGTGTGACTGCCTTTTTTGCCAATCGTCTCTGCCTATAGTATTTTTCTTTATATTCTTCTAATCCCGTTTCCATGCTCTTTTCTTTTTTTTATGTCTGTCTTCACTTCTTTATTCCACCATCTTGTCCTTTTTAACTGTTTATTATATTTTTTGATTCCACACACTTCAGTTGCTGTTGCCTTTAATACTTCACTGACTGTATTTTATCTTTCTTCCATTGTCCATGTTTCTTTTTGACACTCTATTTGTCTCAGTCTTTTGTTAGTTTCCTCAGTGTAAAATTCTCGCATACTTTTTATCTTTAGTTTGTTTACATTTACTTTCTTGTACTCTTTTCTTTCCATTTCCTCCATTTTTTCATTTTCCAGTTTTGCAGTGACCATCCTGTGTTGTGTAGACAGTTTGGGTTCATTTTCCGTTAAGATGTTTTTTATATTTTGTTCCAGGTTTCTCGTATAGACTATATAGTCGATTAAGCTTTTCGCATTTTTCTCTTCAGCCACAAATGTATATGTGTCGTTAATTGTTTGTTCACTGAATGTGTTTCCTATTATATATTAAAAAATTTATATTTCAAATATAAATTCTACGAATAAGTTCATTTTATTTATATATATTCAACTTATTAATAAAAGGTGATAATAGTCTGTTTTTTGTGCTACTTGGACTACCTTTCTTGCAGTGTCGCAAAAAATATATAAATGCATCGTTGCATGTGACATTGAAAAAAAATAATAACGTATCTTTGATGTATCAAAGTGGTATGTTATTTTTGTATCCCTAATTTGATATCAGAAACTAGAATTTTCAATAAGTTTTAAAAAATTTTTGGTAATTATTAATGTCTACTGAACCGTTTGGTTAAAAAAAAGGTATATTAATAATTATCCAAATACCAGAAAAATTGTCAAATTTTTCTGGTATTTGCATACTTGGAGTTAATTTTCTCCGTAGATAAAAAATGTAAGAGAACCTTGTAATAATTAGCCAGCGATATTACTTCGTTTAATAAAATATCAACATTCCAAAAATTATTTAATTGTTGTATGAACCATAAAAAAATTTTTTCCTAAAGTAAGCTCCCTAAACTGTAACATTCAATCTTTACCCTTTTATGTATTTCCTGTCATTTTAGTACATCATTAAAGTAATCTCACCTCCGACATATTACTATATTTATATTGAAGTCACAACCCCTTAAATTCCGGCCTATCATTCTTCCACAAAGAGATCCGTAATAATCTCCAGATAAAGTAATTTGCGTCGATTTGTTACAGGCTGACAGTACGACTGAGTAACAGCGAAATAAACAGGGCTTTTTCTTTGATCTCCCACTGGCTGTGTTACGCGAACAGCGCCGTCAACCCTATCATATACAACTTTATGAGTGGTAAGTCTTTAAATTCATTATTTATTTTATGTTTGTCACTTCTAAATAGAAGTTATTTTATAATGACTTTTCTACGCTTTAGATTTATTTACTGTAAAATATAGCAGAGCAATTTGTATTATTTTAAATTAAAGTATTAACGTGTGGATAGATAAGTATAATATACGTATTTTTAATATAATATAATTATGTTTAGCAGTATATAGTAAAAAATTTTAATTGGTCAGTAAGACAAAGGATCAGTTTTTGTTTTATATAGTTTTAACCCTTCATCACTCGCACAGTTTTAACAAATCTAACATTTTTGAATATTTCGCCATAATTTTCGAAATATTGCTTCTTTTGGGTTTGCACCAGGAATACTCCTATGAAGACTCGTATAAGACTATTTTAAATAATGGTGGGAGTACCTATTATCTTATAGCCGACAGCAGTTGTTGTTAGTTCTAGGGATGGCGGTTTTTGACACAACACGGGTTTTCGGTTATACCGGTTTTTTTTGCTTACGGTTTAACCTGGCGGTTATAACCGGCCAAAAAAAACGGTTTTTCCAAAAACCGGTTTTCGGTTTTTTTAATACAATAGTTACAAAGTTACATTTATAATGCACTTTAGTTTGGGATACTTCATTCGACTCGATATCAATATGATCAAAATTAGTACTATCGAAAGAACATCAATATCAATATAAATAAAACGCAATTTTTAATAAAACCATTTTATTCTATTAATTATTATATTTATTTATTATTTTATTATTAATATATATTTAGTGATTATTATTAAATATAATATAGCGTAAGATTAATATATACATATTGCAATAATATACAATAAAAGAATATGAAGTAATATTTTAAGTAAAAAAGTATAGGTTAGAAGGTTACAAATAGGTTATATTATATGAAATGGATTTCGCATTATCTTGGCCAGTATTTTTCATGAATCCTATTAAGAAAAACTCGTTCATATATATGTTGGTCGGTTAAGCGGCTTCTCTCATCTGACACAATATCATTCAACGATGACACCAGTCTCTCTGATGCCACCGAACTTCCGACCAACGACATGTATTTTTTTAGCTATAAAAGCCAAGCCTAGCATACAGGTTCTGTTCTGATCCCAGAATGAAAACGGATCACTTGGCAGCAAAGGCCGCTGCAGATATAGAGTCAGTTCATTTGAAAAAGAACTTTGAATCTGTGTGTCCTGAGAACTTGAACTGAAACTACTGTTCACCAACTCCAGATCGTCTGAAAACCAAAGAGGGTTTGATTTTAAACTCACTTTGGCTTCTTAATTCTGGAAGGAGCAGGAAGGAGAAAGTTTTCCGATTTCGGTAAGGTACGTCCTAACTTCCGAGCCTAAATTGGATGTGACTGTCTCCGCTATATACGGATTCAGATATAGTTTTTTGAACCTCGGGTCCGTGATTGTTGCATGGCAAAGCAGATGATTTCGTAAAAGCTTAGTGCCCCTCTCTTGAAGGCTAGTTATAAGCTTTTGGCATAACTTTTGAGCTGTACTAAGGTTTAGCTTGAGGTTTTTTAAAAATCTTTCGATAATAGACACAAGGAGAATAACAAGGCTAGCAGTAATGCACTGGGAACCCGAGATCTCGTTTGTGGCCTCATCAAAAGGCGATAAAATGCTTACAATTTTAGTGATTAGTTGTATATCTGAACCAGAAATCATCCTTGGTGCTTTTTAAATCAAGGGATCTGCCAATATTGCAGCTATATATGGGGACATTAGTGTGAATCTGGTTGTAGTCAGATGCAGAGAGCAGTAAACCAAAATTATTATACTACTGCTCAATAGAGAGCGCTAAAATAATTCAGGTTATATTGTCAATGAATATAATGAGAGTAGAAAATAATATGCAATTATTGTATTCAATTAATGATGCAAATTTAATTTACCATTTTAAAATATAATCCTCTAAAATACCCACCAATTTTCCTCTCCTCCCAAACCCAAAAAATTCCCCACCCCAACCATTTCAACCTATAAAAAATTTCCCAGACTGTTTCAAATGGGATATAAAAAAAATAATATCAACATAAATATTTTACTTAAAAATAAATTGAATAATGCAATTAATCTTTTATTTTTACTACCATCAAAAAAAAATATCATTTATTACTTTTAACACGTTTGTATATTTGTATAATAAGTACATTTTAACTCATTTAATACTTCCTGTATGGGTGTATCGTTTTGAAAACGTAGGAAAACCCTTAGAGATTCGTATTCGTAATAGGTAATTCGATAATTATAGTCAGAACATTATTTTTGGTAATCAGAAACATCCATTCACCCACTTTCAATGTCAAGAGTCAAGTGTGAAAAATAGATGATGTATGCAACAGATCACTTCTTATGTAAATATTATGATTACAATTTACAAATACCTTTACAACGAAATATTATAATAAAACTTAATTGTTTTTGGCTGATGAGAGTTTGCACTTTCAGTTTGCCTCTGTATTTATAAAATAAAATAAAATTTGAATTATGGTTTTGTTTGGAATAATTACTTGAAAATAATAATTATGATTGGGATCCAAAATAATACCTAACCTAATCCTAATCACCGTAAAAACCTAATAATCGGTTTTTACTCTAAAAATAAAAAACCGGTTATAACCGGGACAAAAAAACAACCGATAAAACCGGTTATTGCGAAGTAAAAAAACCAGTTTTCGGTTAAAACCGGTAGGTTTTTCCCATCCCTATTTAGTTCAAAGCTAAAGGTGGGTACACGTATGCGAGCCGAACTGTTTGCGAACTGCTCGTGAGCTGTTCGCGAAGAGTTCGTTGAAAATATATTTATGTTCAGACTATCCAATACCCTAAGTATCTAATAACAAACCGAGAATTAATTTACTTCGTTATTTTAAACATTTTTGTTTATATTTTGTTTACATTATCTGTTATTAATTTCTCTCGTTACTTTTGAATAAGCCGCGCTCGTTTAGCAATTTTGTTTAACCGAATGATCTCATCGCACACTTAGCAGAAACAATTTATAGTCTCGAACACCGTCCAAATTTAACTGCGAACATTCTTTGTGTTCATCTCAAAAACCGACAGGCCGCGGTTCCTGACGAGCAACGAACGAACAGCTCGCAAGCGGTTCGTCCCGTCTTACACATTAACGAATATAGCGTTCACAAACGGTTCGCGAACAGTTCTGCTCGCATATGTGTACCCGCCTTAACACGCGAGCAATCGTGTTCGCCGGAACGTTAGAAATAATCTAACTACGCGAGTGTTGGCGTGTGTTGATTTTTAGAGAGATCACTTAAGAAAAATTATAATATTCTGTTAAGGACTTAAGCGATGTTCGTTCTAAACACAGTATCCACAATACAGATTCTGAGCAGTCCACACAAGATCTACCCAGTGATTCTTAAGATGCCATGGAAGAAAGCTGCCAAGATGATGGTTATCCAGGATTGTATGGCAAAGATAAACCACCATGGTTGAAACATAAGAAACACACTCCCAAAGGTAAGACCAACGCTTGTAATATTGTTACGTACTTACCTGGGGTAACGGCAAAAGCAAAAGGCGCCAAAACCATATTAGAATTCTGGAAATTTCTCGGATGCTATGATCAATAATATTGTAAAATATACAAACCAAAAACTGGATATGACGAGAGTGTTTTATACTCGCCCTAGGGATTGTACTGCTGTTGCCTACGAGGAAATGCAAGCATTTATTGGACTTTTGTTCCTAGCTGGGGTAAAGAAAGCGCAACATTTAAATACTGATGAACTCTGAAAATAAGATGGCACAGCTCCAGATATTTTGCAGCTACTATGTCTAAGAAAAGATTTCACCAAATAATTCAAGCTGTAAGATTTGACGACGCCACTAAAAGATAAGAAAATTCTTCATTTGATAATCTTGCACCCATTCGAGAAATATATGAAATGTTTGTCACTAACTGTTTACCTGCATACACTCCTGGATTCTATGTGACCATATATGTAATGTTGGAAGCGTTTCGTGGTCGATGCAAATTTAGGCAGTATATAGCCAATAACCCAGCGAAATACGGAATCAAGATTTGTGCCTTGGTGGGTGCTAGAACATTTTTCACACAAAATCTCAAAATTTACCCCGGCAAACAACCTAAAGGACCATATCAACTACCCAACGATGCATCTAATGTAGCAAAAAGACTTATATGACGCATAAGTGAAACCAGTCGAAACATAACTACGGATAATTACTTTTCCTCTGTAGCTAAAAAATGGATGGTTTCATTGATGAAAACACCAAAAAGCATGCAATGAAGCCAGAGATTATTACTCATTACAACCTCACAAAAGGCGGAGTCGATGCTTTTGATAAAATGAAGGCAGAATACTCGGTGGCTCAATTTACCAATCGCTGGCCGTTTACTGTTTTAGCACTGCAGCCTACTAAATATTTCAACTGTAAATTGCCAAATAATTTACAACAATTACACTAATATTGTAACATCTAGAAGAAGGTACATTGCGGAACTTGGCAAGCAACTTTTAATGTCCCATCTTTAACGACGTTCCAATATCCCAAATCTGCCTTTTCAGTTGAGACTCAGGATCCAAAATATAACCGGAGAAAAGCCATCAGTTTCTCAAGGGGCAACTCTAACCATAAAACCAAGATGTTTTTTTTTGCTTTGTAAGGAAGAACAGGTTTACTTAACATTATTATTGTACTAACTGTAAGTTTCCGATATGTAAAGAGCACATTGGTTTAACAAATTTTACTTGCCACCACTGCCTAGAAGAGGAAGAAATCTAATTTTCTGCGTAATGCGTACATTTTTTTGCAATAAATTCCCTTATTAGTTTTGTTCTAGGTAATGTGTATATTGTTTTAGTTAACCTAGTAGTTTTTTTGCAGTTTTGTTTTAAAAAAATATAAGTTTATCATTTGTTGTGAGTTAATAGCCAATAAACTTAACCAATAAGTACTAATGACTCATTTATTTGACCTATACCCATATGTTAGATAAAATCTAACACGCCAGTGATGGCGTAATTTTTTGAGCAGCGAGTGATGGAGGGTTAAAATGAGGATAACTATAGCTTGACACCAGATTATAGGAAAAATTTTTCCAATAAAAATGTGAATAAAAAATATGTCTAGAAGAATTAGTTTACCTGAGAGTGTGAGATTTTTTATAAAAATAATTGGAATATCGTCAGGGCCTGGAGAAGTATTCTTTGATTTTTGTAAAGCCTCTTTAAAATCTTGGCATGTAGGAGGCATATTTAATTGACCATTATTGGTTATTATTGGGATATTTTCTTTTTCGTTCTTACTTTTAAAATTTAAAAATTTCAGGTTAAAATTTTAATAACTATAATTTGTTTTATATACTTAAAGTATTACCATTTAGCAGGGTGTTAATTTGAGTAAAAAATTAAAACAGCAAAGATATCTTAATTTGATGTCACTGTATAATTAAATAAATTTTAGATAGACTAGATTTAAAACTGTTTGATTTTTTTCTAAGAGGGAGGGTTTTCACCCCCAAGAAATATAAATTAACCAACGGCACAAGTCCAATTGTAAAGTTGAGGGTGTGTATAACCTAAATCCAAATTTGCATGCAAATGAGTGGACACTAAGTAATCAATAATATTGTTTTAACTATTCTAGGGGCTGAGATTTAGAGGTTAAACAGTGCTAAAATCATAAAGTTTGTTGTTTAATGTTAATTGGGATTTATTCACTTCATTAAAAGAATATTTAAATCAATTACTTGCTTTAATTTACAGTTATACGATTTTTTTCTAGTAGGGGTAGTTTTTACCACTAAAAAATAAAAAGATACTTAAGCCATAAGCCCAAAATAATTAAAATGGAGGGTAAGTAGACCCTAAATCCAAATTTTCATGCAATTCTGTGATAACACACGGTATTGCCATATTTCACGTTCATTTACTGACCTATTACATAAAAGTATTACTCGTGATTAATTTCAAGGTTAAATACCATTTCTGGCATTTTTGAATTTTTTCAAAAATGCTTGTTTAAGATAAACCTCAAACCAAAATTTAAATTGACAGATCAGAAGAATATAATTTCATTCAGCACGGTGAGTACGACACTACCAACACAACAATAAAGGATTCTATAGCCTATTCTTTTTCTTGTAGTTCCTCTCCTATTGGAGGTTGGCTATCATCACAGCTATCCGTACCTTATTGGCGGCTCATCTGAAAAGATCTACTGAGCTGCAACTATACCACTCTCTTAGGTTTCTTAGCCAGAAAATGTTTCGTCTTGCTATGGATCTTTTACCCTTTATTTTACCTTGCATTATAAGCCTTAATATCTCATATTTCACACCTCTGGTAATGTGGCCTAAATATTCCAGCTTTTTTGTTTTGATGTGCTTTATGACCTCGCAATCCTTTTGTAGCCTTCTTAACACTTCTGCATTTGTATCTCGTTGGGTCCATGGTATTTTCAAAATCCTTCTATAGCACCACATCTCAAATGGTTCCAACTTCTTTATATTATCCACTTTTAGTGTCCAGCTTTCCATCCCATACAATAAAGTCAAGAACACGTAGCATCTTAAGGCTCTTATCCTCAGCTAAAGTGGGAGGTCTCGATTAACAAATATTTTTTTTATTTTTATAAATGCTTGTCTTGCAATTTTAATGCGTGTCTTTATTTCTCTACCTTTGTCATTGTTTTCATTTACCCAGATTCCCAGATATTTGTAGTTATTTACTCTTTCTACTTGTTTTCCCTCGATGTCTAGCCTTCCTACTGTATGTTGCTTAGAAATAATTATGCACTTGGTTTTCTTAACGTTCATTTGTTGTCCGTAGTTTATACTGACTTGATGTAATCTATTTACTAAGCGATGCAGTGCTTCTAGACTGTCTGCAAAAACAGCGGTGTCGTCATGGCCTCTTTAAATCACCTTTTTGAAGGTATTTTTAAAGGGTTTATGACCTAAGTATCTTTTTATTTTTTAGTGGTAAAAACTACCCCCACTAGAAAAAAATCGTGTAACTGTAAATTAAAGCAAGTTATTAATTTGAACATTCTTTTAATGAAGTAAATAAATGCCAATTAACATTAAACAACATAATTTAGGATTTTACCATAGTTTAACCACTGCATCTCACCCCCTAGAAGAGTTATAATTAAAACAGTATTATTGAATACTTGGTGTCCACTCATTTGCATGCAAATTTGGATTTAGGTTATACACACCTTCCACTTCAAAATTGGACGTGTGCCATTGGTTGATTTATATTTTTTAGGGATGAAAACTACCCCTATTAGAATAGTTTTAAATTTAATCGATCTGGAATTATTTAATTCTACAGTGACATCAAATTAAGATATCTTTGCTGTTTTAATTTTTTACTCAAATTAGCACCCTGCTAAATGCTAATACTTTAATAAGTATATAAAACAAATTATAAAGGGTGTTTCAAAAAAAGGTAACTCCGTCTCTAGGGTAGGTAAAAAACTGAAAAATAATTGGGGTTTGCTTAGTAAAAAATTTTTGTAACGCCATCCGTTTTCAAGATACAGTTCGTTGAAGAAAAAAAAAATTTACGCATTTTTTACAATTTTGCCGAAACTACTGGCAACATTGTAATGGAATTTTATACGAATATGTCTTGGAAGCTGATACATCCCATGAATTTGTTTTTATATCTGATTCTCATAGAAGGCGCTAGTTACACGGATCGTACTAAGTATTAGTCAATATAACTTTTTAAGAGTATAATTATTAATTAAAATTTCAAGTAAACTTAAACACCATTCAATTTTACACGAAAAAGGTACTCTTGGTAAAACTTAATACTATGTACCGTTTTCGGAATATTTTGATTTGAAAATTATGAAGTAATAATTGATGCTGGTAGTAATGATACAGTTCTAATAGGTATAAATCTATTTTCTCCAAGTGTGCCATGGAAATCTGACATTCATTGATTGTTATGACGATAAATCAACAATAATTAGACTTTTGAAACCTTATTATTTGTAAAATGAAATCAAAATGTACTCAAATGTTGAATACACTGACATGTTATTAACCTTAGGCGAATATTTAGGATGTTCTAGTGCAGCTGTGACACGTTATGCAGAAAAGTTTCCTAGAAGAAACTTACCAAGTAGAAAAACATTTAGAGCCATTTAACGACGTTGTCGAGAAACTGGGAATGTGAGACCAAATAAAATAAATTCTAGTAGACCAAGAACAACAAGAACAATTAATAAAGAAAATAATATTTTAAATTTACTTGATCAAGATCCAACAGTTAGCGTAAGGAATATAGCAAGACAAACAAATACTTCTTTTTCAAGTACTTGGCGAATACTGAAAGAACAGCAATTACATCCTTATCATTACAGACAAGTCCAAGAGCTCTTGCCAGATGATCTACCGGTTAGAGTGGATTTTTGTGAAACATTGCAACAAAAGACAGCCCACAATCCAAATTTTTTAAAATGCATTCTTTTTACGGACGAGGCCACCTTTACGCGACAAGGTTTGTTTAGCTCCCATAATGCACACTACTGGTGTGATGAGAATCCACGAGTCAAAAGGGTATCACATTACCAACACTCATTTAAAGTTAATGTTTGGGCAGCAACTTTAGGTAACAAATTAATAGGTTATCATATTCTACCTGGAAATTTAAATGGTGATATGTATCTTGATTTTTTAAACAATTCCTTATTCGAGATATAAGATTTAACGCTAAACGAGCGAAGATCTTTATTTTTTATGCACGATGGAGCTCCACCACACATTGATAGAAGGTGTCGTAATTGGTTGAGTAATCATATTCCGAATCGGTGGATTGGTAGAGGTGCAGAAGCTCCGATTCATTGGCCTCCTCGGTCATGCGATTTTAACCCTTTGGACTACACAGTTTGGTCGTATATAAAGGAAAAATTCTATGCTACAGATGTACATTCACGCCAAGAATTGGAAGAAAGAATTCAACGTCGATTGAATGACATCATAGCTGATTCCCTACCGTTTAGAAGGTTAATGTAATCTTTAGAAAAAAGAATAGACTTGTGTATTCGCGTAAACGGAGGGCATTTTGAACACTTACTGTAATTGAATTTTATTTTATGTTCTTAGTCATTAATTTAATTTTCTTCTTGTGAGTTTTGTTTAATTACTAACTATTTTATACCAGCATCAATAATTACTTCATAATTTTCAAACCAAAATATTCCGAAAACGGTACACAGTATCGAGTTTTACCAAGAGTACCTTTTTCGTGTAAAATTAAATGATGTTTAAGTTTACTTGAAATTTTGATTAATAATTATACTCTTAAAAAAGTTATATTGACTAATACGATAGTACGATCCGTGTAACTAGCGCCCTCTATGAGAATCGATATAAAAACAAAATCATGGGATGTATCAGCTTCCAAAACATATTCGTATAAAATGTCATTACAATGTTGCCAGTAGTTTCGGCAAAATCGTAAAAAATGCGTAAAATTGTTTTTTCTTCAACGCCCTGTATCTTGAAAACGGATGGCGTTACAAAATTTTTTTACAAAGAAAACCCCAATT
Organism: Diabrotica undecimpunctata; assembly: GCF_040954645.1. Classification (NCBI taxonomy): domain Eukaryota; kingdom Metazoa; phylum Arthropoda; class Insecta; order Coleoptera; family Chrysomelidae; genus Diabrotica; species Diabrotica undecimpunctata. The sequence goes on along the minus strand of NC_092810.1, from coordinate 49,560,553 downwards.
ATTTTTCAGTTTTTTACATACCCTAGAGATGGGGTTACCTTTTTTGAAACACCCTGTAGTAATTATAATTTTTGAAGGTACTATATCGGAGTTGTTTTACCTTTTCTGTGCAATACTGTTTAAGTAAGCGTCACGGAAATAGCGCCACAAAACAAACTAGCCGTTCGTGGTTCTCAGTCACAGCAAATAGTTGGAAGAGTTGATTTACGAAGGGACTCCGTTATATAACATATAAACTTTTTTTGTAATTTTATTAAAATCTATAAAAAAAATTTCTCAATAAAAACTGGATGAGAGCGGCGCAAGATAGACGGGGTTGGAAACATGAGGAAGAGGCCTTTGTTCAGCAGTGGACTCTTGAGGCTGGATGATGATGATAAAAAATTTTTAAAAAAAATTAATAAAATTAATAAACCATTAAATTACTTTATTTCATTTTAAAAATATTTAAATTTAAAAACACAGAAAACATATTAGCGCTTTGCGCTAGTCTACAGTACCTACCGCCTTCTGTACCACTTTTTGTCGATGTGCTTATATAAATCCATTTGTGTTATAATTTTGTTAATGCACTTATTTAAATTTGATACAGGGATGTGCTAATTTTGTTCGACCTAGTATTGTGTAATCATTGATGACAGATATAGTATTACCGGTATCACACTATCTATTTTCTATGAAAATTCATTTGTACAAGCAATTTCCAAAATTAGGGCGTGTAGATAACAGCGAATGTTTCCAAATTAATTGTTCTATTAAAAGCAAATTTTGTGTGTATAAATCTGCATCCAAAATTAGTTTATGAATAAAACATTGTAGCAGTTGGCAACATTTTCGCTCTCATAAAATCTTAGTACGAAAATTACAGTTTCAATATAGGCACAAGAAGATAATTGAAAGCGACAGGTTAATTGAAGCATATCCAATCGTTGTTTTAAATTTAAATAAATAACAGAAACGCAGAAATATATTGACGATGTTTTGCATAGAATTTTGGCAAGTGTTTAATACAAATTTACACAAAAATAGTACAAAATTAAATAGAATTTATAAATGTTCTGTTCTTATTAAATTAATTCTATTTAAAAATAGTCTATTGAAAAGTTACAGTTGCATTATTGAGAGCTCGCAATTTTATTTATTTTATGTATTGGGTGGCAAGAATAAGCTTAAGTTCAAGTTTGTGAGCCGCGTGTCCCCTAGCCGCCATTTTGGAAAAGTAGGTACAAAGGGTTCTTGTGCTGTATCTATTAAACTAGCTACCATACGGAGGATTTTATCAGACATTATATTTGTAGTAAATCACAATTTACTCTGCTCCAAAATACAAATTAAATTAAAGAAATTAACAAAGCCAACTAAGCCTTGTAAGATATATCTCGATCCCCTGAAAAACCCTCAAACGCGCGAACACATATCACAGCAGATAAATAGTAAAATACACAGAATATCAAATATACCAAACAAAAACAGAACCATTAACGAATGCTGGTATGATATTCAAAACTCGATTTTAGAGAACGTACAAGAGTCTTTGAAAACAACCACCATGTTGGCAAAAAATGAGTGGATGACACAAGAAATTATAGACCTGATGGAAGTTCGACGGCAACACAAAAATAAAAATATTATCGAATACCGTGAAATCAATAAACGCATAAAAAGAAAAATTATGCAAGCCAAAGAATCCTGGCTTGAGAATTTATGTAAAGAAATAGAAGACCTCCAAAAAAAGCATGATAGTTTCAACCTCCACAAGAAACTTAAATATACTGCCGGAATTTGAAAACAGAAAAATGCTCAAATACTTAAAAGCGCGGACGGAAAAATTTGTGATCACGAACAACAGTGCAAAGAATGGGAGAAATACATTACTGACCTTTTTGACAATGCTTCTAGAGAAAATGCTCCAAATACTACCTGTGACAACCAGTTAAACAGAGGTCTTAGTATACTGAATTCGGAAGTCAAAAAGGCAATACAGCAAGCCGAAAACAATAAAGTACCTGGACCAGATCAAATCCCTGCTGAGCTACTTAAACTTTTGGATGAGGAAAGCATTGCCTGCTTAACCACTTTCTTCAACAAAATTTACAACGAAGGAAAAATACCAGATGATTGGTTAGAGTCTCTGTTTATAACATTACCAAAGAAAAGCAGGCCCACCAAATGCAGCGATTTTAGACTAATCAGTTTGATGAGTCACACACTGAAGATACTCTTACGAATTATACAAAACCGAGTATTCTTTATATGCGAAAGTAGGATGGGTAATAAGAAATTTGGATTTAGAAACGGTCTAGGAACTAGAGAGGCACTGTTCTGTATGAGCGTTCTATTACAAATAAGTTGTGAATTCCGAAAGAATGTTTATGTTTGTTTCATCGACTTCGAGAAGGCGTTCGACAGAGTACAACACTATACACTTCTCGATTGCCTACGGGCAGCAGGACTTTACCACTATGATATAAGACTGCTGAAATACTTATATTACAATCAAGTAGCCTCTATCCAAATTGAAGACAGTCCGACTAAAAAAATATCCATCAAACGTGGAGTACGGCAGGGTTGTGTTTTGTCACCCACTCTTTTTAATCTGTACTCTGAAGAAATCTTTAGGGAGGCTTTGGATGACAGACAAGAGGGAGTAAGACTAAGTGGAGAAGTAATCAACAATATTTGATACGCTGACGATACAGCCATTCTTGCAGAAAATTTACAAGATCTCCAAACATTACTAAATCTAGTTAGTGAAGCAAGTTATCGGAGGGGCCTTAAAATCAACATTTCAAAGACAAAGTGGATCCCAGTTGGAAAGATCAATATAGATCAAGGTCTGATTTCTCCTAATGGATAGGAGATCGAAAGGGTAAATCATTTCAAATACCTTGGCAGCTCGTTAAATGTAAATTGTGACTCTGATGAAGGTATAATAACCAGGATCGACGTAAGGCTTTTAAGACCTGGAAACCAGTTTTATGCAACAGAAACCTGTCGATGAATATTCGTAAGAAGGTCCTGAAATGTTATGTGTGGTCCATCCTATTGCATGATTGTGAGACATGGACGTTAAAAACCACAACAACTTAGAAGCATTCGAATTGTGGTGCTATAGACGAATCCTAAGGATATCGCGGGTTTCGCACACTTCCAATAAAGATGTTCTTCAAATGATCAATTCAGAACGTCTGCTCATAAACACCATAAAGAGGAGAAAAACAGAATATTTCGGCCATATAATTAGAGGACCTAAATACCATCTACTTCGCCTTATATTACAAGGAAAAGTGAAAGGAAAGAGATGGATTGGTCGAAAGAATCTTTTATGGCTGCGTAATATTAGACAATGATGTGGTTCTACAGTAGAAGAATTATTTCGCGCAGCAGCCGAGAGAGAAAGATACTTGTAGCAAATTAAATTGTTTATTTATAATTATAATTGAATATAACTTTATTCTCAACATTTTTAATCGTAAAATTAAAAATTAAAAGTTCTTTTGAGCCTTAAGTTTATTTAAGCATTTTACAATATAATGACATTAGATCAATAATACAAAAATCTTTATGTTTTTTGTTATTTCAAAAAGGAATCTTGGCCTGCAAGTTTTGTTTCTTTTCTTTGCAAATAGGTTTATTCCCTGCAGGTCCTAACATTACTCTTCTGATAACCTGGGCACCCCTTCCTTTCTTTAAAATTATAGTTTTGGACCAAATTTCTGCTAATTGGGCAGTTTTGGACAAAACCGTTGACCAATATTTTGCTTCATATCGAAGGGCCACTACCTAAGTGATATTTAGTTTAGAAATATTGATTATAGAATCTGCAGCAGCCTGGACATGTAAGAAATGGTCTCTTTCCATTTTTATTACTCGATAATGTATACGAACTCTTGTAGATGTAACCACATTAAATACATTCGATAGAATAACATATTTCATTACTCTCTTTCTTTCTTTGATCTGCGCAAGGTCACGGTCACAACTCAAGAAGCTATGGCGGCTTAATAAAAACTTTTGTTCAATAGGGTCAAACACATTCAATAATACCAAAAAGGGAAATGTAAACACCACCATACGATTTTTTTTTGACCGTAGCAGTTAATATTCTATATCAATAGGTGTTACTTATTTATAATGCTTTTATTTAGGACTTATAGCACACAAGAGCTGATTTTATTGCCACCACGATTTTCAATGCGTTCATTTCACATGCACATTATAGGTTGACCGGTATTCTTTTTTAAGCTTAAAGGTAATAAAGTATCAACAACTGATCAAATTTGTAGTGAGCTCTACGAGTATGGGGGCGACGCTCTGCTATAAGCACTGCCTAAACTTTTACTTCCTGTCTGGCCAAATGAGACCATGCGGTGTGAATGGTCTCAAGGCGTGATATGTCCGTTACATAAAAAAGACGATCAGTTTCAGTGTAAAAACTACAGAGGTATAACCCTGTTAACAACTGCTTACAAAATGCTAGCAAATATTCTTTACGAAAGACTACAAGTTTACATAGTTGGCATAGTTGGAAAATACCAGGTCGGATTTATTTAAAAAAATCAACAAGTGACCAGATTTATATAAGACAGATTCTCGAGACAACATTAGAATTTAACATTGAAACTTATCACCTATTCATCTACTTCAAGGCCGCATACCACAGTGTCAATGAACAATACCGTATCAATCAAGTAGGTATACTACAATCAAATTTCAAACCGCCATAATTCCACACCAGATTGCTAAAAGTAGATATGCATAGAATTATTTTAACTTCAAAAGAAATAAGAAAAAATACGTAATCGAAAAAAAAAAAAAAAATATATATATATATATATATATATATATATATATATATATATATATATATATATATATATATATATATATATATATATACAGATTGAACGAATTTAAAACGGAACATACGAAATCAATGTATTTCGGCTCAACTCCGCTCTAGGTGGGTGGCCAACAAAAGCTTGTCAAATAATTATATTATATAAATCCAATACTTCAGCGGGCTGCTGGATTCGGAACTCATTCAAGAACAAGTCAAAACTCCACCCAAATAGGTTGCCTAGAATCACTGAAAAAACTAGACTAAACAAGCAGTTATTATGCTGTCAAACCACTTATCGCTTCCTTATAGTCCAAGAGCTGGAGCCGAAATTTTGAACTGATCAGTAATATGACATTTCTCTATTGGAATATGTTTTTTTTTTCAAACTAAAGTCATATTTACTTTACAAATCACATTTTTTTCTTAAATAAAATATTTACGAATTAATTTTTAATTGAATAAATGTTTGATATTTGATATTTTATTAAATTAAAGTAATTTTATAATGTTAACTATTAAATATTTTTGGTATAACAAATAGTAATTTTACTTATTTTTTATTACAATAAAAAGGTTTTTAAATTTATATTGCATAAATAATGATTGTTCAGATATAAGAAAAATTTGATTTATTATTACATTAATAATCAATTACAAAATCTATTATTTCTATTTATCAATAGGTAAAATTCAATTTGTAGAATTCCTTTAACATTTTACAAATAATTATTAATAAAAATCAATTTAATAGTGGAATTATCAATTTTTTAAGTTTTGAAATTTACTTTGTAGATATTTTCAATATTTTTATTAACTTTCAAATTGATTGAATTTTGTTTCATTAGTTAATTATAATTTTACAAATTCTGTTTGGACATTAATTTTGCATCATTATTATTTTAAAATATTAAAATAATAATGATGCGCGTTCATTTAGATCAGTAATTCTAGACGCATGCGCTAAATGTAATAAGTATCAAGATGCTTTTATTCAACTTGGTGAAACTGACTTCGATTGTAATGAAGTTTTTGAAACCTTAGAAACTTTCATATGTCACTTATATGGAACAGGACTGATGAGAACAATTCCAAAAAGAAAAGTAAACGATGTCAGAGTTTCACTATTTAACCGGCAGTATAAGTTGCATGATGTGAACGAGCCTTAAAAAAAAACTAAAAAATTTCGATGCTTCAAGCTTACCACCATGTCAAGATGAATTACACCAACATCTACTGCGAGCTCATTATATTTCAAATATTTGAACAAATGCTCATAAAAAAGTACCAACAGAATTGATTGTTGAAGAACATGGTTGGGAGTTTGAAGATGAAACATATAAATTCAAATGATTTAGTGGACCTCAGATGCCAGAATCAGTTCGAGAAGTAGTGATTGAAAATGAAGCAGATAATGAATGTGATATTATTGAAAGTGAAAGTGACGAAGATGATGAATGTGATGACATTAATGAGAGTGAGAAAAATGACGAAATTTTTAAAGTTTTTCTAAATTTTTTTTTCTTATCGGAAAAATCGTTTGAAAATTTTTGGAAAAATATCATGGTATAACTGACAGAAAATCGAAAGGATTCTACAAATTAGATTTTACCTCAAAAAATTACGAAAATTTTCATTTACGGAAATTTTTTTGGCAAATTTTGAGGAAAACTCTACTTGACGCTTTTCAGAATAGTAACAGAAGTGAGCACACAAATTTTCAAATCAATCGGTATAAAAATATCATAATAAAATCAGTTTGAAAATTGTTACCAAGACCTAAAATGCGCAGGCAAGTGGTATATTTGACCCCGTTTTATGGCTCTCTGTACCAACCCAGCTGTCCGCCCTTTTATATTTAGAGTTTTTAGGGGCTAAATAATGAGCCATGAAAATGGCGGACATATTACTTATCGTTAATTTTTCCCCAAAAAATTGCAACCTCACCCCTGTCCGCCACCCCTTATGTATCCACTCTCGCGTCCGCCCTTTGCGATTTCGTCTAGTTATACCAAGATCTTACTCTGGGCAAATGTTCAGCCATATTATCGATCGTTAATTTTTCCGAAAAAAATGACAACTTCATCCCTGTATAGCCACCCCCTGTACCACGAGGGGCGTCCGCGTGTAAGGCAATGTCTTAACCCAGTTACAATGAATATATTCCAATAGAGAAATGTCATATTACTGATCAGTTCAAAATTTCGGCTATATCTCTCCGACTATTAGGCAAGCTCCTCTTTCCTTTAAAGGAGACAGATAGTTGAACGATATTTTATACAATGTCTATCACCGGGTATGAATTTATTTTTGTCCAAGTTTTATATTGGTCCACTATTTCAAATGCAGTTCAAACAGACATATATTAAATTGTATGTTCCGTTTTAAATTGGTTCAATCTGTATACCTACGGTATATTAATTCCCTCTAAAAGAGTAAAAACGAACACAGATTCATATAATCTGATCCAAAATCTCCTTAGGATATATGTTTCCTAGAAAAACTAAAACACCATGTATGTATTCAAAAAACCAGGTTCTCATACATAAAGTGCTGGCTGAGGCTTTTAATTGTTTCAAAATCAAAAACAACTTCTTCTTTATGTGCCGTCTTCTACCGAAGGTTGGCGACCATCAAACGATAGGTTTCTCTGTTTTGTGCCGCATGTAATATACTCGCATCTTTTGGTATTTGAAACCATTCTCTTAAGTTTCTCAGCCGGGATTTCTTCTTTCTGCCCAAACCTCTTCTACCTTCAATCTTGCCTTCCACGATAAGCTGTAGCAGACTATACTGTATCATTACGGAACACATGGCCCAGGTATGACGCTTTCCCCCTTTTAACAGCTGTTAACAATTCTGTGTTGGTCACTGTGTCTGTCCAAGGTATTCTCAGTATGCATCGATACAGCCACATTTCTAGAGCCGCTAACTTCTTTATAGTTGCTGCTGTTAACGTCCTCCCTTCAGCTCCGTAAAGTAGCGTAGAGAGTACGTAGCATTTCGTGGCGCGCCATCGGAGGTTAACGCTTAGGTGGCGGTTGCTTAAGAGCTTTCTCATTTTGATGAATTTGGATCTTGATATTTCAATTCAGATCTTAATCTCTACATCTGGGTCTCACTTATCATTTACTGTATATCCCAGATATTTAAATCGGTGTACTCTTTCAATACGTTCGGCTTCAATATTCAGGTCGATATGTTGAATGTTCTTTTTACTGATCACCATAAAATAACTACCAACAAACAGTTAGGGTATTGTCAAATAAATAAGACTAATATGCTCTTCATAACTAGACAAATATCAAAATATAAAGCTATAAAATAATAACAGATAATGCTTTACCAAATTATACAACATTATTAAGACTCATCATCACTAGTCAGTAACATCTAACCTAATATCTTGCGCATGAAAATTTCCAAGGTTTTTACCATCTAGATGCTTAAGATAGATTATATACCAAAGAAGATAAAATTTATGTACAATACACGGAACAAATTTTAAAGCTAATTTAGCAAAAAACTCATCCACAGCTTTTGAAAGTATGTTATTTTTCTTCCAGACTTTGTCACCTACATGAAATGTGTTACAGATAGGAAAAATATTCTCTAAAGGCTTGGGATCAAACAATTTTTTATTAATATTAATAATATTATTATGTTTCTTTAATAGCACCAAAGAATGAACCATCAACAGGAAGATTTCTAGCAAACGTTAAAAATTAAGGAGAAAATTGTGTTACTTCATGTTTAGCTAGACGAATAGCTTGGGCTATTTTAAAAATCTCCTTGTCCCAATCTTTATGATTGTCCTAAATAGAAGGCCTAATTGTAGTAACAATCGTCTTATTAACTCGTTTAGTAAGATTAATCTAAGTGAAGTATTTAGCATTGTACCAAATTTTTTGTACCTTGTTCTTTTCCATCAAAGTTTTAATATCTTTGAAAACATATTGTTTTGAATAATTAACTGCAAAGATCTGTGGTACACCAAAAATTAGAAAAATTTCTGGCCAGAACTTACCAGAAAACTACCAGAATTGATACTGGTATGTTGCATAGGAGCTAAAAGGCAACTCGACCAATTTTTATCGTATATTCTTTCACTTCATAGTCATATTGAATTTAAAATAGAAACAGAACAAAATCAATCCATAATTTTTTTAGATTTTTAACGATAAGACTACCAAAGAGAATTGAAATACTATTGTAAAAATAATACCTCAATCAACCATGGGAGCTTATCGTCTATACCTTGCCTAGCTCAATATCTTAAGGGTGAGTTCGTCTTGTCTTAAACTAGGGATTGAACCTGAGTTCCCAGCTGATAGCAAATAAGTCAAATTTTAACCAAACATATTTGTTTAAATGAATAAAAAAACAATAATTAACCCTGCCAAAGCTTAACAGTTAGTAAGTGTTACTTATTGCTTCGATGGGCTGCTTATGTGTTCTAGCTGTTGGGTCCTCCAATTAGAAGTTGTGGCTTCTGGAGAGCTGCAGTCACACATGGCTGTATGTCCTGACCAATTGTTGAAATCCAAATGAGGTGGTTGATATAAATCCAATAAAACCAATAAAGTTTTGATATGTCCAATAAACTAATAAACTGTCCAATAAACCAATAAAATGTCCAATAAACCAATAAACTGTCCAATAAACCAATAAAATGTCTAATAAACCAATAAACTGTCCAATAAACCAATAAAATGTCCAATAAACCAATAAACCCAAGAGAATTTGTAGACCATAAAAATGAGTCTTATAATAATTTTTGCCTTCTTTTATAAATTTCAAAAAGAGGCAAAAAATAATCCCACTTCAGAAAAGTTGTTTTGACAGAAAGTGGGAGACTGAATCAAGTTAGCACAGATGTCATAGGATGTTGTTATAGATATCATGAAACTAGCTTGTCTGTCAACACGGAACAGAATAGTCTGCCGAACAAAAGTGAGAGGGCGAATATTTATTCTATGGGACAGAAAGAGAGAAAAAATAAAGACAGAGGAAGAAGAGAAAAACAGAGGGCACCAACTACTTTTATAAATAAAAAATAGTAAAAATTAAACTGAAAATAAAGAAATTAATAAATAATTAAACAAATTAAAATGAAATAATTATTAAAATATAAATTAATAAAGATACCCATACTAACACGACTATACACAATTCATCACCCTATCCTAAACAACATAAACTGGCAGCCTATCAAAGTATGTTACATAGATTAACAGAAATTCCGATGTCAAAATACAACTTTGAGACAGAATTAAATATCATTAAGCAAATAGCAATAAACAATGGATACAACCAACAAACAATGAATAAACTGTTAAATCAAAAACTACACAAGAAAGCCCTGAACTTAGTATTTCCACCACCAGAGAAAAAACCCAGTACCTTCTGCTCGATTACATATACAGGCAAAATATCAACAAAAATAGCCAAACACATAAAAAAGAAAGGAATAACACCAACTTTTAGAACAAACAACAACTTAGGCTGAATATATTAAAAACAACAAGAGCCAAAATAAAAAAAAATTACACAGTGGTGTATACAAACTTAAATGTGGCGACTGCCCAAAAACTTACATCGGTCAAACTGGTAGAAATTTTAATAAACGAATATCAGAACATAAAAGGTCTTTCAATAATAGAAAAACAGATTATACATACGCACTTGACCTTCTAGATATAATTATTCTTTTAATGGCGTATTTCAAATTCTACACATTCAAAATAAAGGCCTTAAGCTATCTTTGTTAGAATCTATGGAAATTACCAAATTAAAAAACACAGATATAATTCTGAATGACCAACTTGAGACAAACAGTTCTCCCCTCCTCAACCTATTTCATTAAAGACTATAAAGATTACTAAATAGACTAAATAGATCACTTGAGAAGGGCACTTTGCCGAAACAGCTGTAGTGATAAGATTTTATAATAAATTTTGTGGAAGTTTTGAAAACAAAATGTTGAGTGTTTTATTGTTACATTTAATTATTGTGTTTAAATTTAGTTGTGCATAGTTTGAATAAAAAGGATTATTGAGACGATTATGTGTTTCTAGGCTTTCTTTTTTTTATTTACAAAAAACCCCGCTTTAACCTAATAAGGTCATTAGTGGAATGGTAACAATTAATTACACTTTTCTTAGTAAATTAATGTCTTTTAAAAACAAAAGTAGGGTAAATATAGTGTTTTTTGAATTTAAAATATCTTTAAGATTATTTGGTAAATGGTATTTAATTCTGTAACGGTTGAACTTTTCGCTCTTTTCCACTGGCTTATGTTTTACCGTAAGGGGTAAACCGCACTCATCACAAATTGTTCGTTCTTCTTTCTTAAACAAATGTTCATGAGAAAACTGAGTATGTCCAAGTCGTAAACGGGAAATAATTATTGGCTTTCGTCCGGATACCTCGGGTGGTTGCATTGGTCCAATCTTATTTTTTATCTCCTGAAGCTTTGATGGTGTGAATTTCCATTTTATGTTACAGTTCTTGAGAAGTAGCTTTTTAGATCCATACTTACAGATTGGAGTGATATGGGGATACTGCTGTCGTTTATATCTTCTTTAGCATTTTTCTCTGCTGCTTCGTTACCTGCAATTCTAACATGTGCTAAGACCCAGAGAAACTTAATGCTTGTATCTTTAGTATGTAATTTATTTAGTTTTTTCTTTATTAGTAAAGCTAAAAGATGCTGCGTGTATATTTTCCTGATTATTTGTAGTGATGACATAGAATGTGTCGCGATTAATAGTTTTTGTTCAATTTATTTGCATTTGCGTGAATTATCGCTGGATAAATTGCATAGAGTTCTCCTGTTAGTATAGTTGCAGTATTTGGAATTCTGTGTTTAAAAATTTCTATGCTAATAATTATTGTCAGTCAGACTATATTTTATTCAACAGTCCAATACTTCGGTCATATAATGAGAGGACCTAAATATCGCTTACTCCGGTTAATCATTCAGGGCAAAATCGAAGGAAAACGTTGGGTCGGAAGAAAACAACTGTCCTGGCTGCGTAACATTGGACAATGGACAGGTCGAACGGTCGAGGAACTGTTTCATCTAGCTGCCGACCGAGAATCATTTCATCAGCTTGTCAATATGACGATAGCCAACGCTTGAATATAAGCACGGCACACAAAGAAGAAGACTATATTTTCAGTTTTAGACGTATCTGTACAGTATACTGTCTAATCGGAATGAGAGTTAATTAGATCTCTGAACAGTTACATGATAAAATTAGGGTTGATGCTATTTTTTTTTAATTGTAATAGACTGTAATTGACTGTTGAAATTTTTATAATCCAAGGTAAAGATGAAGATATATTTTTGTATTGATATAAGGGTGGCAATTGCTTCCAGTTAAGTAGGTTCATTGCATGATAAATTCTGCAAGAATATGGAAGATTGAACTTTAAAGAACCATTAGCCATAGATATGTCTAAAATGTTACTTATTTTAGTTTATTTAGTTTATTTAAAGTTATACTAGAACTGCCAAGAAGGGTTAATAGCTACCTACAAAGCTCTAGTGTGGGTATACCTATTTCAGCTTGTATGCTATTTATAGCAGTTTTCTGTACGCTCCGAGTATAATTCTTAGAGAGTTGTTGTGTCACGTATCCAAAGGTTTTATTGTTGTTGTACTGGCAGATGAATATTCAACATATCCGTAATCAATTTTGGAACGAATTAAGAATCTGTATAACATAGGTAGTGTTTTATCATCGGCCCTCCAAGTTTTGTGAGCTAGGTACTTTAACAAGTTAAGGCCATTTCGACATGAAAGAACTGACTTAAATTTTCAAATTTAACTGTTGATCAAATATCACTCCTAGAAATTTTATTTCGTTTGTATAGAAAAGATTTTGGTTTTCAGACATTAGATTTGGTTTATCCTCAATGTCTTATTAAAAATATTAATCATTTTGTTTTATTAAATCAAAACCTAAAACTGGTACTTAGGGATCAATTTACTAGTTTATCTAAGTGTTCTTGTAATATTGACGCCATACGATTAACGTTCTTGCCTTTAATATAAATAATTAGGTCATCAGCATATAGTCTTGCCTTAACAAGTTTCGTAATGATTTTTATTATATCGTTTATTGCTAATTAAAATAGAGTAGGACTAATAATCGATCCATGTGGGATTCCGTTTTTTGTTTTTTAAGATGGGATATAGCACCATTCGCTCAGACTTAAAATGTTCTTTAAGTTAAAAAATTGTTTATGTCGGCCAAAATATTTCCTTGATGTCCCAATTTTTTTTAAATGTTTAATATACGGTGTTTCCATATTGTATCAAATGCTTTAGTTATATCAAAGTAAATTGCCGTACATTTTTGATTTCTAGACTTTCGTAAGACGTTCCTGGCTAAACAAAATCGAAAGTACCTATTGTATACGGTTTGAATGTAATGAACTGGAGATTTCAATAAATCTACAATATAGAGTGTGTTGTATTTAAAAAACAAAGTAACTAAATAATAAATAATAAGATAATAAATCTGGCAATGTTACAAATATAAAATTTCCCATATTTATAATGCAAAATAAGTGTATCTCTGTTTTTAAATAATTCATAATAATTCCATTTAAGAGATAAGTGGGCGTTTCCAAAGTTTTGGTCCACTACGTATATTGCCAATTATTAGTCCATTTTATAAAAATAAAATTTGTAAAACTCAATTTTATTGCTTTAATCATAAAATATAATTTCATTTTGTTTTTATTTTCATTTGTACAAAGTATTTTTAACATATTTTCTTTAAAATTTAATTTTTTGCTCGATATTAATTTTAATCGAATTCTTCTATGGTGTAAATATAATTATCATTGGTTTTCCTGAGGTCTTTTGAATAATTTTTTAATATTTCAGTATTATATGTATATATAATTTAATAACAGTATAATTAGGAATATTATTACTTACTACAGCAAAATATAAATTCAGCAACATAAACTCAGCTTTTCATTTTCTATCATTTTATATTCTTGGTCTTTCCGGGAATAACTTGATAATTTATGAAACCAAATGCAATTAGGAAATTATAATTTACAAAACCGTCAATCACCCAAAATGATCTTATAAATTTCATTAAAAATTTCGCTTTTGAGTCGCTATTTTGGAACTTTATCAAAATTTTAAATTAAATTTATAAAGAGCTGATGGGATTTAATTTATCATTATATAGCATCATCAAATTAATACCTTATAACGGATATGATTATATCTTTATATGACACAAAACTTGTACAGAGAGTGTATCCATATTAAAAAAAATGTCATGCAATGTGCTAAACTAGCGAGTAGAGTAGGGAAATAAACAACTACAGATTGGTGCTGACAATAAATTTGAAACAATTTTGATTAAGTCTGCTGTCCTGTTTAGAAAAATTATTTCTAATTTTATGAATTATTACGCCACGTAACGTTTTGTGTTTTGTTACTTTATTTTACCTAATATAAGGTCTTTCAAATGCATATGAGAACTTCCGGATTTTTTTAATAAAAATTAAATTATTACCTACTAGTGATGTAACGAATATTCGTATTCGCACTCACATTCGCGAATATTCGCGTATTTTTGCATATTCGCATTCGCACTTGCATTCGCAAAATTTGTGCGAATGTTTTGCGAATATAAATATGTATAAAAAAAAATATTTGAAAATTAGGTTAATAAAATAAAAATTAATTCACTTCTCAGTTTTTTTATTAAGAAAACTTACTTTATTTTACAAGCTTAGAAAACTATAAAATTAGAAAACAAAAAATAAATGATGCAGTGTAAACAAACAAAAACAAATTATTCTCTGAAACTTTTATTATCCTAAAGTTTTTTATTTTAGACAATCATCTTGAAAAAGTCTAAGAATTATTAGACTACAAATTAAAAATAGTCTATGTGTTTTTATGTAAAGAGTTTAAACATACAAACATAAACAGTTCGACTTCAGTTAGATAAGTTCAGATAAATTTGTTAATTCGGCAATTTTCGGAACAAGATACATATTATAATGCACTGTAATGTGATACCGTACATGATTTGTATAATTTTATTGTACTGAAAATTGCTGAATTACTACATTTATCTGAACTTGTCTAACTACACACCTAATGCAAATGCAAGGTTAACAACAGAAATAACGATTTATGCCAAACAAGCACAGATTAATGCTAGAGCATTAACAGGAAAGTTCGGGTGTCATAACAAATTCTTACCCAATGTTTGTTTTCAGTTTTCTTATTTGCAAAGTATCTTTTTAATGTTTTTGAAGAACTTCCAAATCTGCGTGAAATGTCGTTACTATCAAAAATGCCTATTTAAATTTTGTCCATCATCATTATCCAGCCTCAAGAGTCCACTGCTGAACATAGGCCTCTTCCTCATGTTTCCAACCCCGTCTATTTTGCGCCGCTCTTATCCAGATTTTATTGAGTCTTCTTAAATCGTCAGTCCATCTTGTAGGTGGTCGATCGACGCTTCTCTTGTCTTCCCTTGGCTTCCATTCCAATAACCTCTTTGTACATCGCCCATCTATCGTTCTGGCTATGTGTCCTGCCCATCTCCATTTTAGTCTGGTTATCTTCTCGATGATGTCAGTCACTCCGGTTCTTCTCCTGATGTCTTCGTTGGTTATTCTGTCTCGCAGAGTTATTCCTAACATCCGCTCCATTCTTCTCTGCGTGACTCTCAGTTTGGTAGCTGCTGCTTTTGTTAAGGTAAGTGTTTCTGCTCCGTACGTCAAGACTGGGAGGACGCACTGTTCAAATAACTTTCTCTTTAGGCATGTGGGCAGCTCACTTTTAAAAGTTTCTCTCAGTTTTCCAAATGCTGCCCACCCAAGGCCGATTCTTCTCTTCAATCCATGAGTCTGGTTATCCCTGCCAATCATAATTTCATATCCCATGTATTTATATCTATCTACGAGTTCTATTTATTTCCCACCAATACTGACGTTCTGTTGGGTACCAAATTGGTCATGATTTTTGTTTTCGAGATATTTATATTTAAACCTACATTTTCTGTAGCCACAAAGAGTTCCTGTACCATCTCTCTTGCCATTTCTAGATCTCCAGCTATTATAAGTATATCATCGGCGAAACGTAAGTTGTTTAGATATTCTCCATCTATTTTTATTCTCTTTGTCATCCAATCCAAATTCTTAAAAGCATGTTGTAGCAACGTATTAAAAAGTTTAGGTGACATTGGGTCTCCTTGTCTAACCTTTCGTTCTATTTTAATGCGATTACTGTTAGTATGTAATCTGACAGTGGTTGTTGCCTGCAGGTATATTTTGTATAATAATTTAGTATATCTATAATCTAGCCTGCATTCTTTAAGCGCCTGTAATATTTTGCTTAGCTCAACTGTGTCAAAGGCTTTGTGAAAATCGATAAATATTAGAACTAGAAGTTTATTGTATTCCACTGCTTTCTCTATTAGGGTTTTTATACTTTAAAGATGGTCAATTGTTCCGTAACTTTTGCGGAATCCTGCCTGTTTCCTTGGTTGATAAGTCTCTAATTTTCTTTCCATTCTCTCAACTAGTATTCGCGTCAACAACTTATATATATATATATATATATATATATATATATATATATATATATATATATATATATATATATATGGATGAGGAGGTTAATCGGTCTGTAATTCTCTAAATTTGCTTTGTCTCCTGCTTTGTGTAATAAAATCATAGTAGCGTTGTTCCAGTCTGTTGGAATATTGGCGCTGTGAAGGCAGATATTGAAAAGTTGTTTAATTTTTTCAAGTAATACATCCCCTCCAATATTTAGTGCTTTTGATACTATTTCATATTCGCCCGGGAATTTTCTCCATAGCAGATTCTAAGAAGTCTTACATATATTTTGCCTGTGGAAGGGCTCCATATATACATAGATTTTCAGCAAAAGTATTTAACCCTTTAGCGGTGACCTAAGAAATTTACACATTACTGGTGACCTTAGTCTGTTGGACTAGTAGAGACTTATTGCTTTATATATTCTTATAAACACACATTTTTCAAATAATTATACTTAATAAAGGGCTTAAATGTAATAGTTTACAAAACTGTCATTGCTTAATCGTTAATAAAAATAAAACATAATATATTTCTGAGGCAAATACAAAAAAAAATTAATTAAAATTACAAAAGTTTAAGTTTAGCCTTTCCTCAAAATATTGACGACAAACAAAGGTAACCTGTTCGAGACAGAGAAATTTACTACAAATTTTGCAGCTATATTCTGTTTTCTTATTTTGTTTCACGGTGCAAATTTGGTAGTGCCAACTTTTAGCAACTCCTTATGTCTCTGGTTTGTTTCTGTGTTTCTGTGGTATGTGTTGATCTGCTTGTCTTCTTATCTTATGTTTTTTTACGAGACCTGTGTATAGTTCTGTAAAAAACCTTCTTCTGCGGTATGCTATATCTTCTTTGTGAATACATGTAAAAATTACAATTGTGTTAATTCCTGTCACATTGAGTTGGGCGTCCAAGGCAACCATCGGCCATCTTTTAGTATTGCGAGCTACATTGTATTTTACTAAAAACTGATCCACCATGTCAAATCCTACCTTTGTTTTGTTATAGTCAATAATCATCATAGATTTTTGTGTAGTTTCATCGATCTCTACTCATAGTCATGCATGGTAGATACCAGAAGAACGTTTTTCTTCGGTTTTGGAACGTGTTACGCTAAAGTACAATTATTTTCCGTAAATGCAAATATATTTGATGGACTTTATCTACTTTGATCTTCAGTAAAGTGGGTAGGACGCTGTTTCCTATTTTTTCTTATTTTACCCAAAAATGTTAATTTCGCATAGTTCAATAGTTCAATCCTGGTGAATTAGTTATTATATATAGTTCAGCTCAACAGGCCTTAAAGGCCTAAGGCTTCAACGGTGTTCTTCCATTTCTTTCTATCTTTTGCTAAGTTTTTCCAATCTTGTACCCGCAGCGACTTCAGATCTTCTTTTGCCTACTCCAGCCATTTTCTTTGGGGGCGGCCTCTTTTTTTTTTGTACCAGCCTCCGTGTTTATTAATTCATTGGGAACTCTTTCTTCCTTCATTCTTGCTATATGTCCGAGCCATCTTAATATTTGAATTTTAGCGAGTCTTGTTATTTTTGGTTGCCCATATATTTGCATTATTTGTTCATTCGTTCTTCTTCGCCAGATGTTCCCCTATTTTACACCTCCGTTTATCCTTCTATGAATTTTTTGTTCCCATCTATCTAATTTTACTTCCATATCTTTATTTAGTGTCCAGGTCTTGCTAGCATAGAGTACTGTAGGTCGGATAACTGTTGTATATATTCGTTTTTTTTTGCTGTTCTGGATATTATCTTCGACCTCAGTATCTTAGTCAGGCTCCCAGCACTCTTACTACCTTTGGCCATTCTTTTTATGATTACTTGGTTCTCTTCATTCCTATTTGATAGTGTCACTCCCAAGTAATCGAATTGGCTAACAACTTCAAAGTTATATTCTTTACTTCGGCTTTTTATCTTAAAAGACTGTCCTAGATGATTTTCGTTTCCCCTCATCACCATATATTTTGTTTTTTCTTCATTTATTTCTAAACCATATTCCCTGGCTATTCTCTCTATTCTAGTAAAGATTTCTCTTAATTCTGCAGGTCTCCTTATTATTAAGGTAACATCATCTGCATATGCTACGCATTGATGCCTGTGATGATATATTGTGCCTCTAGTGTAGATGTTACATTCTCCTAAAATCTTCTCTAAGATCAAATTGAAAAAATCTGTTGATAACGGGTCACCTTGTCGCAGACCTCTATTGATGATAAAGCTATCCGAAACCCGTCCTTCTGACATGACTTTACTTTTAGTATCACTGAGTATGCATTTAGTCAGTCTTACTATTTTTGGTGAAAATTTAAAATATTCTAGTGCTTCATATACTTTATTTATTTTTATAGTATCATATGCCTGTCTAAAATCAATAAACAGCATGTGTAATGTTAGGTTGAGTTCATATGATCTAGCTAAAATTGATTCCATTGTAAAAATTTGGTCTTTTACCGATCTGTTTGCTCTGAAACCTGCTTGATATTCACCTAGACAATTTTCAACTTTTGTTTTAATTTTTGGTGAACCAGTTATTAGTGGTTATATTTCGATTAGATCTACTAATTGGTATGGAGAACGATTTGGTTGTTTATCAACATATACCGGCATGTTACTGGTATAACCCATTTTATCATCTTCTAAGGAGAATATCTTAATCCAGTACTTAGCAAGCTTGGAGAATATCTACTGTCGAAATGGACAGTTTTCACGAAACGGTACTAACATCTCATCTATAGTCACGTATTGAGATGGGTTGAAATTATTGATGCACTTTTCATTCACTTGGTAAAAAATATCTTGAATTGGAGTTAGTGTATCTACAGCTTTTCTGGTTTCTTGTCTATTGCAGTCATCAAATCTAAGATGTCGGATGAGAAAAGGGGAACTTTGAAGTGACATGGTTAAACGAAACCACTCTGGTGAATTTCATCACAATTCAATCTGTTTTGTAACTCCAGCTTAAACCCACCAATGCTTCCACTTCTTCTTCCATTAAGACGTCAGTGGGCCTCTTATAAGTTTCTCTGGGATATTGTCCTTGAGCAAATTTCTTAATTTGCTGATTGGTATAAGGTAATAATAGTATTATACACTCTAGAGTACACAGAAAACTGGAAATGGACATCAATAATAGGTACCCAGTTTGGATTCCGAAATGGACTTGGAACAAGAGAGGCGTTGTTTGCACTGAACGTTATGTCTCAAAGATGTCTTGACATAAATCAAGATGTATTCATGTGTTTCGTAGATTACAAAAAATCCTTTGATAAAGTGCGGCATCAGATGCTGTCAGACTCCTGACAGAAAAGAATTTAGATAAACGAGACATCTGACTAGTAGTAAATATGTACTACAATCAGAAAGCAGTAGTGAGAGTAGAGAATAATACCACTGAAGAAATTGAAATAAAGCGAGGTGTGAGACAAGGGTGTATACTGTCACCAACCCTGTTTAATCTTTATTCCGAAGACGTAATGAATAGAACACTCTCTGAGCAATCCGTAGGTATTAAAATAAATGGTGTTAGATTAAACAATCTGAGATTTGCCGACGACACCGTTCTGATCGCAGAACCACTTGAAGAGCTACAGACATTGGTGAATAAGATAGCAGACTGCAGCGAAGAATATGGACTATCTTTGAACATAAAGAAAACTAAATTTATGGTAATATCGAAATCAACGTCCAAAATTTATATTTACACAATGAAATTATCGATCGAGTTAGCAAATACAAATATTTAGGCACTTTTATAAATGAAGACAACGATAGCTCAGCAGAAATCAAAATAAGAATAGAAAAAGCCAGATCCATATTCACTAAAATGAAGAGAGTGTTCTGCGGAAGAGATTTGAGCCTTGAAATGAAACTTCGCCTGATGAGATGTTACGTACGGAATGGAGTCATGGACGTTGAAAAAGATTGATACCAAAAAATTAGAGGCATTTGAACTGTGGATGTATCGCAGAATCCTGAGAATATCATGGACCGAGAGAGTCACAAATGTCGAGGTCTTGAGAAGAATGAATAAAGAAAAGGAAGTCATATTTACGATCAAAAAACGAAAACTGCAATACTTGGTACACATTACAAGAGGCGAAAGATATGAACTGCCTTGAATAATTATGCAAGGAAAAAAAGCAGGAAAAAGGTCCATAGGAAGAAGACGAAACTCCTGGCTAAAGAATCTACGGGAATGGTATAGCTGTAGCAGCAACGAATTGTTTCGGTCAGCAGTTTCGAAAATACCTACAGCCCTGATGATCGCCAACCTTCGGAACGAAGATGGCACTTGAAGAAAGAAAGAATAATAGTATTGATAATCTTACCTTTTCATAAACTAAACATAGTTAGTAAAATTTTTTATATACGATTTTGGTGACGTAATGGTCTGAAACACCAATACTTGATGAGCAAAAATGATTCTGAGTGAAATGGCTCACAAAGCTAGTACAAACATTATACCAAAACGCCACAATGCGTGTAAAACTACATGATACCACCAGAGAAATTCATATCAAGCGAGGTGTGAGACAGGGCGACACTCTCTCACCTAAATTATTTATAACGGTCCTCAAATACGCCTTTAAAATGCTAGAGTGGGAAAATAGAGGAATAAAAATAGATGGAAATGCTCAATCATCTGCGTTTTGCCGACGACATACTACTTATTACCAAAGATCTGGGTGAAGCACAACAAATGGTACAAGAATTACAAAACGTTTCTTCAACAATAGGTCTAAAAATGAAGATCAGTAAGACCAAATTTATGACAAATTTAGTTCCCAGCGAACACCTAATCATCCAAAATCAATTAGCAGAATTGACAGAAAAGTACATATATCTTGGTCATGAAATCAGAATAGGCAAGGACAACCAGACCTGCGAATTTCAACGACAAATAACACTTGCTTGAGCGGCGTATGGTTTACTAAGAGACATCTTTAAGAGCGACATCCCGATAGCTATAAAACGGAAGACATTGGACCAATGCGTTCTTCCTATTATGACATACGGAGCAGAAACTCTCACGCTCACAAAAACAACAGCACTAAAAATGCTAGTGGCATAAAGGCGAATGGAAAGATCAATTCTCGGCGTGACCAAAAAGAAAGACAAAATAAGGAATCAAGACTTAAGAAAAAGAACAGGTATCAGTGATGTCGTGGAACGTATAGCTAAGCTAAAATGGAATTGGGCAGGTCACACAGCGAGACTGAAAGACACAAGATGGACCAGAAAACTAATTGACTGGCGCCCACGAAAAGACAAACGCAGCAGAGGACGACCACCAACACGCTGGATGGACGACATTAGACGAATATCCAAGAAATGGCAACAAGAAGCACAGAACCGTGAAGAGTGGCAAAAATTGGGGGAGACCTATGTCCATCAGTCGACAGAAGAGGTTGCATGATGACGATGATGATGAAAAAATGATTCACTTTATAGTCAGCACTGTGGACCTCACGTCACCGCTAGAAGGTTAAGAGGCATATCTGAAAAAAAAAATAAACACGTGCAACAACTTAAACAATATAATAACTTATGGGGATAGATTCCCATGAGGGCATCTATAGGTAGTCATAAATTACGAGGCAACTATCTTTTTCAGCACGGATAGATGCTTCGACTTTTCAAGCAAAACACCGTTAAAAAAATTAAATTATATTACTTAGAGTTATATTTAAACCATACTCATACTAATAATAATATGTCACTTACGTTCGTAGTTAAAAACTTAATGTCTAATCTGCGATTCACGTGAGCGAGGTCACCAAATTTTCTCTAAAAAAACAAGACCCGTCTGTTCAGCGTGTTGGTTGTTCAGCGTGTTTGGTAGATTAGCGAGATGGGAGGGGGTCTATGATTATAAATATTAGTTGTGGTCGACTTTTGCCATAAATTTGTGACTAGACCCAAATTTTTGATGTTTTTCTCAACTTACAAGTTTAGTATAGTTGGACTGATATTGGACATAGCCTACCGCTGCCCTGAAGTAACCTATGTCTTGAAACTTCTGATTATATTAGATTATTGTTGATGGCCCTATAAAAGTATAAACATGTGTCCACCAGTTATTTGTTTAATAAGTTGATGCGAACTGTTTGTACTATGTTTTATGGAAGTGACATATTTTCCTTTAAATTTTGTTCATTTTTTTTTATATTTTATGGAGCGTTCCTCGAGCGGACCGTGTCTCCTTGATGGACTCTTTTAAAGTCAGATTTTAAAGTACTTCTGCCGGTTGGGATTAAGTACCAATTTAAAAAAAATTAAGGTATTCACAAGAAACTTTTGAATTTAAGTTATAGCGCCAGTCACCACTTACACAATATAATTGTGTAAATATATTATAATCTAGTGCTTTATTTATTTAGAGTTTTCTATTTATTTATTAAGAAAAAATTTTCGGAGCCGCCCTAATTGTTGTTTATTTACCATTAGTCAGAATCGGATAATCAAAATTATATTTAAAATAAATGATGTTTACTTATGTAACACAAGATAAGTATATTCTCTATGTATAACAAATTTTCGTAATACTATAAAATATTTACTAACATTTGACAATGATAAAAGGACTTAAAAATCCTTCTCGATAATTTAATAAAAGAAATACAACTCTTCCTCGCTGCTGGTGTGCTTTATCCTATTAAATTTATTACTGTTAATTAAATTGTCTACTTAGAGTTTATTGAAGTCATAAATTTCAGCTGCTATGTATTTTTTTTCTTTTATGAGAAAATCATTAAATTTTTTTCGTTAATTATTATGACTAACGCAATAAATATACAATGAAGAAAAAGGCACTTAAAAATTAAGGAACATATCAGATAATTAAAACTTTCTACAAATAAAAAATTCCATCAATTAACCCTTCACTGCATGATTTTTTTTTATTTTTCGTTACAAAAGGTTTGAAGACTGAATTTTCTTTATTTTTACGGGGAAAAAACAATAAAAAAAATTCTGAACTATTTTTTTTTGTAAAATATAAGTGCTGTTTATGAACACCATTATGCAAATAGGGATATACTTAAAACAATATTTAGGAAAAACGAAAATTTTTAAAACAGTTCTTTGTTTTAGTGAAGCAAAGTGCTACACCACACTTTTCGCACAACACATGTGTATAGCCATTGCTCTGCGGCAATTTGCACCTTATTTGTTTTTCGGACCATACAGGCCAATGGTGAATTTCATCCATTCATTCATCCTTTACTGGCATAACCTGGGTCTTTTCTCTTCATTAACTATAGCGCCTCCTTAGTTTCACTTGCTGAAGGTCTTCCAATTTTTGCAATGGTGAATCACTCTTCTGCCCTGCATAATGCTTCTGCAAGTTGTGTTCTAAACTGATCGTGTGTGCCTTTAGACTTCGCGCCAGTTCTATGTGTAGCTGAATTCTTGTAAAGAATTCAACTGTTAACAATAGTTAGATCTAGTAGATGGTAAAATATTTAAAAATACCATTTGTTACTCCTTAGAATAATTTTATTCTAAGGAGTCATACTTCTCATACTACTGTCCAATAAATCAATACCGCCCATATGACGGTTAAAAGATATGGACAACTTACTTCTTTTGTTCTTATTTCTTTCTGATCTGGCAGTAGTTTTGGGAACTTCGCAAGCTTAAGTCAATATAAAGGTGACTAATTTATTATTTTTGCACACTGAGCTACTTATTTCCACATCATCGCAAGTACCAACTAAATCTACACCAGTTCCTCTTTCTTTATTTTTGATAACATTTTCATCCAGAAGCTTAAAATGATTCCTTCTTACGGTTCCTAAACTCTAAATACCTTGTTTAAAAAGGTATACAAGGAGAGGTATAGAAGATTAATAATAATTGTCAAAATAAAGCCTGTGACTCATATTCCTAGGAATAATTCTAGTTAATCTCACCACAACATTTGCAATTGCTCCAAGGTCAGGTTCAAAAGCAGGTCTCGTTTATTGATCATTCTCTTGTCCTGTATATAATTCTATACGATACGCATATCCAGAGCTACTGTATAAGACAAAAAATTTAAAACCAAATTTATTTGGCTTGTTTGGTAGGTGCTACTTCATGTAGTGCCTAGCTTTGGTAAAACAAATTTGCTGATTGACGGACAGATATTGCTCCAATGGAATTCCATTTAAAAATGCTTCATAGAGTGGTCAATAATTGCTCTAATTTTATAAACTCTATCCTAGTTTGAATCGTCATGGAATAAGGCTTTCTCGATATTATTGAAATGTAAAAATTGTCTAATTTTTTCGTACCTGTTGACTGACATAGTACTTTTTATTTTCTTAAAGCCAATTTCTTCTGACCATGACCAATATGCCCTTGCATTGGACAAATGAATAAGGGACATATATTGTAATTTCAATAAACTGCTTTATGTCACTTCGTGTAATATTCAGTAGTCTGTTAGGATTCTGCTATATGGCATATAAATTCGACTTCTCCACAATTTGGTCTAAAAGGCTATCTGAGAAGAATAAATTGGAAAACTCTGATTTCATCTCAAATTCAGTTGCTGTTCGGATAAGTTAAATTTTTTTTCCATATAATGTTTAAAAATATGATAACATCTAGTATTTTTGATCACAAATTAATTGTAAATTAAGAGTACATTTAACCGTGAAGTAAACCAAAGTTTCTAAAGGGTCCTCCTCCACAGTGCTATTAACTATATTACAGCATTCTCATCCATTTCGTTCACTGGTTCAGAATCCTCATTATCAGACTCATCATATGAACATATGAATAGCATCATCATCATTATCAAACCCATCTTTGCTATCCGAAAACTTATCTATTATATCGGAAAGTTCCTTGTCAAAAGGGAGAATCAGAAAACAGAGCCGCAAAGACAAAGCTGATTACATCTCTCAAATGACCAGAGAGCTATAGGAACATGCCTATCGAAATGAACCCCGAGGGATTTATTTCACAATATGAAACTCCTTACCAGAGAATTTAAATCTCAAACGTGACCTTTAATAGATCGGGAAGGTAATCTAAAGACCGATAGTGACGAAATATTGGAAACATGGCAAAACTACTGTGGCGAGCTATATAAAAATAACGCGGTACCAGCAGAAAATCAGTGGTTCTCTGAGTACCCTAGAGAACCTACTATCTTACTTACTAAAGTCAAAGATGCAATTAAATCGCTGAAGAGAAATAAATAACCAGGCATTGATTTAATACCGGGTGAAATACTACAGTTACTAGGTGACAAAGATTACATATCATCGATTCCATCTGTGTCGCTGGAATTTAGGAAAATGACCATCTGATTGGTGTACCTCAATTTATATCCCGCTACACAAAAAAGACACTACTACCAGATGTGAAAACTACCGCATACTGTCACTAATAACACATGCTAGTAAAATCTTGTTACATATCATCAAAAACAGATTAAAAACCTATCTATATTACCAAATACCTCAGAAACAAGCGGGGTTTGTAAAGGGTAAAGGTATACGCAAACAAATCGTAAACCTAAGACAACTCATGGAAAAGCCTAGAGAATTTCAATTACCTATAATTTATTATATGCTTCGTTGACTACCAAAAGGCATTTGATTGTCTAAGGTAGATAAATCTGTGCTCCAATTTAATAGAAATTGATATAAGGTTGAATGCTCGAATAAATGAACTTTGAAAAATTAAAGGCAAATATCGAGCACAATTGTAATAATCAAATCTTGCCCAAGTACTTTCGCTTTCGCTTTCGCTATAGCTGATGATGCTGTAGAAAACGTAAGTACTTGGGCAAGATTTGATTATTACAATTGTGCTCGATATTTGCCTTTAATTTTTCAAAGTTAATAGAAATTGACACACCAATGCACCTGGTGACACTTATTAAAAATCTGTACCAGTCCAATGTAGCAACAGTACGACTAGATTAGAAGTTCTAAAACCAATTCAAGACCGAGAGAGGTGTTGAACAAGAATACGTGTTGTCACCTGACTCATTCAACATTTGCGGTGAATATGTCATGAGGATGGCTTTAGATGGATGGGCTGGTGGAGTGACAGTGGCTGGTAGAAAAATCTCCAATTTAAGATTTGCTGATGACACTACACTTATAGCAGCAAATGAGCAAGAAATATTTAATCTCCTGCGAAGAGTTGAGTACGAAAGCAATAAAGTTGGTGTGAAAATCAATAAAGCTAAGACAAAAATAATTGTGGTCGACAGATTCCACACTATACAACTGACTAACATGTTACAGGAATACCAGATAGTGGATAGTTTTGTCTATCTCGTTCGAAGTTCGGAGAAGTATTAGTATGAAAAAAATGCGAAGATAAGGCTGATGAATGCCCTTGTATTCTAAATATTTCTAGAAGAGGCTGAGACTTGTACTCTTCGCGGACGCGAGCGCATAAAAATTGATACCTTTGAGATGTGGTGTTTTAGAAGAATGCTGCGCATACCTTGGACGGCTCATAGGACAAACGTTTCCTTTTTAAACCAACTCGAATTTAAAAAAGGCTGTCCACAATATGTCGTCAATGTATTCTGCAATTTTTCGGTCACGTGGTTCTCAGAGGTGACGATAGTTTTGAGAATATAATTGTTTCTGAAAAAGTTCTGGAGAGAAGATCAAGAGGACGACCAGCAACTAGATGGTCCGACCAAATTAAGAATTCAGCTGGAAACTCATTCTACAAAGCTCTCAGATCAGCTGAAGATAGAGTCGAATGGTGAAAAATTATTAGGAATATTGGAAGAAATTACGATTCTCAATAATGGGAAAACGATGAGAGAGAAAAATGCTTCCAGTCATAACTTACGGCGCTAAAACACTTTTTTTAATCCAGGTTACAGCAACCAAACTCAGAGTAGAACAAAGAAGCCTGAAACTCTCGCTACTTGGACTGACTCTCAGAGAGAGATAAGGTTAGAAAAAAAGAAATGACAAAATGAATAATGTGCGATGGACCCAAAAAACTACAGTATGGATACCACGAGCAGACAGAAGAAAGCAGACGACCACCTACACGATGAACATACGACGTCACAATAGTAGCTGGGAATTGGCCGAAGGAAGCTCGGACCAACGGAACTGGAAGAAATTAGTAGAGGCCTATCTTCAACTTTAGACGCAGAAGGCTGTATGATAGCTCTTGACTCCTGGAAATTAATAGAATAATGAAACTGGCTTGGACATCTTTTGGTAAAAATGCAATTATATTTAAATTCAGGATGCCACTTTACGTGAAGAAAAAATCGTTCGATCAGTTGTATACTACCAATCATTACATACGCCTGCAAAACTTTAACACTAAAAAAAGAGATAATACCGAAACTAAGAAAAATGCTAGGTATAACAGAAAAAGATCGTAAAAGTATAGACTGGATCAGAACGAAAAGGTTACCGTCACCAGTGCGTAATTTTGTTTCGTCAAGACTCAGGGAGATACAAATTTAAACACAGAACGGCCAGAGAATATCTCTGCTTATTTAACACCTGAAGGGGTAGCTACAAAGGTGCCGTTTACTTTGTGGTTATTAACGAAATACATCATCATCATCATTTGGCTCTACAACTCTATGTGAGTCTTGGCCGCGTTTACTATTTCCCTCCATTATTGTCGGTCCTGAGCAGCTATTTCCCATTTTGCGTGGATCACTGGCCTACTGCGTCCTTCCATCTCTTTCTTGGGCGACCAACTGACCTTCTGCTATCGGGCCTTTCCCAGAATGTGGCGTTCAGGAGTCTTTCGTCACTCGATCTTAGTACGTGGCCCGCCCATCTTATTCTGTTTGCTTTAATGTAGCGTACTATGTTTTCATCTTCATATACTGTCTGAAGTTCATCATTTTGTCTTTTTCTCCATTCTCTTGCTGTTTTTTTTTCTGCAAGGACCATAGATGGTCCGCAGTATCTTTCTTTCCAGTACCAGTAATTTTATAGTCTTGTACATCTTATTTTTGCTGGTATTGAGAGTATTTTTAATTTAAGTACGATCATTAATAAGTAATATGCCCTATTTCCTGCAATGATCCTGGCTGCCACGTCCTTTTCATATTTATTTTCATATGTTATGATCGCTCTCAGGTACTTGAATTCTTTGACTACTCAAATTTGTATTCAATGATTGTTACGTTTTGTCTAACCCTTGGTCTTAAGTTCTTCGTAACCACCATGTACTTGGTCCTGTCCTCGTTGACCTTTAGACCAACTTCATTGGTTCCGTTTTCAAATAGGGTGAAAACTTCTTTTGCATCTCTAATGGATTGTGCAATTCTGTCCACGTCATCCGCAAACGCCAATAGTATTTTTGATCCTTGTTAATGAGGAATTCCTCCGACGTGGTGCTGCCAATTCTGATCCGTGCGGAAGAGCTTAACAGGTACTTTTATTTCTACTATGGTCTTTCACAATGCTTCTCTGCTAAGAGAATCGTAAGCTTGTTTAAAGTCTACGAAGATTGGTTTACATCGCGGTTGAATTCCCAGATTTTTTTCCAACACCTGACGTAGGACGAATATCTGGTCTATGAGCGATCTTCCCGGTCTGAATCCGCTTTGGTAGTCGCCTATTATTTCCTCTGCGTATGGAGTTAGCCTTCTAGACAGTATTATGGATATGATTTTGTACGTTGTACTGATTAATGATATTCCTTTATAGTTCCGACATATTTGTTTGTCTCCCTTCTTGTGGCTAGGTACTTTATGGCTTTCATGCCAGTGTTTCGGTATTTCTTCTCTTTCCCAGACTTCTCTTATAAGATGATATATCTCAATCTGGAGGTTTTCTCCCCCTTTTTTAGTAGTTCCGCCTTTATGCCGTCTGGGCCTGGGGCTTTATGATTTTTTAGGGACGAAGTTGCGGACTTCACTTCAGCTAGTGTGGGCCCTAGTATTTCAGGTACTGATAACTGGTACTGTCATTGTTGCCTTGTCAGTGTTGGGTTTTTCTGCTATTTCTATTTTCTATTTTTTTTTAACGAAATACGATTTAACAAAATCGTTTTTTATCGATTTCTAAAAGAGTTTTGATAAATTTAACATGGCGCCAGAGCATAATTTGTCAAACTCTAATGATACCGATTCATCATCATTATCATCATCATTGGTGCTACAGCCCTATAAAAGAGCCTCGACCTTCCAAGTCTATTACGCCAGTCAGTTCTATCCATTGCCAACTGTTGCCAGTTTGCTGCGCCTATTTGTCTACCATCCTCATCTACACCATCCCTCCATCTGAGTTTTGGTCTACCCCTACTTTTACTGCCCACAGGTTGTGACATAAGGATTCTTTTAGAAGGGTTGTTCTGCTGTGATCTTGCCAGATGTCCTGCCCATCTTAGTCTTCCCATTTTTATAAAGGATAATACGTCTTTACCACCAAATATATGTTTATATCTGTGATATATCTCGTAGTTGTACCTCCGTCTCCAAACACCATTTTTACAGATACCACCAAATATTCTTCTCAGGATCCTTCGTTCAAATATAAGCAGGAGATTTTCATCTGCCTTGGAAATGGTCCATGTCTCCGACCCATATGTCAACACTGGTTGTATAAGGGTTTTGTATATGGTTATTTTTGTTTTTTGGCTTAAGTTTCTGCTTCTCACATGTCTACTCAGTCCAAAATAGCATTTGTTTGCTAGGATTATTCTTCGCTTGATTTCTTCCGTCATGACGTTCTCCTTGGTGATCAGGGAGCCCAAGTATGTGAATTTGTCCACCACTTCAAAGGTAGAATTATCAACGGTGAATTGGTGGCCGATGTTTCTGGCTCTATTGTTGGGTTTGATGCCATTATCTTAGTTTTATCTTTATTTACTTGCAGACCCATATTTTTTAGGCGTTTGACAAGGTGGTATACATTTCTTCTAGCTTGCGTGTTGTGCAGGCAACTAGATCAACATCATCTGCATATGCCAAAATTTGGGATAATTTATTAAAAATGTTTCCTCTGTTGTCTATTTAGGCATCCATGACCGCCTTTTCCAAAGCTATGTGCTTACATAGCTTTGGAAGCAACATACGTTTCAAATGCCTGTGATTGTTCGCCCTGAATTTCGACTTTGCAAACAACTTTACGCATTGTAGCCTTAACCAATCTTATCAGTTTATCGGGGATGTGGAATTCATCCATGGTTTCATACAATTTATTTCTTAGGACACTATCATAGGCCGATTTAAAACCTACGAAAAGATGGTATGTGTCGATCAATTTGATATTCACCAAGAAGCTTCTCTGAATATTCACTCAGGCAACCATATAAAATACTCGAAAATATTTTGTATGCTGTATTAAGGAGGGTTATTCCCCTATAGTTTCTACATTCTAATTCATCGCCCTTTTTGTGTAGCGGGCAAACGATCCCAATACACCACTCTTCTGGGATTTGTTAATCATTCTAGGCTCTCAGTATGATTTTATAATATATGATTAGTCAGAGTAGCACCTCCACATTTAATAAGTTCCGCGGGTATACCATCACTTCCAGAGATTAATTATTTTTTAGGTGAATGATACCGATTCATAGAAATTAAATATTTTGACATCTTCTTATCTAAGATCTTTCATTTTCATTTATACATTTCAAAAGTACATATACTTATTTAGAATAAACTGAAAAATTTATTTTCAGAGCAATTATTATATTATTTTCAATATAAAGTCTCAAATTTCTATCTAGTCTTTATTCAAGTCTAAATTCAAAATTAAGAAATTTGTTTTGTTAATTAAGCCAAAATACAAATGTATATAAATTTAGTCCAAATGGTACTCCAGTTTAACTTTAAATTAACCTCTTTACATAATTTCAACCTATTTAGAGTAAAATGTTAACGGTGCTTTCAAACTAAGTTTTAATCTTGAACTAGATAATAGAAAACTTTCCAGTTAAAAATTAACTATGTTTTAGAAAGGAAAAGATTTAAAATTACTATTAAGCAACTCTCCAAGTAAAACAATGTTCTTTGTATTTAATTAATAAATACCATTGATTCGAAATAGAAATATTGGAAATAAATCTTAGTAATTCCTGCGAAACAATATCAAAGTATTACGTGTGCTATTGAAATGTATTTTAGATTTATTGAGTAACTCCAACAGAAATACTGATGGAAATTATATTTGGTGAATAAAAGCCAAATCAATTATATGAAATTTATTAAGTTTTCATACCTCAAGATTAAATTTAAACACTCAAACTTAGTTAACAAAATATAATGTGAAAGATTAAATTTAGCGTTTTATGGGCATATTTCAAATACCTAATATTTGTTGCCAATGCTCAAAATAAAAATTTTATGTTGCAATTTTTGAAGATTTGCATCGTAAAAATGTCAAAAATCGTGCAATGTTTATTTATTTAACAACTTTATAGAAACTGACTTCATTTGCGCCAAAATGCAAAAATTCTTTTACCTTTACTTTCAACTAACTTTGATTTTTGTCAAGGACACTTTGATCATGCAAATTTACAAAAAACGCAATATCGTTGCATAGGAGGAGAAAATATTGCAGATGACCTCGACTTAGAAGACGGGAAAATTAAGAAATGCGATCAATGTATATATTTGGGGGTAAAACTAACAAAGACAAGAAGAACTGATGAAGCCAGAAAAGGCAGAATAACCAAAGGTAAACGAGTTATAGGCGCATTGAATTCAGTACTATGGCAGAAAAATATAAAACCGGAAACGAAAAAAATAATATTATATAATACCATATTGAAACCAGTAATCGTCTAAGGCTCAGAAGTATGGCAGTTATTACAAAAAATAAAGGTAACTGCCAATATTGGCAGTTGAAATTGATTTTAGGAGGAGAGCAGCGGGAAAGTCTAGATTAGAACATATGAGAAATGAGGACATAAGGAATCAAATGAATGTACAAAGATGAATTATAGAAGACATCAAAAAACAACAATTAACATGTTAATTGTTAATTAACAATTAACGTGTTATTTCTTTCGAACTGTAGAACACAGTGGCGAGGAATCAACGAAATATATATTCACATACGCAGACACATGAGCAGATGTTTTTTCTTTTCTGTCTTCCGATCTTCATGGAGAAAGTGGATCATTTTATAACATATTACTGCCGACAAACCGGTTTTGTGGTATTATACAACTCTATTACACATTTTTTTTCTATTTTCAAAAAAAAATTCATTTTATAAACACAGCTCCTTCATTTTTGGCGATAAAAATTTGTTCAAAGATAATTTTGTAGGGTTTTTTTTTGAAGAACTATAATACTATGTAACTGAAAATATGTAATGTTTCTTAGTTTTTAACTGGGGTGAGTTTAAGGGGCTCGAATCATAATGTTTGATCATAAATAGCGGTTTTAAACAACTCGAGTTCGCTAAATATTCGCTGTAGAGAAAATCGATACACAGAAAAAAATAGCTATTAAAAAAGAAACAAATTAGTACTGTATCTGTTTTTCGTATCTCCAGTAGTTTCGGAGATATCACGAAGAAATGGGTGAAAAATAAAAAATTGCAGAGAATCAATTTATCTTTAAACTCTTTTTTCTAAAATTAGGCATTTAAACCAGGTTAAACTTTTTGGGTATATTGATAGTACATATAAATATAAAAGAGTTACAAGAGTATGAAGATCAGTTTTAATTGGGAGGTTAGTTAGGGAGTTGTTTTTACCGATTTTAGTTATTCGAGTTATTCTCGAAAAACCCTGTAAAAATGTTGATTTTTCCGTCGGAAAACTGTTACTTTCAACCGCGAATAACTCGAAAAATATTAGTTTTGCAAAAAAATGTACTTTTTTCATCGATTTACTTGGTTAAAATGTAATAAAAATTATCCATTCCAGAGATGGGGTGGCAACCACCCCCAAGGGTGACTATTTCCTACCTTTTGTGGACATTTTAAGTAAATCCATGCTGGACGAAAAAATTGCAAGCCAAAATGCTTCATTTCATGGCCTAATGAGACTCACGTGTAAATAAAACCAATACACACACAACAGATTAATATTAAAGTAATATTAAAAAGGAAATTATTAAATTCTTATAAGATAGACTCAAAATTACTTGTTCTAACAAAAATTCATTTCTAGAGGAGATTGTTAATATCGTTTTATTGTTAACATTGTTTTAATAAAAAAATTATTATTCTTTGTCGTTTATAAAATAAGGAATTTTCAAGAATATACTGAATGGTACAGAATAACATGTCAAATAATTTATTAAAATAACATACATGTAAAATTTAGAGTTTGACGTTAATATTGAGAATAAACTAAATCTAAGACCATATTTACCACGTAGAAATACAGGGTGAGTCATGAGGAACTTTACATACTTCTACCATATGTAGAGTCCCTCAGGGAGCATATCATGTGGCCAATAAAAAATGTCAACTCCTCTTCTTTATTAATTAACAGGGTGATTTGTGTAATTGACCATTTATTTCATTTTACTGTAGTGTTTATACGGCTCATTTGATTTTTTTAATTTTTGCATGATACAGTACACTACTATCAAGCATTCGACTGGTATTAGCTAAACTAAAAAATTCCAGGACTGGCTTTGGAAAAATTAATTTAGGGATTCGTATTAAATATTACACCCTGTATATATTTTTTTTAAAATGCAATTGATTTTCAAACTACATAAATAGCCAATGAAAACGACATATGCGACAATGTTGTCACACTTTTAATAAATTTTTAGTGAACGATCAAATCTTACCAAAAATAGAACAACCATAATGAAGTATCAAATTATAAGGTAATTAATTTAAACAAATGTTATAAATTTCAAACATTTTAATTGAAATGATAAACTGAGTCACTGCACAATAAAAAACAGTAACTACTAACAATAACGAAGAACAATTTAAAAAAAAAAACTAAAAATATGTACATAGTTATGTTATGATAAACCCATAAATTAGAACTGGAAAAGATAAGTAATGGTAACAAAATAAAAATAATTCAAAATAGATTTTCGAAATGAAACCCTGCAGCCTGTACACATTTTTGTTGCCGAATTGTTAATTGACGTATTGAAATACGGATACTCTGGAGATCGTTTCTAATAGTATTACAACAATGTATAATTCTATCAATCAATTGTTGTCGGTTATTAATATTCACTGCGTAAACTAGTTGCTTCAATCGTCCCCAAATATGGTAATCAACGGGATTGAAATCAGGGGATCTTGAAGGCCACGAAATAGGACCTGCACGTCCTATCCACCTGTTGTTATAAACATTATTGAGATGTTGTCTCACTGCCAGTAAAAAGTGTGGGGGTGCCCCATCATGCTGAAAATACATCCCTCGGATAGCAATGTTCGCGTTGGCAAGCAAATTCGGCAAAATATTTTGTAGAAAGTTCAAATAGACCTGCCCTGTTAAAGGACCATCAAAAAAATGAGGACCTACTAATTGGTTATTTATGACACCAATCCACACGTTAACCGAAAACCTTAACTGAGAACGACGTTCTCGAATAGCATGGGGATTTTCTTCTGCTCACACATGTGAATTTCGTGAATTATTTATCCCGTCTGTGGTAAATTGGGCTTCATCTGTAAATAGTGTCCTGTATAGCGTTGGTCGATTATTGTTAATCCATCTACAAAATTCCAACCTATCGATCTCATCTCCAGCATGTAGTCGCTGAACCATTTGAATGTGATATGGGTATAGATTATTTTTTTGTAAGACTCTACTTACTTCTTCTTCACGTGCCATCTCCGCGAAGGAGGTTGGCAATCATCATGGCTATTCTGATCTTAGATGCTGCTGCTCTGCATAGTTCAATTGATGTGCATCCGTACCATTCCCTCAAGTTACGCAACCATGAGATTCTTCTTCTTCCTACACTTCTCTTGCCCTGGATTTTCCCTTGTATATTCAATTGAAGTAGGTTGTATCTCTCATTACGCATAACATGCCCCAGGTATTGCAGCTTTCGTGTCTTGATGGTTTCCAACACTTCCATTCTTTTGTTGATTCTTCTCATGACTTCGTTGTTTGTTACATGCTCGGTCCATGATATCTTTAGGATTCTTCTATACACCCACATTTCAAATGCTTCCAACTTTTTAGCAGTCGACGCGTTAAGTGTCCATGCTTCTATCCCATAAAGCAGAGTCGAGAAAATATAGCACCTTGCCAGCCTAACTCTCAAGTCCAATTTTAGTTCTCTTGCACAAAGTACCTTTCTCATTTTATTGAAGTTTGTACGTGCTTTCTCAATTCGAACTTTGATTTCTTTGGAGTAATCGTTTTTGTGATTAATTATTGTGCCAAGATAGTGGTAGTTTTCAACTTGTTCTAAAGCACTACCGTTAATTGTCAGGCTTTCACCATTATTTTGGGTTTTTGATATCCTCATAAATTTGGTTTTCTTGGTGTTTATTGATAATCCATATTCCTCTCCATACTCAACTATCTTGTTCATTAGCTTTTGGAGGTCTCGGAGGTTGTCTGTTATTATGATAGTATCGTCCGCATATCTAATGTTGTTAATTGGTGTTCCATTGACCTTGATTCCTGCTGTTTCTCCCTCAAGAGCTCTTTTCATAATTTCTTCTTTCTACTTACTTGTCTAGTGCTTATTGTAGGGTTCATAGTAACGGCGTCCATAATGTCATCTTCCTGCGCTTCATCTACATGTCGCTCTGTTGTTCCACTAGGAAAGTGCCATTTTCTCGCAAATAATTAAAAACTGACCCAAATGTTGGATGACTGGGAGTTCGACGATTAGGAAATCTCCTGCGATATTCTCTACTAGCAGCCCTACCATTCCCATTACAGAATCCATAAACAAATATTATGTCTGCATATTCTGTGGTCGAAAACTGATGTGGCGTTTTGAACGAAAGTAACAAAAGCTCTATCAAAACTAACACAATGTACTTAACGTAGATATGACAGAAGAAATATGTATTCTTGTACACATAAATAACAATTGATAATGACAATAATGACAATGGGTATAAAATATCAAGAAACGTCAAACGGTCAACGCCAACCTTAATTTTAAACTTTTTTAGATTTATTTTTATTTAGTACAGTTGATGCAATGTATTATTATTTGACATAAAATTTTAATCATTTACAATCAACAAAAACTAACACATACAAGAGGTTTGACTTTTTAATGAATTTAATTTATTATTTATCGAAAATAATGCCCCAATACGATCTATGAGTAAAAATTTAAAATTGAAAAACAATTGATTCTATCATAGAGATAATACAAAGTGACAGTAAAGAAGTTAATTTTCTACGTATAAGATTATGTTGTGGAACTCATTTTAATTAAAATGTTTGAAATTTATAACATTTGTTTAAATTAATACCTTATAATTTGATACTTCATTATGGTTGTTCTATTTTTGGTAAGATTTCATCGTTCACTAAAAATTTAATAAAAGTGCGACAACATTGTCGCATATGTCGTTTTCATTGGCTATTTATGTAGTTTGAAAATCACTTATTGTATTTAAAAAAAAAATTATACAGGGTGTAATATTTAATACAAATCCCTAAATTAATTTTTCATGCAAAAATTAAAAAAATCAAATGAGCCGTATAAACACTACAGTAAAATGAAATAAATGGTCAATTACACAAATCACCCTATTAATTAATAAAGAAGAGGAGTTGACATTTTTTAGTGGCCACATGATATGCTTCCTGAGGGACTCTACAGATGGTAGAAGTATGTAAAGTTCCTCATGACTCACCCTGTATTATTATGAGGTTTTTCCTGGTATTTTGCTCATGATTTTGTATAGGAACACTAATAGGAGAAATTTTTTTAACTGTATTTTTTCTGACAGGTATTCTTATTTCAAAGTTGATTTTATTTAACTGAATAACTTATCTTCCAATAAAGTCATCCCAGAAACTCAACTTAAAAATATTGATTATATCATTTTAAAGTAATATATCTAAAGTATTTAAAATCTATAAGATATCTCTGAATTGTCAGTATAAATGAATCAGAAAAAACTATAATATTAGAAGAAATTTTTTACCAAATTTATAATTTGAGAACGTTTTTTGAAGTGAAAAGCAAAACGTCAAAATAAACTTATTAAAAGTAAAACCCTGGTTTATACCAAATAAAAATATTAGATTATAAAAATAATAAACGATTTAAATGTTAATAAAATTATATACAATTTCCCAACCATCTTTTCGTTAACTTCTTTTTGTTGCAGGCAAATTCCGCAAAGAGTTTCGAAGAGCTTTCGACACTTGCTTCCAAAGAGAAGTTGACAGGCACTATTATCAATCAGGAGGAACATTTTACAACAAAGACTCTGGCTTTGCATCCAGGACACAATCAAGAAACGAGTGTGAAATTCACAGACTAAACACCTTCAGGGAACAAGACGTTAAACTTATCAGGAAAGGTACTAGGACTAGTGTGCTGCAAGTAGACATCTGAAAAGTGAGGTTTCAGTGCGAGAGTGATTTATGTGAAGGTACGATCTTGAACACTTAAAGTAACTTACAATCTTAAGCCATAGTCTGAACTAAATATACAGGATGTAGACTTACAATTAATTATTTATACAATAACTTTTTAAAACAGAACTTAATTTAAAAATAAATAGTTATCACGTTATATGAGTTAATTTAATTAAGTATTAAATCTGTCAATAACGTTTTTTATTACCATAAATTACTATTATATTTTATAAATATTGTAATCTCTTGGTACACCTGCACTTGGATATATGTTTTGACTGCTGATACTGAGATTTTGTATCTTTTATTTACGTTTTGATTTATTTACCTTTTATTTCCATTTGATTACGAACCACTCATTCAGCTTTATTGCTGGTGATCTTCTTATATAATATCTACCAACCGGACACACACAACTTAATATTAATAAAGAACATTCACTTTCTTAAAATTTTCAACAGTTTTAAAACTAAAAGCGCTATGGAAAATTTTTGGTATTAACAAACAATGTAAATCTTAGCGTTCATGTAAGTATAATATTTTAATTGAATACAACTAAAAACCAATTATAATTATTTACTGTGAAAGATACAGCATTTATTATTTACAATTTATATTTTGTACTTATTGTATAATTTATGAAATGCAGTTTGGCCGTTTGACCCTCTTGGCTATCTGACCGATGTAAAAAAGGTAATTTTGAAAATGAATTGTGTGGTTCATATTGTGGCTTATGATTTACTGACAATGGATATTTAAATATACTTAAAAATTTACGTACATATTCAAAAAAATATTAGTTTTAAGTAAATGTATTGTGCATACTCGTATATCTTGTAAGCTTTGCACAAAGGTAATGTGACGTGTGACATATTATTATGTAAAAAATGCCAAATATAATAGTGTTGAAAAATTTACGGGTTTACTTGGATAACTTTGCCAGATTTTAAGACATTGTACACAACATGTGGCCTATACGACAATCCAAAGCTAGTTTTTGCAGCATTTGATACGTAATGAATAAAAAAAGATGAATTGATAATAATTTTGTAAAAACTGCTGGTTCTTTTTTTGTAATATTTATTATTCAGATTTTTTATTATATATTCATACATATGGAAAGGCAAACCTGAAAACTGGGAAGTAGGGGCAAAAAAAGTAAACGGTTTTACAACGTTGTCATTTATAAATGGCACAATATCATGGCAATACTATAAAGGAATTTTTTTTTTTTTTTAATTGTATCTATAATAATTATGGCTATCAAATGAGAGAATATGGATACCACGGGGCCATGACAAGACTAGTTACCTCGTACCTGGTCGAGTGGAGGTTAAGGGTTTAAATAGGACAAGTCCTGTCCGAACACGATGCCCCTGAGGCAGGTGTACCACAGGGACAGTGTTGTTACCCCTACTGAACAGCATATACACAGCGGACGTTCCAAGAACACTTGGAACTCTGCTCACTCTGTATGTAGACGACACTGCTCTAGCAGCAAAATGTAGATGTGCCGTAAGAAACCTACAGATGGCAATAAATACAATAGAAGACTGGTGTATCCAATAAAAAATAGCAATAAATTCAGAGAAATTTTAAGCGGTGATCATTGAAAAAATGGAGGGATAACCTAGAAGAACCACTAATAGTACAAAACAGACCTATCTGAAAGAACTGAAGTAACTGAAAGAAGATACAAGCAGCTCACAAATAGTGCTTGAGAAAAACGGCAGCGTCTAAAGATACAGACTACTCACTAGTCTGTATCTTCAGAGGCTGCAAGAGGACTTAACTTAGGTAGTCCTCAATACAATAATTGTTTTTAATAACGTATGGTCCTAAAGTTTTGGGAAAAATTTCACCTGGTCTGATTGAGAAGCAAAATGCATTTAACAAAGAAGGCCATGGAATTAAAATGTCATCAGTTATTGACATTTAATAAACAAAGCAGAATATTTTGGTTTGTGCTCTGCAAAATATCTTATAAAACTGATATTCATCGAGGTGTTGGGCGAATGTCGAAACGAGATATTGTTAATATTTATCGAGATCAAAACATAAGCAAATCGACAATTTATCGCACAATCAGAGAATGTAAAGAAGGGATACCATGTGTTAACTTGCGTAAAAGTGGCCGACCGCAGATTTTGAACCATATAAGAGAGGCAAGACTGATTGAAGCAGCTAAGAATAAAACTGGAGTCTCACAGCGAAAACTGGCCAGAAGATTTTATGTTGGAAAGACTACAGTATACAGGAAATTATCGAGTAACAATATTATCCACCGGAAAAAAAGAAAAGCTCCAAAATACACAGAGGATCAATTAGAGAGAATTCCGAGATGTTGCCGCGCGTTAAGGCGAGTCCATTTCGTCAACAAGTTGATCGTGATGGACGATGAAAAATATTTTACTTTGAACGATTGAATTACTTTGAATTTTACACGAACGATTACGAAAATGTACCTGATGAAATAAAATTCAAAAGTAAAAAAAATTTGAGGACAAAATTTTGGTATGGTGTGCAATTTCTGAGGCTGGCTTTATCTTACATTGGTGTTGTTCGAGGCGAAGCCTTAAGCGCAAATATTTATATTCAAAGATGTCTCCATAAATTGCTTCAGTTTGTGAACACACATCATGCAAATGATCAAATAGTCTTTTGGCCAGATCTTGCTTTATGTCATTACGCGAGGATCACAAGGGACTGGTACAAAACTAACAATATTACCTTTATAGCGAGAGCACACAATCCCCCCAACCTACCTCAGGCTCGTCCAATTGAAGAGTTCTGGGCAATATTAAGTCGGAAAATCTATAATAACGGATGGAAAGCACAAAATCAGGAACAGTTAAGACGCTGCATATATACAAAAATTAAAGAAA
This sequence comes from Diabrotica undecimpunctata, assembly GCF_040954645.1. NCBI lineage: Eukaryota > Metazoa > Arthropoda > Insecta > Coleoptera > Chrysomelidae > Diabrotica > Diabrotica undecimpunctata. The sequence continues at coordinate 49,519,739 of NC_092810.1, read as the reverse complement.
TTGACGCCGAGGTCGTCCAAAGGATGATGCAACGTGTCAGGGGAATTATTAGGCAAATCGAAAATAATGGTCCCTTGTCTATCATTTGAATTTTGATTTATCATAAGGATGCTTAAGTTAAATTGTTGAATAATTTAATAAAAACATAAGATTATCGTGGTCAGAGTTATATGCTTTTGAAATTTTTCCCAAAACTTTAGGACCATACGTTAATATTTAGTAACTTTGTTAAATTTTTTGGTAGCTCTGTTTAGTTTTGTTTTATCGCTTGCGCATCTCGACATCTGCCATTTGTTTCGTAGCTGGAACAAAAAACTGAAACAACTACAACAATATTGTCCTTAAATAAAAAACATGCATGGTAAATGGAACAAAGATAACACAAAAAAAAGCTGCAGCCTTTGCTGAACACCTAGTAATAGTTTTTAAACCAAACGAATTAGATTCTAACGACAATTATAGCGAGATTAATAACTTTTTAGTAGTCATGACCCAACTAGACTTACCGATTAAAAACTTTACGCTTACTGAAATACACTTATGACAAATATAAAACCAAAAAAAGCCCCATGGTTGATCTGATAATAGGCAAGTTATTGCAAAAATGTACTGTAAAGGGGTACAAATATCTACAGAGCCTTTTCAACGCCATCATCAGAATAAACTACTTTTCAAGTCAATGGAAAATTTCACAGAGTATCTTGAGACCAAAACCTGGAAAAAACCGAAAGATTTAAAATCCTATTGACCTATAAGTTTGCTGTCGATTCTATCAAAGGTATTCGAAAAGTTTCTATTGATAAGATTAATTTCCGTCTTAGAAAAAACTAAACTTATTCCTGATCATCAATTTTGCTTCAAGTTAAAGCACGGGACAATCGAACAGGTCCACAGAAAAAAACCTCCTACCCACTGGAAAGTAAATCTTACCTCTCAGCAGTTTTCCTAGTCACTCACGGTATCGACAAGGTTTGACAGGTAGATCTGTTTTATAAGATGAAGATACAGTTGTCATATCCTACCTTTTTACTCATAAAATCCTACCTATCAGATAGACACTTCCTAGTAAAGCAGTACGATGAATACACTCAGCTCCACCCTACTAAAGCAGGTGTTTCACAACAAAGCCTACTAGGAGCTATATTATTCCTAATGTTAACTGCAAACCTCCCATCCAGCAGTAACATAGAAGTTTCTCGCATTCCAGACGACACCGCAATACTGGCCATGGACTCTAGTCCCACAAAAG